>NW_012103299.1:158776-195541 GCF_000951045.1 Mandrillus leucophaeus | reverse complement strand
AGTAGCTGGGACTATAGGCGCCTGCCACCACGCTTGGCTAACTTTTTTTTAAAAATTATTTTTAGTAGAGATGGGGTTTCACCGTTTTAGCTAGGATGGTATTGATCTCCTGACCTCGTGATCCGCCTGCCTCGGCCTCCCAAAGTGCTGGGATTACAGGCATGAGCCACCGCGCCCGGCCTAAAAATGTTTTTAAAAAGACGGGATTGATGGAGTGTGAACTATGACCCGGACTCTGTGCTAATTGGGCTCCCTGCATGGTTTTTAACTTCATCCTCACAACATTTCCTCATTTACGCAGGAGGAAACTGAGGCCCGGAGGGGTGGAATCATTTGCACTGGCTGCAGAGTTGGTGGCAGCAGGATTCAGACTTGGGGTCTCATCTTCCTTCCGGCTTTGGTAACCTCTCAGCCTACTGTGCGCTCACCAACACACACATCTGCTTGCGCGTGTTTCATTTCTGTTTATTGAGATTGTGACATGGGCCTGAGAGGATTCAGGGGTGTGAGTGTGTGAAGGGTGAGGGCTGGGGGTCTCCACACCAGCCTCCAGGGGCCCAGGGCAGAGTGCGCTCAGCTAGACTGAGAAGGGGCAGGAGCCGGACAGAGCCACCGTCCATCCCTAAGACCGGGCTCCTCTCTCAGCAGGGTCGCCTCTGCCATCCCTCTGGGCCCATGCAGGTTTGGCTGAGTCAGGTGGCCAGGTGTGTGTAGGGGGAGGATGTGGAAGAACAAAGCACCTCCAAACTCCTTTGTTATCACTAAAGGGCCTGCCTTTAGTTTTAGACCCTTGTATTCAATGTGAAGGTTGTTGCTTATAACAGGATAACAGTCATTTAAAATGTAAAAAGTAAGGATATTACTATTTGTTGAGAGTTGGCTACATGTATGTAGCAAGAATGAGCAAATAGTAAGAGTCAACACTCTTTCCATCCTCATAACGTGCCAGAGAGGATGGTAAAATTATGCCCATTATCCTGATGAGGAAAACTGAGACCCACAATTCATATGACTTTCTTAAGATAACTGCACAGCTAGGAAATGGCAGGGCTGTGATTTTTACCTGTGCTGTTCAACATTTGCCAACTCTGCTGCAAAAGAGAGATTGCGTTTTCATCTGGCCTTGCCCCTTCAGCCGACCTCCTTCCTGCCTATGCCCCCCAGCTCTGGAGAAATTATAGGTGTAGCCTGTGCTTTGGGTTTTGTGCAAGGGCGTGCAAAAGTACGCTTGCTGGTCTCATACCCTGAATCATAGTTTATCGTTTAAAGTTGGAAACCATCTCTGTGGTCATCTAAATGTAATGTTTTTGCTGACAGTTAGGGAAACTAAAGCTCAGGGAGGAAAAGTTCTGGACTGGGGCTTGAACCCTGGTCTCTAGACTTTGCATCCAGTTCTTCATCTACTAGAAGCCTCCTAGGTTCATTCATTCATTCATTCATTCATTCATTCAATTATTCACTCATTCATTTGTTCAGTCCTTTGAATAGCATTTCAGTGAGTGTGCCTACATCATTTCACTTGATTCTGAAAAAATAAAAACTTGTGAGATCAGTTACATTGTAGCTGATGAGACGAGGATGCAGTTGAGGAGACTGAGCTTCAGAAAGGTGAAGTGAGTGGTTCAAGATCCCAGCAGGCAAGTGGCAGAGGTAGAGTTTGAAGCCAGGTCTTTGGAGAAAAGGGAGGCAGCTGGGGAGTTGGAGGAGGCACCCAGTTGGAGCTGGGTGGTCAGGGCAGCCTTGGCTTTCTGTGAGTTTTGCCTCCATTCTGGGGGTGAGGGGTGAAGTCACAGGGCTGGAAATGCAGGTAGGGGTGGAGGGTGAAGGGAGGCCATGGAAACAGGTATCCTTGATGGGGGACCATGAGAGGGTCATGGGATGGCCTTCCTGAGATGCCTTCAGCCAAGAATCTGAGGAGACCACACTGAGCACTGCCATCTATGGAACCATACCAGGGCCCCATGGCTGGGCTTAGCACCTCCCAGGAGTGGCACCAGGTCTGCATTCATTGGGTGGGACTAGGGAGGGGCTCAGAGAGGAGGACAGGTGCAGTGACCTGGTGGTTCACATCCAGTCGCTTGTACCTATTCCAAAGAGTTGATGAATTCATAGCATCGAAGGGCTTATAGCTTATCCAGATTATTGGGGCCAGCATTTCCCAAAGTGTGAGTGTAGGGGACAGTGGATGGGGGTGATTACTTGGGGTCTGCAAGGACAGGGAGGTGGTGCACAAGCCTGGTTCTAAATAACATGTTGACCAGTGAGGATTGCAGTGTCTCTTCAGTTCTCCACCAAGCCTGTGATCACACAGGGAGAAGGGTCTCACCTGGGTGCTGGAGTTTCTTTAACACTTCCCCTAACACTCGCCGGTCTCCTCCCATCTGCCCCTCCAAGTGTTCAGGCAGGAACAGCATATAACTAAAGGATGCAGCCTTGCTCATTCAGTAGGTAGGAGTGGAGCTGGGCTGGTGGGTGAAGGGAGGCCATGGAAACAGGTATCCCTGATGTGGGACCATGAGAGGGTCATGGGATGGCCTTCCTTTTATTTCTACTGTTACCTTCTATCAGTGGCAAATAGTCCCCGCTCGTTAATGACAGTAACGTTATAAAGACCTCCTTTAAGTGAGTGATTTAAGTTTGAAGAGGTTGCTGTTTGGGAGACAAGTATTAAGTCATGAGTGCCGCAGGCTTCCTAGGCTGTGGCAGTGTTGTGGAATAGAAGGAAGGTCAGTGCAGGCGGGAGGCATTGAGCCTGCCGGCTTCCACTCTGCAAATGGAGTGTAGAGACAGGGCGGGGCCTGCCCAGAAACGTGCAGGAAGCCAGTCCTCCAGGCTGCCAGTGGGCACCTTGCCTACTACCTTTTTGTTCCTGAGGACCTGCAATGCCTCCCTCTGCACCCTCTGTCATTCACACACCTGGAAGCGTGTCCTCTTTAGCCTAGCCTCCTCTGACATTGCTGCAAGTTCTGATCTCGCCTCAAACTTGAGAAGCCCTCAGTCTTTGGGCAGATGGCCTGCTGGCGTGTGAGCAGGAAGGTAAACGCCCCCAGTTTCCATCCCTCACAGCAGGCACCTGTCTGCCCTCTCAGGGGACTCCCACTTCCTGGCCAGGCTGCTATGGAAAGTTAACTCAGTGTCCAGAAATCACCTGGAGCCTCACTTCCTCTAGCACCATTTCCTGGGGCCCCAGGGTGGAGGCACCCCCACTTTGCTCTCAGCCCCCTGAGGCTCCCACAGCACTTCCCACAGGATGGCGTGGCTATCTGGTTACGGGTCCATTGCCCCATTTTATTATGCACTCCTTGAGACAAGTACAGGGCTTTCCTTATTTGACATTCCCAGGACCTGGGGCCTGGCCCATGGAAGGTCCATGGTGAAGACTGTTGAATAATAATAGTTGTAACAATTGCCATTCACTGAATACTCCTTGTATCAGACACTGTGCGATGGACTTTATTTATATTATTTTATTGAATCCTCAGAGCAGCCTCAATAATTAAGATCAAACACAATCCCCACTTTTATGAATGAGGAGACTGAGCTCAGAGATGTTCAGTATCTTACTCAAGGACACACAGTAAAATACAGAACTGAGGCTTGAACCAAAGCAGCTCTGGAGCCAGTGTTCTCAGGAAGTTATGGGAGGTACATGGGGCGGCCTCACACACACACACACACACACGCACACATGCACACACACACACACGCACACACATACATGCGCGCACATACACACATACTGACACTGGAGTGACGAATGCACAGGTGTCTTCCCTGCCTCTCCTCTCCCTGTTTGCTCTTTGCTCCCACAGACTCCGTACCTTCTGGGCCCCTGGCTGTGGCTGCCTGTGGGCGCTGCCGCCCTCACCCTGCAGGCTGGCCTGGCTGCCCACTGGGAGCCCATTAGTCAAGTCATCCTAGGCAGGATTATGCCTTCACCAAAACGATATCCAGGACCAGCTGCTGGGCTCGTGTGCAAATTTGTGCTGATTTGATTAGCTTGTTTAGTCATTGCTGCTGATGAGAGCGGGCCACGGCCACCAAATGACGTTCTGCTGCCTGCGACTCTGTAATCGCTTTTGGAAGGGATATTATGTTAATATCTCACACGAGAGTCTCCGATCATGCAGGACGATGGGCAGCCAGGCCCGGGCCATATGGTGCATCCGAGGCCCTCCTTTGTAATCCTGGGTAATTGAAATCCTCTGCCTTATTCAAACTTGGAAAGCCTACCATCTGATGGGCAGCAGAGGGCCTTTTGGCCATGGACTTACCAGTCCTTGTGGGGACTTTCTTTGGGGTACGATGGCAGTATGAGCGGAGATTTATGCCAGAGAAACTTGACCGTTTTTAGAAACAAAAATCTCTGGCATCTGATGGTTTAAGAAGAAAACGATAACCACAACAGCAATAATAGTAACTTCTACTTAGCAAGCAATTCGAATGTTCCAGCCCCAGATCAGGGCTTTACGTAAGCTGAGGTGCTTTAGGGCAATCTGCCAGTCAAGTATTATTCCCATTTGAAGGATGAGAAAGCTGACACTCAGAGAGACCAACCAGCTTGCCTGAGGCCACTGGTGAAAAGTGGAGATAACACTTCTCCCTTGTTTGTCTGACCACAAGCCTTGCTATAGTGAGACTCAGCTTGCAGGGTTTTTTGAGAGTATCAACAACCCCCAGATAGCTACCACTTAATGCAGTGCTTGGCAAGCTTGAGCAAGTGTCAGAAATCCCTGGTGGTCTCATTAAAGCACAAATTGCTGGGTCCCACCCCCAGAGTTACTGATTCAGCAGGTCTGAGGTGGGACCCAGGAATTTGCATTTCTAACAAGTTCCCAAGTGATGCTGGTGCTGCTTCAAAGACCACCAGCCTAGCCGATCCTTACTGTAAACCCAGTACTGCCCAAATAGGAGAGGTAGGTATTTTCATTTTCAGTTTTCTAATGAGGAAAAGGAAGCTTGCATAGGTGAATTTGCTTTCCTAGTGTCTTCTAGCTAGGACATAGGATATGAAAGAAGGTGACTGTGTCCACAGCAGAAAGTTCGCAAAACCAGAATTCAGCCCAGGTTTCCTGATTTACCATCTGCATCCAAAGATGTGGCCTCGGGGAGGTGGTGTTACATTTTAATTTTGCGTCTGCCAGAAAATTGGAGGGTGTGTCAACACTCGTTCCTAACGGGTTGCCTCATGGCCCCGGAGGGTCACTCACATTCTCCTGCAGGACTTGGTGTGGCCAGCATGGCTTGGGTCATGGTGGGCTCCTGTTGTGTGGACGTGCAGGGCAGGCCAGGTCTCGCTGTGAAGCTACCCTGTGCTTGCAGGCAAGGAAACCAGGCTGGGATAGAACCCTGGGCAGGTGAAGAACTGGGAGGCTCGGGGCCGAGTGACGGGCTTTGCTCAGTTCCGCTGTCCGGGATGCTGCATGCTCTGCAGGGAGGCAGGTGACTGCTAATTAGAGGTCCCCGTTCCTTGCCTAATGGTCAAGGCCTGCCCCAGCTGACCAGACAGATAACCATTGTTCAACTTCCCTTTATTCGCCTCCCCTCCTTGCCCTCCACTTCCTAACCAGGTGAAAGAAAAGAAACTCGATAATTCACTGAACATCACCCAAGACTGGGTGCGGACCCACGCCCTGGCGTATAAAAGACGTAGTACCCCCTTCATTCCTGTTTCACAGGTGCACAGACTTAATCTTCGAGAGGCTCCTGCCAAAAGTCACCCAACGGGTAAGTGGGACAGAGCAAGGACTTGGAGTGACACAGGCTAAATCCAGGCCTCTGTCCACTCCTCCGACTGCCTCTCTCCTCCCTGTCCCTTTCTTTAAGATGCTAAGGAGCATTTGTCAGGCTCCTGGAGGAGAAATATTGTTTTCAGTGATTCCCAAGCCTGTTTGTCAGTTGAAACTCTTTTCTTTTCTTCCTTCTTTTTTTCATTTTTTTTTTTAAGTGCACAGTGCCTTTTGAGAATCAGATACTAGGAACTCAAGGACTCCTGGCTTGTGCCCTTGTCTCCAAAGCCCCATCCTCACAGCTGAGGCAGCTGGGTGTCTGTGATGTTCTCACTGGGCTGGAAGCTCCAGAGGGGGCAGGAGGGAGCCTGACTATTCTCTGCAGTGTGGTGGCCCCAGGGCCTGGTGTTTGATACACACACACGCACACACACGTGTGTGCAGGTACATATGTATGTATTTGTATTTGTTTGTTGGTAGCAAATGTTTATTTCTTAGCGCTCACAGTAGCCAGAAGGGCCATCCTTAGCCAGCCAGTCTTGCCTGCTGACCCGGAGAAACAAACGCCTCTTCTGCCACGAAGCTCGGAGCACAAGGGCATAGGTGAAAACACGGGCCTCGGAGTCCTCAGATCTGAGTCCCATTCTGCCCCCTCAGAGCTGCGAGACCTTGAGCGAGTCCCTTTCCTTTCTGGGCCGCAGAAGTCTCCTGGGCCTCCCTCCCAGGCTTTTGTGCCAATTCAGGAGGCATGCAAGCCTCTGGGACAGTGGCCATCCCACGGAGGCCAGCTGCTGCTAGCCTGCAGCCTTCAGTGTAAGAACTTGAACTAAATGGGGAGAGAAGTCGCGCCACCTCCGGGAACCATCTAATCTGTGTTGTCTGAAGCAGTAGCCAGTTGAGATGTGTGACTATTTACTTTCAACAGATAATTAAGTTAAATGAAGCACAGTTCCTTTTGCATAGTAGCCACATCACAGGTGTTCGATAGCCACATGGGGAGAGTGGCTACTGTGTTGGACAGTGCAGATGGGGACATGTCCACCATAGCAAAGAGCCCAATGGGACTGCACCGAGTAGGTTGTGCCATGCTTATTGTTTTCATGTCCTAACACTGCTAATGACACATAGTCTATTGGAAGTCCCCTTGGATCTGCTTTTCAGAGAAGGAGGGGAACAGGCATTTGAAATCATCCACTACATGATTTTATTAGCTCCTACACTGATTGACTGATTGACTGTTGAGACAGGGGCTTGCTCTGTCCCTAAGGCTAGAGTGCAGTGGTGTGAGCATGCTCACTGAAATCCTAGCCTCAAGCCATCCTCCAGCCTCAGCCTCCCAAAGTGCTGGGATTACAGGCGTGAGCCACTATGTCTGATCACACCTAGTTTTCTTTTAGAAACAAATATCCAAAACACTTGCAGAGTCAGCTGAAATTGGTTAGGTGTTCTCTCACCCATTTTATTCTATTACTTGCTCTATAACCCTTTCTTAGCACCTGGGAGCAGCCTGGACTTCAGCTCAGGCCAGATCAGGGTAACAGTGTCCCACAGCATTAGTGATGTCCAGATGAATGAGGCTTTTACTCTACTTCCTAGGCTGGTGCCTCTAGCTTCTAAACTTCATCAAGATCACAGGTTCCTCTGTCTCCTGAAGGACTGTCTGCCAGGGAGACTCCCTGTCATTGTCCCACACATGCTATCAAGGCAGAGGGTGACGAGCCCAGAGCCCAATCCCCAGTTAACATTCTGTCCATGAATTTAAGTCCCCCAATGAATGCCCCTAATGTCCACCAGAGCCCTCTGCACAACCCTGTTAGCAGTGATGGCTATTGCATTTGTGTGTCTAACTGGAGTTCCAATTCTGCCCCTGCAATTTATTAGCTGTGTGACATGAGCATGTGACATAAACTTTTTGAGTCTCGGTTGACCCTTCCGGAAAGCGAGGACTCTATTATCTTGCTCACCGTGTGGCAGTGAGTTCACATGAGATGGTACAATGTTTCCAAACTTTTCTAGCCTGTGTCCCTTTTGCTAAACACAAAAATCTCTGCCTTCCTTGTGGAAGACTCCACCTCTCTATACCGCCCCGCTGATAAGAATTTCATGCGCATCCACCAGCCAAGAACACTTTGTCCCGCTTTCCCACAATTTGTAATGAAATGAAAGGGATTTTTTGTCTTCCAAAAATATAAAATTATGTTATGATGCTGGCTCTGTTGTTCCGAGCTATACCCTTTTCCTTCCCCTCGCCTTCCTTATCTTAGTTCTAGTACACCCCCAGAAGATCACCCCCCCGTCACAAATGGAACAGGTGGGCAGTGCCCGGGGATGAGCTGCAGGTGACAGGCACTCACTAAACAGTGGGTCCCCGCACCCTGCAGAGGAAAGGAGACCTGCAGGCAGACCCTGCAGCCGTGGCCAGATGAAGGTCAACCAGCGTCCACTTTCAAGTAGCATCTCTGCAGATCCCCAAGTGCAGATAAGTTCCTTAATATTGTCTCATAGCTCTCTTCACTTTTTTTAAAAAAATAGACTTTATTTTTTAGAGAAGTTTTAGGTTTGCAGAAAATACAGAAACTTTCAGTATATCCCCTCCACCCACTCTCCCACTTGTCTGCCCCATTGCTAACCTCTTGCATCGGTGTGGTACATTGGTTACAACGGGTGAACCCATATTGATACACTATTATTAGCTCCAGTTCATAGCTTACTTTAGGGTTCCTTCTCTGTGTTAGACAGTTCTATGGGTTTTGGCAAATGCGTTGTCTCCATACCCATCATTACGGTACCATGCAGAATAGTTTTACTGCCCTAAAATTGCCCCGTGATCCGGCTACGCATCACCCCCCTCCTTCTACCTTGGGCCCAGTTTTCTTCACTTTTTCTTCAGTGCATTTACTGCAGTTGTAAAGATCGAATTCGGAATTACTTGATTAAAATCGGCCTTCCCCACGGGACTGTAAGCAGCTTCACAAGGGCAATTGCTACATTGGGCTTCGCCACACTGTATTTCCTGGGCTTTATCACAGTACATGGGATGTTAGTGTAAACACTTAGTTGAACAAATGAATGAGTAAAAGAGTGAATGAGAAGTGAAGTAGAGGGAATGAAGGAGGCTGGAGGAAGGAGATGTCAGGGCAAGAAGAGGAAGCCCTCTCCAAATCAACATTGCCCGTCCCAGGAGTCTCCCTCTGAGGACAATGAAATGGCAAAGCAAAACTGTTCTGGAACCGAGTGGCTGATAACCCACGCTGGGGTTATCCCGGCAGTGGGTGTGGCCCCTCCTTGCACCATCAGGGGTGACAAGGACGGGAGCAGGGAATGCTGTCACCAGAGCCAGGCCCTGAAATGGCCTGACAAGGGCTCAATTCGTCACTGTCTTAACCATCGTGACTTTTGGAGTCACCTCCAGATTTTTTGGCCCAGTAAATGATTAAGCAGTTAAATAAAGACAGGCTCATTAAGGAAACATGCTTCCCTGCGTATCTGCCCCAGTTACTCCTAAATTTAATCTGTCCATGAGCCAATTTCCAGGACAAATGCGCACAAGTATTTTTTTTTTTAATCTCTAGAGCCTTAACCTTGAAGGTAGTCATTGGCCAAGGCTTATCCTGGTGCCTGTCTCCCCCATCCTGTCTCCTCTGAGACTCAGTGGAGGGGTTCCTTCCCCACACCCAGACAATCCCGTGGGGCCGCTGGAGAGGGGGCAGGGCACTCGTGGGGCCCAGTTGCCAGCAGGCAGGGCCGGGTCCATGAAAGCGCCCTTTCTTCTCTGTCACACGGCTGCTCCCAGCCACGGGGGGCTCTGGGGCATAATCGGATTGAGTTTCCTTGGCCAACAGGTTGGCTTTGTTCTCTTGTCCAGATTTTCATCCACTTGGCTCCCCAGGTTGCTGCTCGACCGCTCTCTGACCTGGATTCACTGAGGACACATCAGGCCTTTGCCACGGGGTCCATGGGGTGGCCAGAGCCCAGAGCTGGGTGAGTGTGGGGTGGGTCTGAGGGGGAGGACGTGCATCCAGGGGCCAGGCCAGCCCTTGCAGGATTTTCTGATGTCAAATCGCCTGTCCTGTGCCTGAGCCCTATTACCCTAGCAGAATGAGGACATGCGCCTCCCTGGGCTTCCCCAGCATGGCCTGAGTGAGTGTCTTCCTGGCTGCAGTGTTTGTAATCAGCAGGTCAAGAGAGGACCCTCCTGCCCTGCTCCCGTGGTGCCACTGCTCCTTCTAGTAGTCCCAGCTTAACACCCACACTCCTTATGCTGGTCCCAGGGCCCTCTATGGGTTAGGGTGTAGAAGGAGGTTGTGTTGGTTAAAAACACCAGGTAGAAATCTCTTTTCTCTGAATGCTGAAGGAGTGCTATTAAAGAGACCGGTCCTTTCAGTCTAGTTGGATCCTGGGTGAAGACTCAGGTCTTGCTTAAGAAAGGAGAGCCACGCGTTTCCAGGGAGGAGGTAAGACATCCAAGATCAAGGTCCTGGCAGGTTTGGCTTCTGGTGAGGGCTCTCTTCATGGCCAGGGCTCCTTTAGCTTCTTCCACTCCTGGGCACAGATGGACCCTGTTAGACTGTTGCCTTGCTCACAATCTCTCATGCCCCTCCCACTGCCTCTGGTGTTGTGTCTGTGATGTCCTCTTCCTGGGGACAAATGCAGCTTTAGCTGCTATAGCCTGGGACCCACGGGCCTCCCTGCACCAGTCCTAGGACCCAGCTTCCCCAGGCCACTAGTGTTGCTTCAGGAACAGTGTCCGAGTCAGTCCCGACTGCTAATAGAATCCCATGGACTGAGTGGCTTCAGGAACAGGAATTTATTTCTCACAGTTCTGGAAGTCCAAGATCAGGGTGCTGGCAGGTTTGGCTCCTGGTGAGGGCTCTCTTCAGGCTTGCAGACAGCTGCCTTCTTGCTGTAACCTCACATGGTGGAGAGAAAACTCTAGTGTCTCTTCCTTTTCTTTCTTTTTTTTTTTTTTTTTTTTAGACAGAGTCTTGCTCTGTGCCCCAGGCTGGAGTGCAGTGGCCGGATCTCGGCTCACTGCAAGCTCCGCCTCCCGGGTTCACGCCATTCTCCTGCCTCAGCCTCCTGAGTAGCTGGGACTACAGGCGCCCGCCACCTCGCCCTGCTAATTTTCTTGTATTTTTAGTAGAGACGGGGTTTCACCGTGTTAGCCAGGATGGTCTCGATCTCCTGACCTCGTGATCCGCCCGTCTCGGCCTCCCAAAGTGCTGGGATTACAGGCTTGAGCCACCGCGCCGGCACTAATTCCATCATGAATGCCCCCACCTTCATGACCTCACTGAAACCTAATGACCTATCAGAGGGCCCACTTCTTAATACTGTCACTTTGGGGGTTAGGGCTTCCACATACCAATTTGGAGACACACGAACATTTAGTCCATAAAATATGCGCAGGTGGCCCAGACTAAGCTGATCAGCTCCCTTTCCTGGGCCTGTCAGGATCCTTCTCTGGCTTTTGGGTTGTTTGTTTGTTTGTTCAAAATAGAAATAGGCATATGTGTGAGAAGGTGAGGTGAGAGTTGCAGGCAGCCACCTACCTGCCCAGGGGAGGAGGCCCTTTTGCAATAAGAAAGAATGAAGACAGCACCAAGAGAGACACGGAGGAGGAAGACGGAGAAGGAGAGGTGCTTTCGCCTCCCTGGACCCGGTGGGCCCTGAGGTCTGCTTCTAACCTGTCTTTTCTCTATTTAGTTTTGTCAGCTAATAAGTCTGTCTTTCTACATATATTCATTCAAATTCCATTTGTTTTCCTTGCAAGTAAAAGAATGCTGACAACTTCAGGATTGGGCAAGGAGCTAGTCCTTTTCCCCTCTTGAGAGCTGGGGTAGCAGAGTAGTAGGAGCAGAGCAGCCAGGATGTCCAGATTTGAAGTTGTGCATGTTGTTCTGGGCAAAATTCTCAGCTTCCTGTGCCTCAGTTTCTTATCTGTAAAGTGGGGTTGATAATGGTGCCTACCTCATGCAGTCAGGGCTGAGGATTAAGTGAGTTATATGTGTAAGGTGCTTTGCACGCTGCCTGGTGCGCCGTCAGCTCAGCATCTTTGAGCTGATTTCCATCTCCCTTGGGTCTTGTGGCCTGTGAACAGAGCCTTACTGGGCCTAAGTGCTGAGGAAATGGAACGAACCGAGGGAGAGAGCAATACTCTCTTGTGATCTAGTTAGTAGCCAGCTGGCAGACTTCTGGTATTGCTCACTGATGAGGGGCCGCTGGGTGCCTGATGAGTCCTGGGAAATGCCTGGGGCAGGGTGGCTGGCCTGGGCCTGTCTGTCCTGGGATGCCCCTCCCAGAGCTCCCAGCATGGCAGCACTAAGGCTGTTTTGGGGCCAGCTGGACCCTACGTGGGAGGATAGAGAAGTGGAAAGAACCCTGGGCCTGCAATCCAGCAGTTGTACACCGTGGTTTCCTGGAGGAACTCATGCACATGTGTCCTGGAGGCCTGCAAGAGAACGGCACCGTGGAGATGACCAGCAACTAATACCACCCAAAGGCCCACCAACAGGAGAATGGATACACCAGCAGGGGTGCATGCATGCCACGGAGCACAGTCCTGGTGAGAGTGAATCAGTGTCAGCCACATGCATCAACACCGATGAGGCTGAGACTCATAATATCAAATTTCGAATTGCAAGTAGCAGAAGGATCAAAGTTATATTTTTAATAAAGCTTTGAAACACAAGCAAATTGAGCACTGTATTGTTTAGGGACACATTCACATTTGGTAAAGACATAAAGCAAAGCAAGGGAGCGAGACAAAAATGAAATTCCAGGGCGGTCAGGTGGTCAGGGCTTGGGGGTGGCGTGGAGTCGGGGAAGGGCACCAGAGCGCCTCTCACCTCAGCTCCGACGGCTTTGGCAGATTCTAGTTCTGACACGGAGTTGTAGATTCACAGCTGTTATAGGTTCATTGCTTGTTATGCTTTATAACAATATAAACTGCATATGTTCAGTTGAAATATTTCATAATAAAGGTTTTTTAAAAAAG
The DNA here is from genome assembly GCF_000951045.1 of Mandrillus leucophaeus. Taxonomy (NCBI): domain Eukaryota; kingdom Metazoa; phylum Chordata; class Mammalia; order Primates; family Cercopithecidae; genus Mandrillus; species Mandrillus leucophaeus. Next base: position 182,815 of record NW_012103299.1, on the reverse strand, counting down.
AACATTGGGCTTATCTTTCCCATCAGATACAGGCATTTTTGTTTTGACTTTCTATTTCCTTTTTTTTAATGACTAAAGATCATTTTGCCTCTGCAAATATAAATTTAAAAAAAATAAGGCTGGGCATGGTGGCTTACACCTGTCATCCGAGCACTTTGGGAGGCCGAGGTGGGTGGATAACTTGAGGTCAGGAGTTTGAGACCAGCCTGGCCAACATGGTGAAACCCCATCTCTACCAAAACTATAAAAAATTAGCCAGGCATGGTGGCGTGCATCTGTAATCCCAGCTACTTGGGATGCTGAGGCAGGAGAATCACTTGAACCGGGGGGGCGGGGTTTGCTTGGGCGGGGTTTTTGCCCTTGCCCCCGGGCTTGGTTGCCGGGGGGGGCTTCCTTTTCAAAATTAATTAATTTTTTTAAAATTTTTTTTTAAAAGCACTGGATTTGCAGTTGGGAGCAAAAGATTTGGGGTTGCCCCTTCCCACAACCACTGTCATTGCTGGGACCTCTGCAGCCATCTCCCCCCAGCCTCCATCCTCACCCACTGCATTTCAGTCTCTGTTTGGCCCCCAGCAGAGTTATCTTTGTAACTATAAATGGCATTCGCTCATTTTCCTGCATCCTGAAGTCCAAGCCTGTTCTTTTCAACCATGTCGCTCCCTGTTCCTCTTCACCCCTTGTATGTAGCTAGATGTAGAGTTCATGGGACCAAAAATCTGCCTTCTGCTTCGGTGTCTTTGCTCAAGCCATACCTGGGAGAATAAGTCAGGCCTGAGCACCTGTGTCTGGGTCTCAGAGCTCAGCATGCAAAAGAGCCTGGGTTGAGACTCTATCACCCACCATGAATTCTACATGGAGTGACTTTTCTGTCCCTAAGTGATCCTTCCGGGCTCATTTCAGGCAAAATCTCTTCCGGGAAGCCTTCCCTGATGTCCACCCTTTATTCTCACACCCCCTCTGCTAACCCCTATCAAAGTACCCTAAAATTTCCACAGCACTTTGAAACTTTCTGTATATGTGCCTCCTCCACTAGACTACCTACTCCCCAAAGGCAAGAACTGGTCTTACTTTGTTTGTTTCAATAGCAACTGTATCAGCCCTGGCATGGTAACACTCAAATGGTAATGCCCTGAGGGAAGGGTTTTGCCTGTTTTGCTCCTCTGCGTATTTTAAGTGCCTAGAACACAGCCTGGCATATGGTAGCTGTGCTGCAAATGGTTATCGAGTGAATGAATAAGTGAATGGATGGACGTTAACCTGTACTGAGTACTGAGTAAAGTTCTATTGCTTAGAAGCTGTGTGAGCTTCGATGAGACACTTAACCTCTCTGAGCCTCCCTTTCTCCCTCTGTCAATGGGGATATTAATAGTACTATTCTTGAAGGATCACCATGAGATTTGGCAGAAAGATGCATGTGACAGAGCCTAGAAAATGGCAGGTGCACAGCAGCCCGCGCTGGTTGCATATGGATTTAGCCCTGACCCCAGTGGCCTCAGGCAAATTCCCAGTGGCTCTGAGGTTGTCCATCTGAGCTCAGAGTCCCCTCAGCCTCCCTGGGTGGTCCATGGGAAAACAGGGTCGCAGGTCTGTGCTCCTCCTCCTTAGTCAAGGGTCAGTGACCCCTAGTGTCATCTCTGACCGCTGGGTCAGTGGATCTATTGTGCAGGGCCTGTTGGTGTCTGGGCAGCCTCACTGAGTCCCCAGAGCCCAGCTGGTCAGTGCAGCCAAGGTCATGGTCCTCGTTCCTTGAATGGCTCTTTCTTTAAATAGAGGCAAACTTTTCTTCAGCAGCCACAGGTAGCTCCTAACGCAGCCAGCTGTCTGAGCAGTCTCTCAGCTCCCTTTGGATCCTAACACGCTAGAGAGGGGGCAGGATGGGTGGAGAAGGTATCACACAGACCTAGCTCCAGTGCTGCCTTCCCCAGCTTCTGGCCGTGTGACCTGGGCAAGTGACTTCACATCTCAGAGCCTCAGTGTCCACATCTTTTGTGTGTGTGTGTGTGACAGAGTCTTGCTCTGTCACCAAGGCTGGAGTGCAGTGACATGATCTTGGCTCACTGCAACCTCCACGTCCCGGGTTCAAGCAATTCTCCTGCCTCAGCCTCCCAAGTAGCTGGGATTACAAGCGCGTGCCACCGGGCCCAGCTAATTCTGGTATTTTTAGTGGAGACAGGGTTTTGTCATGTTGGCCAGGCTGGTCTCAAACTCCTGACCTCATGTGATCCGCCTGCCTCATCCCGCCAAAGTGCTGGGATTACAGGCGTGAGCCGCCGCGCCTGACTCAGTCTCTACATCTTTGAAATGGGGAATGTGAGAAGCAGAGAGAAGGCATGTAATTCTCTTAATTAACTGGCATTCACTACAGAGTTATGTGATTATTAAATACATAATAAAATATAAAAATATAAGGTGCTCTGGTTATATAATCATGAGGTCTGATGATGGTGATGACTGCACTTCAGTGGACTACCTTATGCGCGACCGACTGCCACGAAGTTCTGTCCATGTGTGCTTGTGTGTTTGCATCTGTGTATTATAATATATATACATACATGGTATATAAATAGATACTTCGTGTTATATAAGAAAATGATAGCACAGTAAAAATGCATAAATATTATTGAGCATGTTTGTATAAATGAGTGAACAAAGAGACATTTGGGATGCAAGGACCAGTGGTATACGCTGCCCAAACACAAGCCCCGTTTGACTGTTGCTAATGCACAAAGAGAGGGCTGGCGGACATGGCCTGCATGCTCTGCACACCTGCCCATCTGCACCACACTCCCCTGTGGTCTTGCTGCTGTTGCCATGCTGGGACCATCCTGCTTCTCACACCAGGACCACACAGGCTTTCGCAGAACTGTTGATTTCTCCCTCACAGCACTTGTCACAGTTGACACATTTTATTTATTTGTAATTGTCAGTTTACGTGTCTCCTCCACCGGACTGATAGTTAGCTGCACTGAAGTCAGAGGTCCCATCTGATTTTACTCTCCATTTTCTCTCCAACACCCGTTAGGGTATGTGGTGCAGCTTAGATGCTTGATAAAATAATTGAACAAATCTATGGATGGTTGGATGGTCAGAGGGATGAATAGACGAGTGGTTGGATGAATAGATGGGTGGTTGAATGGATAAATGGTTGAATGGATGGGTGGACAGATAGATGGAAGATGGATAGATGGATGGATGGATGGATGATGGTCAGATGCATGGATGGTTGGGTGGATGAAGGGATGGATGGATGGTTGGATGAATATCATAGGCTTTCCTTTAAGGAGCTTACCATCCATTTGGAGTCACAAGATCAAGACCCAGAACATGGTCAGTGGTAACTCACATCTTGCGGTGAAGGATCCTGTGCCCCTTGACAGAAGGACCTATTCCTGTGAAAGGAATAGAGAGGACCTTGTGGCTGACAAGGGCAGGGAGAGGCCCATGGTTATCTTCTTGAAGAATGGTCCTTGCTTCTATGAAGCAGGAAACATATTTTCAAAAAACCCAAGGACGGTTTTTTATGAACAACCTTTCTATGTCTTTGCTGAAATTCAGTACTGCATCACTCAATTCCTCAAGCTTGTATTAGGCTGTCCTCATGCCAGATCCTGGGCCATGTTCTGAGGACACAGAGATGAGCCAGAGGGTCTCTGTCTGAGGACTCAGAGTCTGGGGGAGACAGATCTGTAAATTCTGCAACCAGGCAGGCCACAGCAGAGGTGTGAGCAGAGGAGAAACAAAACAATCTAAACGCTTTGGTGGAGACAGGCAGTCAGACAAAGCGTGGGGAGGAGGTGGTGTTTAAACTGATTCCTGAAGGATCGGTGGGAGTGGCCCCCTCCCCAACTCCGTCCTGATGGGAGAAGTTTTTCTGATAGAGAAAAAAAATGCGGGCAAGGAGAAAAACCAGGTGAGAGCTTCCTGGCTTCGGGGCCTGAGTGCCAGTGCTGGCGGGGAGAAATGAGCAATGAGGCTGGGAAGTTAGGTGAGCCCTGCCTGGTTGGGCAAGGGCCTGGGCTTCCCTCTGAAGGTGATAGGGAGCTCTTGATGGGATTCACGCAGCGGGGAGGTCTGATGGAGCTTGAGGCAGGGTGGAAGAGGGACAGGAGGGGTGAGTTGGAAGCAGGAAGGCTGCATGGGAGGCCATGGCAAGATAGCAAGTGGTGCAGGTCTAAACAGGGGCAGTAGAATAGGAAGTCAAAGAGGGGAGGCCACACACATCTTAGACAAGACATTCTTGTTTATTCATCTCTGAAAGTGAAAGGGAGGCAAATACAGATTTATTATGCCACTGTCCAGAGCGAATTGTAAGGGTACAGGGTTGGTGACTGACATTACTGCTCCAAGAAACTCAAGAAACCAGACCTGTCCCCATCCCCTGCTCCCTGTCAATGTGTTTTGGGTTCCTCTTGCCCACCAGATGCAGAAAGGAGGGACAGCCATGCAGAGCTACAGGGAGGCAGAGCACAGGGCCAGGTTTCCGGGATGTCGAGGGAGGGAGAGGAACGTGAGCAGGAGAGGGAGTTAGGGTGGGGAAAGGAAAAGGTATGGAAAACTGCAGACCATAACCCTTGGCAAGCTCCAAAAGAAGAGGAATAGTAGGGGATGCAGAGAAAGGGACCACTACAGCCGTGGGCAGGAGCTTCTATTTCCAAATGGATGTGGGGAGGAAGAGTTCAGAGCGAACATATTTGCCAGGAGAATTGTGAGAGAAATGACTCAGGGTTCCACAACAATAGCTAATAGGATAGCAACGGATTGGAGCGTGTACATATCTTTATGTTCTAAAACATTTTTTTCAGGAGACACTGTAGCGCCAGAATCACAAGTGCATGTCTGTGGACAGAGCAGGTCACGCAAATGAGGGAAGTGGGCCACATATTCAAAACACAGTAGCTCAAGCATCATGGCCAGCTGCAGGTGACACCAGGCTATAGCGTCCAGGAGACAATAGGGAGGGACTGTGGCAAACTGGAGAGCACAGGTCCACAAGGGCACAGCAGCAGGTCAGCTCCCACTGCTGCCACCCTGTAGGAATACAGGGCTGGGTGACCATGTTTTCTGAGTTTTCACAAACATTCAGAAATGTTGATTCTTTCAGGAAACCTCCTGATATGTAAATAGTAGCAGCTAGTTCAGATTTCACCCTGTGTGAAAAAAACAAAGCCATCCAGCCTGTGGCTCTGCAGTGGGTCCCTCTGCTCCCCAGCAACCTTGCAATCAACTGAAAACACACGTCACACAGGTCCTGCTGCCTTCACTCACGTCTGCAGCTTTTCCCCAGGGGGTCTGGAGGGAGAACAGGGCTGGGAGTCAGTTGTGGCGTCTACTCCTGGTAGAGTTCCACCTCTAATGTTGCAAACCCTGCAATGTTTCCAGGCCTCCGTTCCTCCACCTATACAATGGTGGGAAGATCTTGGCTCTTCCAGCCAAAATTCTCTTCTTTTGCAATGCTCCCAAATCACTACCACCTTCTGTTGATTGAGGCCCTCCTACCTGCCAGACCCTGTGTTACTCACTCTGAGTCCCTTGCCCAAGATCACACAGCTATTGATGTGGCAAAGGCTGCATTCCAACCCATACCCATCTGACTTCAAAGGCCTTTGGCTTAGGCACTGTATTGTCTCCAGTGAAAGCAGCATATTAAATAATTCAGGTAATGCTCCAGGAAAGGGGAGTGTGTTCCATTGCTCTTCATGCTACGACCCAGCTTCTAAGAGATCCAAACAGTTACTTTTTGTAGCTCATGGGCCAGTATAGATTTTTTAGGGTTCTCTTCGACCTTGTAAAAGCTAGAGGCATAGAGGACTTAGCAAAAGGCCAGAGGAATTAACAGCATCAGATGCAGCAGGAGTCTCACCCAAGGCTTCACACAGGCCTGGACTGTCCCACTAAGCATCATTTGGCAGAAGAGCAGAGGAAAGAACTCACCCCAAGAGAAAAGTGAGGTGCATGAAGCCTGCCAAGAACACGGCCTCTGTTGGAGGGCAGGGGTGGCTGTTCATATGGCTCAGTGGCTGTTCCTTCCTCAAGTGCGGGGACTGGAGCAGAAACCAGAAGGCCATTTGCATTAAAATGTGCCACTCTGAGAGCACCCAGGCCTGTGTCCCCTCAGACTGCTGTTCCATCAGTTATTTCAAATGTCGTCTCTTTCTACTCAACTGCTGAAGTCAAAAACCTGGTGTTATTCTTGATCTCTTCTTTCACCTCAAGTCTCAAATTCAGTCCATTGCCAAATTCTGTGACTCGCCCCAAAATGTCTGACGGCTGTGTCATCTTCCCTCCTCTGCACTGTCCCGGCCATGGCTGCTCTGCTGCTCTCCTCCTTCACCTTGCCTCTTTCCAATCTATTTGTGACACAGCAGCTAGAGAAGTTTTTATACAATGCAGATCTGGCCCTGTCCCTCCTGTGCTTAAAAACCCTTCAGTGACTCCCTAGGGCACCGTTAGTAATGTGCAGGCTTCCCTCCATGACCTACAAATCCTTCTGCTATCCCTCACACACTGTGCTTCTGCCACCCTGCCCTCTTTTCAGTTCCTCAAATATGCCAAGTTCTTTCTGGCTTTGCAGTCCTACCAGCGTGCATTTGAATCCCGGGTAACCTTGAGTAAGTGCCGTCACCTCTTTGAGCCCCATTCTACTCATCTCTGAAATAGGTATAATTGTATAGCTTATTTCAAGGCATCATCAGTATTGACTTTTTTGCTTTAAACTTACAATCCCATGGAAAATCCCATGGAACACTCTCTTGCTTTAAACCTATAATCCTATGGAAAATGGTGGAGAGAGAAGGGTTAACGTCATCCACTGACAATTTCACCATCATCATCTACTTAACAACCACAAAGTAAGTCAAAGACATTCATACCTTTTGGCTTCTGTTTAAATGAGTCACACAGTCAAATATAAACTATTTTCACTTAAAAAATTACAGTCTACAACACCTGTTTAAAAAATTTTGTGTTCATTACTCCCTTGTTTCTCTGTACACTTTTATGACCTATTTATGGATTTCTAAACAAAGTCTAGCTATTTTGCCTGGTTTTGGACTTTGTGCAAATGGAATCATACTCTCTGTGCTCTGTGACTTGCTTCCTGTATTCACATGAGGATCTGGGATTCACCCACGTCCACGCCTGCAGCAGCCATTTATTCGTTGTCACTGCTGCGTCGTCCTGCCCTGGAGGAAGGTAGCCCTGTTTTCTCACACATTCCACTCTCTGTAGACATTTGGGCTGTTTCCGCTTTTGCTATCGTGAATGGTCTTGCTGTGCGCAGGCTGTGTGTGTCTCCCGGCACTGGAATGCTACGGTTCCCGGAGGGGACACACTAGCAGGGCAGTGGTAGATCCCAGTGTGTGTGCGTGGAGCTAACTAGGAAACGCCAACTGTTCCCAAAGGGCTTGCTCCACAAGGATTCTCCCATCAGCAGTGACTGTTCTACCACATCCAACTGGGAAGAAAGGTGGAATGAGACGAATATGGAAAGATTACTTTTCATATATGTGTGTGGATAAGTGCATAGGTCTATGTAATCATCATATATTTTATGCATTGTTATGAGTGTATGTGACCTCGTTAATTTCTGCAGAGGTTTAAACCATGTTTGCTTAAACCTCTGGGGTACCCCACTATGGCTTTCATTGGTACAAATGATCAGGGTCTTGTTCAGCACCTTCACTTCCTGTCTGGAATCCTCCAGGACCTCTGCTGAACCTCTGTTCAGACCCTCCAGGATACAGCCTGGGCTGACCACAGTCTTGAACAAGTCCAGGAATGATGAAACCTGCTTTTCTAAGACAAATCCCCTGGAATGACATTCAAAGTCCTTCCTGTGCTGAAATAACACCAGCTCCTGCACTGACCTCCTGGTCGCTCAGCGTTTCAGGCACGTTCTGCCTCTGCACATTCGCCCTCAGAGGTCCTCTGCAGGGTCACCCTTCCCTGGATCTTCCTTCCCCAGGCTCCTCTGTCCCTCAGTCTATTCAGGTCTGTGCCCAAGATCTTCTCTGACCACCCTGTCCAAAAGACAGGCCACCACCCATGGCTGTACCTCACCCTGCTCTGTTTTTCTTACAAACATGACCTCCCAATGCTCATACATGGATGTGCTCCTCTGTTCTCTGTGTTTCCACCAGAAGATGAGTGCTTTGGGGTAGGGATGCATCTTTTTACCTGTTGTGTTAACTGTGCCCAGAGCTGTGCCCACCACATAGCAGATTCTCAAGATAGAATTGCTGAACAAATTTACGAATGAAGGAGTCACCCACCATGCTTTAAAACCTCAGCGTGGGAGATCGGTTCAGCAATGAGTTCTTTTCTTTTCATTTAAAAACACTCCTTGGCCAGGCACAGTTGCTCACACCTGTAATCCTAGCACTATGGGAGGCTGAGGCTGGAGGATCACCTGAGATCAGGAGTTTGAGACCAGCCTGGCCAACATGGTGAAACCCTGTCTCTATGAAAAATACAAAAACTTAGCCGGGTGTGGTGGCGTGTGCCTGTAATCCCAGCTACTCAGGGGGCTGAGGCGTGAGAATCTCTTGAACCTGGGAGGCGGAGGTTGCAGTGAGCCGAGATTGCACCACTGCTCTCCAGCCTGGGTGACAGCAAGACTCTCTTTCAAAGAAAAAAAAAAAAAACTCCTTATTAAATTCCCCCGCAGAAATTAGTGAAATAGCTTGCACTCACAACAATGCATAAAACGTATGATAATTACATAGGTCTATGCACTTATACACACACATATATGAAAAATAATCTTTCCGTATTCATCTCATTCTACCTGTCTTCCCAGCAACTAATAATTAGCCGTCCTCATACTCAGACACATACAAAAAATAGGGCTTCTTAGTTGAATTTGTACCAAAAAAAGTGGGATCCTATTGTATTCTGTATCTTGTTTTTCTCATTTAACAATAATGTGCTGGACATTAATCCAGAGAACTGGATATGTAGCAAACCTTGTTTAACAGGTGCAAAATATTCCATTATGTGGGCGACCCGCAATTTATTCAACTATTCCCCAGCTGACGGACATGCAAAGGTGCTTTTAGATTTTTGCCACTATGAACAGTGCAGCAATAACACCTTGTACTTACAAACCTTATAAACGATTGTTGTTCTATAGGACAGATTCCCACGTAAGGGATCCCGTTGTCAAAAGACACATGCATTTTGTATTTTAATAGATGAGACCAGGTTATTTCAACAAGTCACTTACTCTGCCCTTTTGCTGTCCTGAGCTTTCTTTGCTCCTGATTTCCCCAGCACCCTCCCCCTGCAGCCCCACCCAAGGTTGCCCAGAAGTGGGGTCCATCCTAACTTCCCAGGAGGCCCAGTTTCCAGGTGCAGAATTGCGTCTGGCCAGAATACCCATTCATAAGAAGCCATTTCAGTTCCACTCCCACAGTAACGTGCACGGGTGCCGCAACTGTCTTCCCTCCAGCGGCTCACAAGGCCAGGCCTGGCCTGAGGTGGCCTGAGGTGGCTTCAGGAGCAAAGGTGGAGAAAGCGGGGAGGGAGGAGGAGAGAGGCAGGAAATGACTACAGGAGCCACCTGGAGTGTATCCTCAATCCAGCCTCAGGTTCCCTTTTTGTTCTGAGCATCTCGTAGCCAGTGTGATACCAATGATGATGCCAACAACAATAATAAAAGTCAGCATGCGTAGCAGTGGCTCCCAGCGGGGCAGCTTTTGTGCCCCCACCGCAAGGAACTCTTGGCAATGTGTGGAGACATTTTTGGTTGTCACAACTTGGAAGGGGGTGCTAATGGCATCTAGCAGGTAGGGCCCAGGGAAGCTGCTAATTTCCCACCATGAAAAATTATCCAGCTCAAAATGTCAATAGTGCCGTGTTTCTCACAAGTGCCTGGTTTATAGTGTGCTTACGGCATGACGGGAGCTGTGCTAAGTGGTCCGTACATGCATGATTGATTTAATCTTCACACTCTTCTTTGAGCTAGGTTTTATCATTACACCCACTTTACAGATGAGGACACTGAGACTCGGAGAGGTGAAGTGACTTGCTCGCGATCCACCGCTGTGGAGGGCAGAGGCTGCACTTGGACTCAGGTCTGCTTGACTTCACCACACCGAATGGTCTTTGTAGGCTCTGTGCTGTGGCAGCAGATAGGGCGTCTGATACAAACCTCATGACAAAGACTTGGTGGGTGGGAAGGGCCTGGATGTGATCTTGGTCATGCCTATCTACCTCTGACACAGTAGGGAGGTCTCCCTCCCTGTGACACCTCAGCTTCTGAGCTTGTTGTGAGGTGGGGCAGGGGGGAGCTGACATTGTGGGTGAGGCATCCTCTGTGGCTGGGAAGCTGGCAGCCAACGAAACGCGCGGTGCAGCCGATCCCATTATGTCTGATGGGACGTTCTCAAGCCAAAGCTGGGCTGTTCTTTACAACACCTGGGAGGGTACATTTGTGTTCTCTGCCTGTGCATGCTCGTGTGTGTGAGCTTGGCTGTGTGCACTTACCCAAATGCGCCTCGGTGGGTCTATAGACACATGCACAAGTGTGCTCTGTGTCTTTGTGTATAGGTTTGCCTTTGTTCACGTGGTATCTCGTTCTCTATTTGCCTATGTGTTTGACTATACAGGCAAATATGTCTACATGCACATCTCTATCTGATTATATTAGAGCTGGGTGTCCAGGGGTGTGTGTGTGTGTGTGTGTGTGTGTAGGTGATGGTGAGCTGTGGCTATTGTATCTATGTGTGTATGAAGTGAGTCTGGGTGTGTGTGTGTTTGCACATATAAAGGTATAATGGTGTGCTTTTATGTACATGTATTTTGGACGGACTGTACATGTGTGTCTATATATGTATTTGTGTGTGAATAGTGTGTCTGTACCAAATGTATACCTGTGACTATGTGAACTGTGTGACTTTGTGTACACGTATATAGAGGGGGCTGGGTGCCGTGATTGCTCTGTGAATGTGTGTGTGAGTGTGTGTGTGTGTATGATAGAGTGAGAGACAGACTCCAGGCTTTTACCAACACAGAAGCTGCAACAACACTGCTCTTTGTGTGTTCTTTCAGCCTTCAAGAGTGTCACCCTCTCCTTAGGTCAGAAAAGATGAGCACAGGGCGAGGAGCTTGACCCAGGCCCTCCCTCCCCGCCCTCACTGCCCCAGCCTGCCCCCACAGTGCCAGCTGTCAGGGACAGAGGGCCTCAGGCCTCACCCCCCTGCCAGCCAGTCACTAAGGCTAAACATTTACCGAGGCCTGAGGCCATGTTTGCTTAAACCTCCGGGGTCACTGCACACATGCGATCTGTTTTGGATGGCTTCTGTTCTGCAGGCTGAGGGGAGCAGGTGCCGGCTTGGCAAGGTGCTTGGGGTTGCAGCTTCCCTCCGTGAGATGCGCTGCTGAAATCAAAGCTTGCTTCATCTCACAAGAAGTTAAACCTTGGCTATGCGTTCAATGACTTACTCTTTCAGAGGGATGTGTCCTAAACTCTAGCGTCTTTGTCAACCACTGTGTATCTTCTGTAACTCTACGGACACTTTTCTTTAAATTGATCTGCTTTTAAAAATATAAGTACCTATTTTAGCTTTATTCAAAGCAAGTTTATCTTATGTCATCAAGGGTCAGATATGCTAATTATAAGTTTATATCTATTTTTATATCCTTAAAACACATGAAAATAAAAAGCATTGAGCCCTCCATTCCCTCACAGTCTTGCAGGCCTGGTGTCGGGAATGAAAATGCCTCGGAGGCTGCCTCTTGCCTTCTGCTTTAAAGGTGGCAATCTATTTCAGGAGATCTTATTTCCATACAACTTGCCCAGGAAGACACCTTTTGCATAGAATCAGGCAGGTCTGGTGTACCTGGGAGAAAGGTTTCCAAATCCTCAGACGGAGAATGTGTGCTTTCTGGATCTGGCAGGAGGCTGGGGGAGCCTCAGGGTGCAGTGCTGGAGGCTGCAGAGGAGTTTCCCCAGATCTGTGCCTCCCTTCCTCCTTGGTCAGGATCCTCCCCTGAGGACCTGGCTCTGTAGTGTCACTGCCTTGGTAACCCTGAGCAAAGACTCAGGCACAGAGCTTCCTTCCTTTGTGGGGTGGGGACCCGGCGGCAGTGGGGGAGAATAAGAGGGGAGGGGAGAGAAAGGAAGGGGAGAGCAGAACAGAGGGGGAGGGGAGGGGAGGCAGATGCCCAGACAGATGGGCCTGGCCATGGGCTCTGCAGGCCTAATGAATTTCCTTCCTCCACCCTCAGGCAGGTCAGTAAATGAGACCAGCGACAGCATCTGGGATGACTCCAGGATGAGGCTAATAAATCAGGCCTAGAATGAATCCTGCTTCCCTGGAGATGGAAGAGGTAGGCCAGGCAGCAGGGAAGCTGGAAGGGCCCAGAGAAGTTCCAGCAGCAGCCAGCCCTTCGAAGGTGCTGGAAGGCGTTCCCTTCCGACAAGAGTCGGGGGCTTCCAGAGGTGCTGGCTGTGCAGGGTTGAGTCCCAGAGTGGATAGGTGAGTGGGGTGAGTTCTCCCAATGTCCTGGCTTGCTGACCTCTGGGCCTCAGCACAGGGACACCCTCCCCAACTGTCGCTTAGTTTATTCCTACGAATCTGCTAGTCTCAGTTCAGGCATCACCTCCTCCTTGAGGGAGGAAGCCTTCCTGGACCCTTAGGGGCCACACCCACGCACCCCTAAGGTTCCCTGAATTTCTGCCATCAGCCCACCCACCACATCAGGCTGTTTGCACCTCCCCTGGAATGCAAGTTTATGGAAACAGAGATGAGCTGCAGCCCCAGTGGCCAGCGATGTGCCTGGCATCTAGTAGGTGATATTGATATTCACTGATATTATTAATAAGTTGAATGAAAGAGAGGAGAGAGAAGAGAAGGTAGCAAGCGTTGGTAATTCTCTGGGGGAGCAAACCTAACTTGCCCCTGGACAGAGGGAGCTGGAAGAAGTCTATGCCATTCTTGCATCCCAGGGCCCTGGGGCCACTCCGTTGCTCAAGTGTGCCCCCCCTGCCCCCACCAGTGGGGGATGGGACCTCAGGCCAGGTACTCACCTTCCTGAGGCTCAGGAAGTTTCCTTACCAAAAGGAAGCTTCGGGAAAGCCTGGGTTGTGGGAATGACATTAGGTAAGCTATTTGGAAATGCTTTGGCGAGCATCAAAAGTCCTTCACTCCTGTGAGGCGTGAAATCACACCGTCCCTCGGCTGGATGAAACAGAAAGAATATAGCGTTGAACGGAATTTTGCAGATGAGCAACTGAGTCCAGATGAGAGTGGTGAATTCCCCTGTTCTCATACACTGGTGAGGTAGACCATGGCACTGATAGCCCAGGTTCTGGACCTACCCTGCCTGGGTCAGAACCTGGTTGTCACTTGGGAGCTGTGTGCCTGTGGGTATGTCATTTACCCTCCCTGAGCCTCTGCTTTCTATAGGACTAGGCTCTGAACAGCAGCTACCTCAGGGCACCGTACAGAGTATGAAACAAGATATTCCTAAAACCACTTGTTTCTTGATTGCCTGCTATGAACCACGCATTGTAGTATTGGAAATTAAGGAGGGAACATATCAGAGAGAAAAAAAAAAGGCCTGCTTTTAGGAAGCAGTATATTCTAGAGGGAAGGAATGAACAATGGAAACCACCTTTTTAAGGTAACAACATCGGTGTTTTAGCGCTGATAAGTGCTGGGAGGGAAAGGCAAGCTGAGGGCCAGGGGGCATTCACGTGCTTCTGTGTGGGTAAGGTGTGGGGTTTGCAAGCTCGTGTTGGGACACTGGGGAAGTCCTCCCCAAGAAGGTCTTTTGACTAAAGCCCCTGAGCACAGGGCTGGCCAGGAGGGAGCACTCAGCAAAAGGTACTCTCAGAGTAACTGAGAAACAGAGCCACCTCTGTCCACCACTGAAGCACATTTCAGTTCCTGCCAGGGCATCCTCCCCTACCCAGCCCACTGTCCATTGGCTAACTTCCTCCTGCCCTCCTGACTTTGCACAATCTGGGCTACCAGTCCTTCCCAAGGAAAGTCAGCTTCTGTCCCATATCAGAATCATTGCAGGGGTGTGTGTGTGTGTGTGTGAGTGCACACACAAGCGCACGCGTGTGTGCATGCATGCGTGGCTGTGACACTTGCATTTATGGACAATTCTGTACTCATGTGCTCAATGAAGGACAGTATGGTACATATGAGTGGAAGTATGAGGCCTAAATTCAAGGGTACGAATATAATTGTTGAACACATTAATTTGTGTCTGTAAATAGGAGTATGCCCGTGAGGGGGTGAGGTTTGCCTGCATGCATGTGCATGTGCACAGAAGGCTATGTGTGCTGGTGCATGTGTGTGCCAGGCGTCTTGGAGAGAAGGGAGCAGCCTGGGTGGGAGGGGCTTCTCTGCGGGTGGATTTCAGATGATAACAGGAGGGTTCTGGGCTCAGCCAGGAATTCTGGGTTTTGCCATGCTAGGCCCAGCTGGGCGAGGCTTGGGCTAGGAAGGGGTTGGAGGTAGAGCCTTCAGAGGGCATTGTGGTGGCCTCTATGTGGTCCACATTTCCATGGAGAAACACCCTAGAACAGCAGGCTGTGGCACCAAAGAGTGTGTCCACAGGGACAAAGAAAGTTTACTATGTTTGCAGTTAATAATAGCACCTACTATTACTGGTCACCTTCTAGTATCTTCTCTCTTTTAATGCTCACAAGTTTATAGAAAGAAGGCATTATAATCCTTCTTGTTTTCAGATAAAGAAACTGAGGTGCAGAGAAGGTAAGTGATTTGTCTAGCATCACACACCATAGGTAACAGGGCTGGGACTGTTGCCCAAGCAGCCTCATTCTAGATGTTGCACCTCAGCCGTGGCTCCGGACTGCCTCTGTGCTCCAGGGGCATGCATAATGAGCTATGTAGATGCCACAGGGACTGAGTGGTCCAGGATGGTTGGTTTCCCAAGTCAAGGAAGTTAGGAAGGTGATGTCTGTTTGAGACGATTTAAAGGTCTTGTGGCAGGCTGTCTCAACTCTCAAATTTCTCTCTGATAATTAGTTATCTCTTGATTTTTGATTTGAACATCTTACACATTCTTTCACCAGAGAGAAACATTCCCCTTCCCTCAGGTCCCACTCAAGAATTCCTAGGGAAAGTACAACCTGTTTCTACTTACAGAATACTTCTTACACCAGACATGTAATGTTTATCCTCACCAACAACCCATTATCCAATATTCTCATACCAACTGGATGTCCTACAATTTAACTCAATTCTGACAGTATCTACCTGGAGTTAGCATCAGATGCCACAAGTTAAGGGCTCAGTCCCACAAGACTGCCCCCACTTCTGATGCCATTCACAAGTCCTGGGCCTCCTATACTTCCGACCAACTGGCTCTACATCAGACGTTCCATCCCCAGGTTGATGATTTGCTACAATAGCACACAGAACTCAGGAAGGCACTTTGCTTATTATTACTGGGTTACTATAAACGGTACAACTCAGGAACAGCTGGAAGGAAGGCATATGTAGGACAAAGTAAGAAGGACGGGGTACAGATCTTTATGTCCTCTCCAGGTGCACCCACTCCACCCAATGCCCCCACGTGTTCGCTGACATGGAAGCTCTCTGAGCCCCACCATCCAGGGATTTTATGGAGGTTTCATTACTTAGGCATGCTTGATTAAATTATTGGCCAATGGTGATTAATTCGATCTCCAGCCTCTCTCCCCTTCCCAGAGGTTGGAAGGTGAGGCTAAAAGTTCCAAACCTCCAGTCCTGCCTTGGTCTTTCTGGTGACCAGCCCCATCCTGAAGCTGGTTAGAGATCCCAGTTCATTAGCATACAAAAAGATACTCTTAACTACTTTGGAGATTCCAAAGGTCTTAGAAGTTCATGTGTCAGGAACCAGGGACTAAGACTAAATATTATAACAAAAGATGTTCCTGTCACCCCTATCATGTGGAAAATTACAAGGGTTTTAGGAGCTCTGTGCCAGAAACTGAGGAGGAAGAACAAATGCATGTACTTCTTATATGCCAGCATCACAGGAAGTCTCTGATTGGTCTGAATTGGACCAATCAAAATTGTCCTCAAGGTAGGAAATACCATGATTGGCTCAGCTAGTATTGGACCAATCAACAGTGATGAGGGAGCAGGATCATATGAAACATGGCGTCTTCAGCCAGAGATAGTGTTTGGAGGGGGGCAGAGTAAGTTCCAGGAAAAGGAAGTGATGCTGGAAAGACAGGGTCATGATTATCAACTGCACCCAATCTTTGGGCCCAAATGTTGGAATTTTCTTCAGAGGTTTATTTGATCAGACCCCCAAGGTGTTTCAGTTTCTAGAGACACTTATTAAAACTCAAAGAAGCCTGAGAAGATCCACACTGAAGTTGAAATTAGATGCCAAGAGCAATCAGGCAGGAGAAAGAAATAATAGGAATCCAAATGTGAAAACGGGAAGTCAAGCTATCTCTCTTCACAGACCCTTGATCCTATACCTAGAAAACCCTAAGGACTCCACCAAAAGGCTCCTGTAACTGTTAAATGACTTCAGTAAAGTTTCAGAATACAAAATCTATGCACAAAAATCGGTAACATTCCTATACACCAATAATGATCAAGCTCAGAGCCAAATCAAGAATGCAATAGCATTTATTTCATTTACAGTACACACACACACACTCTACCTGAGAATACAGCTAACCAAGGAGGTAAAAGATATCTACCAGGAGAACTACAAAACACTGCTGAAAGAAATCATAGATGACAAAGACAAATGAAAAAACATTCCATGCTCATAGATTAGAAGAATCAATGTCATTGAAATGGCCATTCTGCCCAAAACCATCTACAGATTCAATGTTACTCCTATCAAACTACCAACATCATTATTCACAGAATTAGAAAAAAAAACTATTCTAAAATTCATGTGAAACCAAAAAAAGAGCCCAAATAGCCAAAGCCAAAACAATCCTAAATGAAAAGAACGATGCCAGGGACATCACATTATCTGACTTCAAACTATACTATAAAGCTACAGAAACTAAAATAGCATGGTACTGGTACAAAAACAGGCACATAGACCAGAAACAAAACCTCACACCTACAGTCATCTGATCTTTGACAAGGCTGACAAAAGTAAGCAATGGGGAAAGGACTTCCTATTCAATAAGTGATGTTGGGATAGTTGGCAAGCCATATGCAGAAGAATTAAACTGGACCCTGACCTTTCACTGTATACAACAATTAACTCAGAGTGGATTAAAGATTTAAATGTAAGACCTCAAACTATAAGAACCCTAGAAACACTGGGCATAGTGACTCACATCTGTAATCCTAGTACTTTGGGAGGCCAAGGCAGGAGGATCACTTGTCAAGTAATCCCTTTTTAATAGGGAGACCCTGCCTCTATTAAAAAAAAACAACAAAAAATTAGCCAAGTGTGGTGGTGTGTGCCTGTGTTGCCAGCTACTCGGGAGGCTGAAGTGGGAGGATCACGAGCCTAGGAGGTAGATATTGCAGTGAGCTGAGATGGCACCACTGCACTCCAGCCTGGGAGACAGGGTGAGACCGTCTCAAAAACAAAACAAAACAAAACAAAACAAAAAAAGAATCCTGGAAAAAAACCTGGAAAACACCATTCTGGACATCAGCCTTGGGAAATAATTTATGATAATAAATTAATAATTTATTGCAACAAAAACAACAATTGACAAAGGGAACCTAATTAAACTAAGGAGCTTCTGCACAGCAAAAGAAACTATCAACAGAGTGAAGAGATAACCTATAGAATGGGGGAATTAATTGCAAACTGGGTATTTGACAAAGAGCTTAAACCATTCAACAAGCAAAAACTAAATATCAGAAAGTGGGCAAAAGACATGAACAGACACGTCCCATAAGTGGCCAAAAAAACTATGAAAAAATGCTGCACACCATTAATCATAAAAGAAGCGCAAATCGAAACCACAACAAGTCGCCATTTCACACCAGTTCGAAGGGCTATTATTAAATGTCAAAACCCCACAAATACTGACGAGGCTGTGGAGAAAATGGAACGCTTATCCACTGCCGGTAGGAATGTAAATTGGTTCAGCCACTGTAGAAAGCAGTTTGGAGATTTCTCAAAGAGCTTGAGAAAGAATTACCATCTGACCTAGCAACCCCATTAGTGGGTAAATATCCAAAAGAAAACAAAAAGGCACATGCACTCCCCCGTTTATCACAGCACTATTCACAATAGCAAAGACAAGAAATCAATCTAAGTGGCCCTCAACAGTGGACTGGATAAAGAAAATATGCTACATATACACCATGGAATACTATGCAGCCATAGAAAAGAATAAAATTATGTTCTCTGCAGCAACATCGATGAAGCTGGAGGCCATTATTGTAGGCAAATTAACCCAGGAGCAGAAAACCAAATACCACATGTTCTCACTTAAGTGGGAGCTAAACATTGGCTACTCATGGACATAAAGATGGGAACACTGTGCACTGGGGACTACTAGAGTGGGGAGGGAGAGAGAGGAGCAAGGGCTGAAAAACCAACTGTTGGGTATACTATGCTTAGTACCTGGGTGACAGGATCATTTGTACCCCAACCTCAGCTTCACACAATATTCCTGGGTAACAAATTTGCACATGTACAACCTGAATCTAAAATAAAAGTTGAAAGAAAAGAAGAAAGACATTCGCTGCCAAGGATCTGACAGCAAAATCCGATGGTAGTGGGATGAGACCTGACACCTATAAGATGGCTTTGCAATTTGGCCCCAGGACCTGTCAATGCATCCATGAAACGGCTTGGGAGAAGACTTTGGAGCCAAGCAGAGCTAGATCAGATCTCCACATAGCTCTTCTAGGAGCTAGCTGTGTGGCCTTGGGCAAGTCACCTCACCACTCTGAGCCCCTGTAAAATCAAAAGCTGAAAGCAGCAGGGCTGTTCCCAGGCCTTCCAATGAGGTCAGTTACCTTATCCACACCTTCGAGTTGCTCATTAAACAGCTGCGGCTGGGCGTTTTCTTTATGTTAACCTGGTTGGTCCTTATGCTTTGGTGACCACTTCATGAATCCTGTGAGCTATCCCTAACCAGAAAATGAGACCACATGTTCCTCTGGGGAAGCGATTATTCTGCTCTCCGGATCTCCCCTTTATCCTAGAGGTAGCAGGGTGAAGTCAAACAGGAATAAGCTTTGAAGTCAGGTAGAACTGGACTTGAATCCCACTTCTGTCGACAACTAGACATGCGACCATGGGGAAGTCACTTCTCTTCTCTCATCCAATCTATAAAAGATAGATAATTCTTCCCTTCAAAGCTGAGCATGAGAATTAAATGCAGTAACATGTGCAACTGCCTAACATACAGTGTCTGCTCAACCACTGATTTTGGAAAACCATATTGAGCACGTACTATCCATTTACTCGGCAGGTATTTATGGAGCCCCTCCCGTGTGCCAGGAATCTTCCTAGGTGAATTCCACATATAAAACAGACAGGCTGTCTTTCAGCCTGCAGCTCCCATTCTTGCATAGGGGATAGACGTAGACAATCAACTAATAGGTAAATAAACACCTGGTGTCAAGTAGGGACACGTTCTTTGAGGAAAAACAAAGGGTGTGGGGATAGTGAGCGAAAAGGTGGGTGTGTGGAGCAGAGGATGTGTTGTGAGTTCAAATACTACACGTTGGCATAGGAATTGCCAGGGATACAGAAAGAGATGGAGCCCCTTCTTCTAGGAACTGGCATGCCAGGCAGAAAATAGTGTGGTTAGAACTGGAACGGAAGAGTGCAGCTCTAATCACTGTGCAGGGGCTCTCGACAGGTCCATGGGCTTAGTGTATCCTGGCTCTGTCCGGAGCCACCATCCTCGCCTGGGAGGAAGTTAATGCTTATCACAATCCAAGTGGGATTCAGAAATCCACTTAGCAACATCCCGGTCCTCTGAATGCTCTAGGCACTTCTTTGGATACTTGTGGGATGAAGACAGTAACCTCCCCAGTCCACTCCCTATCCACCTGCCACTCTTCCTACTCCAGGGTGCCCTGGACAGAGGTGAGACCTCACATTCGGGCAGTTCAGAGTCAGATCTCACTTGAATCCTCACTCGGTGCCTACTGGCTGTGTGATCTTGGGCAGGACCCTCCAAGTGGCCGAGCCTCACGTTCTTCATCTGTGAAACTGGGATAAGAACGGCATACATAGAGCATTTCTAAACCTCTTCTCCCAGGTCCAATCCTTGAGAGTTTCTGCTCCCCCGCTCACCAACTCTCCCTCCAATCATGAGTTCTCAACCACGCAGCCTGGCCAACAGGTCTGTGTTCCTCCTCAGCCTTCCGGGAGCTGTTGAGGGCAGGAGAGGGCGTGGCATTCTCAGGCAAAAAACAAAATGCGGTCTTGGCTTTGTTATTCAGTTGTGTGACCTCGGAAACCTCGTGCCGTCTCTGACCCTTAACTTCCCCATCTGTCAGCCACGTGGTATAATAACCCCTGCCTCCCAGGCAGGTGGTGAGGGTTATTGGAAAGAATGCAGAGAAATTACTGGAAACATCTCAGATGTCTGATAAGTGGCAAGTGTTATCTTTCCTTTTAGTCTTCCCTACTTGATCTCCAAATGAGTCACATTTATTCAGCACTCACTGTGGAGCAGGCTTTACTTACATGATCCCGTTTAACCTGCACAGCATTCCTGGCTGTTGGTATTTTCATTATCTGCTCTATATCTGAGCTAACCGGGCACACAGAGGTAAGGTAATTTGCTCCAAGCACCCTAATTAGGAAGTGATGGGTTCAACATTCAGACCCCAGCATCTGTCTCCAGAGCCTGTGATCTATCCACCACAGTGCTCTCTGCCTCTCCTCTATCAAACCATCCTGATCATTGTTTTTCTGTGCATAATGACTGTTTGACCCCCAGAGCCTCTGCCATGAAAAGAAGAGGCATTGAAGGCCCAGAGGAGGAGCCTGGTCCTGCTCTATCTCAATGCACTACCAGAATTCTCTACAAAGCTTTTGTCCTGACTGCTGTGTCTGGCACAGTGTGAGATTCTGAATGAGGCCATCCCTGTCCTCAAGGAGCTCAGAGTCTGGTGGCAGAATAGCAGAGGGTGGCTGAGCAGAGCCATGCCGGCTGTCAAGTCCAGCAGCCTGGATTGGAAACTCAGCTGTAACACTTATCAGCTGTGGACATTTGGGTAAGTCTCTGAGCCTCAGTTTCCTCATCTGTCAAGTAGGGATAATACCACCAGTCCCCCCGGAGAGGGCTGCTAGAGTTAGGGCATACACTCGGCCCCCAGGGAGTACCTGACAATACTGTTCTTAGAGCAGGAGATGGCAGCATGCTCTTCCTTGCACACAGGTCAGGATGCTACAACCAGACAGCTACCAACAGGCTAAGAGGTTTATTAAGCACCTATTAAGTGCCTCAGGGTTAGCAATTATAATCTCATCCGATCTTTGCAGTAACTGCGGGGTGGCAATTACTACCTACAAGTTACAGATGAAAAGCTTCAGCTGAGGGAGGCGATCAGCCAAGGTCACATGGTGGGGTGCGCGGGAGCTCAGACTCGGTTTGTTGCACCCTGTAGGCTCCTGAGCAGAGGAAGGGTCTCAAGAAAGAGCCTCTGCGGCTTGGTGGGGTCTTCACGGCATTGCCGGTCAAGCCTCTTCTTTTCCCTCACTGGCTTCTTATCCTTTGCTTCCCAGGGGCAGCTCCCCAGGCATCCATGCGGGCCTCTCTGCTCTTCTCCTCAGAGAGCTCATCTACCTTAGAGCTTCCAGGACCCTCCGCCCCCACCACCAGCCCGCTTTATTTCAGGAGCCACGTTCCTCAGCGCACCGGGCCTGTTCTCGCTCAGGTGCCCAGCGACTCAGTACAATCGAGCAGGGGCTCATGAAGAATTGAGCATTGTTTGTCAGAACCTTCTCATCTTTCCCGTCACATGCTCCTGCTCATGTTCCCCAGGGCCCAGTCTAGCTGCTGAGCTGACTGACTCTGCTTCCATCTCCTGCCCTCCCACACATCTGCAGCCAAGTCCAGCTGGTCCTAGCTACCACTGCACTAACATTCAGACCTTCACCTCCCCACAGGCCCCTCCCCTCACCCAGCCCAGCTGGGACCTGGCCTGGCCCACTCCATGCCTCAACCTGCTCTTACTTAAAGCTGTCTCCCACCCTGGCCGGCATTCCAGCATCTCCAGTGTCTAATCATGAGATGATTCCTTATCAAACGCTGTTTCCGCTTGTGACTTGCCTTCTTTAAACACTGTGTTTCTTCCTGACACTTACAGAAAACATAACTTATTTTTCTCCTGCTTCTTCAAAAAGTAGCTAATGAAAATCTCTTGTATTAATCAGGGATCTCCAGAAAAATAGAGCTGATAGGGGGGTGCGTGTATTCGAAAGAGATTTGCCTTAAGGAATCGGCTCACGCAATTATGGGGGCTGGCAAGTCCAGAATCCGCAGTGCAGATTGGCAACATCTGGGGACATTTTTGGCTGTCACAATTCAGGGACTGCTAATGGCCTCTGGCGGGCAGGGACTGGGGATGCTGTAAACATTCTACAAGGCACAGGACAGCTGCCCACAACAAAGAATGACCTGGCCCAAATGTCCACAGAGGTTGAGCAGAGCTGTTGCAGCAGACTCCCCCTTCCTGGGACCACAACTGCTGCTCAGACCCCTTCCCCTAGGCACAGTCCTGGCTTGGATTCTCAGCTCTGCAGTGGACAAGTCTCCAACCCAAGGCAAAGTATATCACATAGCCACACCTCCACCTTCAGCATCCAGAACCACTTCGTCTAGTATGGTAGCCACTGGCCACATGTGACCATGGAGCACTTGAAATGTGCAAGTCCACATTGAGAGGTGCTGTGAAGGTAAAAGACACAGCAGATTTCTGAGACTTAGGAAGAAAAAGGAACATAAAACATCACAGTAGGCCTGGCGTGGCGGCTCACACCTGTAATCCTAGCACTTTGGGAGGCTGAGGCTGGTGGATCGCTTGAGCCCAGGAGTTTGAGGGCAGCCTGGGCAACATGGTGAAACCCCATCACTACAAAAAATACAAAAATTAGCTGGGTGTGGTGGCAGGCACTTGGGGTCTTAGCTACTCAGGAGGCTGAGGTGGGAGAATCACCTGAGCCTGGGAGTTAGAGGCTACAGTAAGCCGAGATCGCACCACTGCACTCCAGCCTAGGTGACAGAGTAAGACCATGTCTCAAAAAAGAAAAAATCACAGCAATCATCTTTATCAGTTTTTTGTTTTGTTTTCTTTTCTTTTCTTTTTTTTTTTTTTTTTTTTGAGACAGAGTCTCGCTCTGTCACCCAGGCTGTAGTGCAGTAGCGCGATCTCAGCTCACTGCCAGCTCCACCTCCCGGGTTCACGCCATTCTCCTGCCTCAGCTTCCCAAGTGGCTGGGACTACAGGTGCCCGCCACCATGCCCGGCTAATTTTTTTTTTGTTTTTGTGTTTTTAGTAGAGATGGGGTTTCACAGTGTTAGTCAGGATGGTCTCCATCTCCTGACCTCGTGATCTGCCTACCTCGGCCTCCCAAAGTGCTGGGATTACAGGTGTGAGCCACCACGCCTGGCCCATTTTTATCATTTTTATATTGATTCCTGTTGAAATAATATTTTGAATGCATTACGTGAAATAAAATGTATGGTTAAAGTTCATTGTACCTGTTTCTGCCTTTTATTAGTGTGGATACTAGAGATGTTAAAATAATTATGTGACTGACTGTCTCTGGAGAGACCAGGCCCATCATGAGATGGGTGTGTGAGAGATGTGGAATGACCTTTCTGTTGCCAGGCACATAGGGAATGCTCTTTGCATCTTCTGGGAATCTGAATTTTCTTTTTTTTTTTTTTTTTCCTGAGATGGAGTTTCCCTCTTGTTGCCCAGGTTGGAGTGCAGTGGTGCGATCTTGGCTTACTGCAACCTCCGCCTCGCGAGTAGCTGGGATTACAGGTGTGCACCACCACGCCCAGCTAATTTTTGTATTTTTAGTAGAGATGGGGTTTCACCATGTTGGCCAGGCTGGTCTCCAACTCCTGACCTCAGGTGATCCACCTGCCTGGGC
>NW_012103299.1:109932-158655 GCF_000951045.1 Mandrillus leucophaeus | reverse complement strand
CGCCCAGCTAATTTTTGTATTTTTAGTAGAGATGGGGTTTCACCATGTTGGCCAGGCTGGTCTCAAACTCCTGACCTCAGGTGATCCACCTGCCTGGGCTTCCCAAAGTGCTGGGATTACAGGCATGAGCCACTGAGCCCAGCCTGAATTTTTAAAATCTGTGAAGACCTCCTTCCCGTGAAGTCCTCTCCAACCTGGGTTCCAGAGATTTCATCTCACTGATAACCAGGTCCTGTCTTTCTTTTCATCTCCTTAACTCCGCGTCCCAGCATCTGCACCAGAGCCTGAGAGGTCACAGTTGCTCAGTGCATTTATGTGTAAAGGGAACAGTAGTTACTCTACTCTCTAACCCAACACAGGGAAGTGCAGCTAACGTTTCTTTCAGGCCTGAATTTGGGTTAGTCCTGTGCCTGTTTTCTGCATTCTTGGTTAACCAAGGAGGTAGGAAATTTGACCACCCTTCCTTATCAGCTCCCCACAGCTCCCTGGCATAATTTTCCGCTCATGGCTCTCACTTTGCAAACATGTTCGTCGTCATAGAAAATTCAGAGGTGAGTTGGAAGTTGGTACTGCCTGGTTACCATGGCAATGCCAGCTGCCGCTGCCTCCACAGCGAGCCAAGAGCGGCCATGGTGCTGACCAATGGGGTCGGAGCCTCTGAGAACAAAACACCTGGGGTCCATCCCAGTCTCCTCTAATGCCAACCTTCTCCTGGCCCTCAACACTGCCCTGTTTTCCCAGGGGTGCCCATCCTGCAGCCAACCTGCTGGTACAATGCATGGAGCCCGCTCCGCGGAGGTGGAGGCCTGCACTGCCCTTGCCAGCCACCCCTGAGGTGGTGGAGACCTGTTAGGTGACACTCAAAGTCATGAGTGAGTCGCTTCCTGTGCCTGCCTTCGAGATGCTGGCCGAGAGCCGCGCCCGGTGGGCCTGTGCTTCCTTAGTGACTGTCGGCAGAAATTTCCCACTGTGGAAAGAGCTATCTTGGAGCTAATGTAACAACATCTTTTCTCATTTGTGGGTGATGAAAGAAAAGGACTCCCAGGGACCATGTTTCTGAAAAAGAGGAAAAGGTCAACAGCTTCAGCATCTTCAGGGCCTTTGCCATTCCAGGCTGTATGCAGGTGGCGCATGGCGAGGGCTGCTCAATGGCTGGCACAGCACTTCAGGGGACACCTGGGTCACCTCGTTTGATCTTTACCAGCATCCTGTGAAACAGATAGGACCACCATGCCCACTTCATAAATGGGGAACCTGAGGCTTGGTGAGGGCAAAGAAGGTGGTGCCAAGGCAGCACCGCTGGCAGGCGCCGGCGCCTGGCTTGGGAGGGAAGAAGCGTCACAGCAGGGCCTGAGGTCTTACGTGGCTCCGCTGCTCTGCTGTGAACAAGTGTGAGGGTGGAGATCTTCCCCAATTTACATAAACGGAGGCTCGGGTGGCAAAGCCAGGATGTGACACCTGCTCTGTCGTGTCCCAGACTTTGCTGAGCTGTGTCAGACACAGGGCTGTCCTGCTGTGAGCGGGCACTTTGCAAGCAGGAAACCCCCTCCTGAGTTCTAACGCATGGCCGAAACATGATACGAGGGGTCCCACGGGGCGGGGAGACCCAGATTCCAGCCAGAGCTCGGAGTGGAGGTCGTGACATGAGCGTGGAAGAGGCAGCTGGGAGGTCGTGACATGAGCATGGAAGAGGCAGCTGCCCCCACAGCCCCCGTGCAGTATCAGAAGCAGGTGACGCTGAGAGGGGCTGAGAATGCTTACCCTGCTGTGGTGGCAGCTTTTTCTGTGCCATGCGGGCCCCAGCAGTTGCTCAAGGACCTTAGTCATAGCTCCTCGGCCCACACAGCTGCATCCAAGCCCCTGCCCACTGCAATCCCTTCCAAACAAGGACCCAAGGCCCAGCTGAAAAAGCATGGTTCTCTTCCCAAAGAACCACCTGGATGTTCCGGGGAGGAAGGTGTGTGGGGGAGAAGTTTTCCGAGGATTGTCAGAGGGAGGTGATCTGAGACACAGCTGGCACGGGGGCCTAGAGGCAGTTCGCTTCCCTAGGGATTTATACCCCAAAGAAATGCAAAGGTGCGCAAAGAAAGAAAGGCAAAGGCAAGAGCCCAAATTTGTACCCCTGATGTTCCCAGGCCACTCAGGTTTCTGATGTCACCCTGTGCTTTAATATCCAAAATGATGCCTCACGTTCCTGTCTCAGCCACATGTTTTTTTGTGGGAGGGGCGCCTGGTTGGGCCATAGCCAAACCTGTTTCTTCCTGTTCCTCATGGACTCTCCCAGCTCCAGAGTGGAACTGCCTCTTCCTTTATTTCCCCTGGGGAAGAAAACAGGCTTTTAGTTTCCCTCACACCTTAGTCGGAAGCCCACGCCACCATTCTCAGGTGTGGTGAGCTTTGAGAAATTTGCTTCCCTTCTGGAAGCCTCCATTTTCTCCTCTATGAAACAGCAAATTACACTTGTTTCTCCTGGTTGTCGGGGGATTACGTGAGAGATGGAGGTAAAAGTCCCAGCTTAGCACCTGGCCCATGACCAGTATTCAGCCTGGTTCTCTCTCATCTCCCCTTCGCCCTCTCCAGAGCCAGCACGTGTGTGGTCTGGAGACAGCTGAGCTGGTGGTCTCTCCCAGGGGCCTCTGCAGGCCTGGATGCTGACTGCCCCTCTTTCCGTCAGAGCCATGAGCTGTGAGCCGTGCTGGGTTGCCCCAGCCAGCCCCCGCTTCTCATTACAGAGCCGGCCTGTAATTAGACTGTCGCCTGGCTTCAGAGAATGTGCCTGTCAGCAACCCGGCTCCTCTGCCTCTGCAGAGGCCCCTTTGCTTGCTGGCAAGACCTCATCTCCGTGCACAGAGCCATCCTTGGAAATGAGGTGATGTCTGTTCTTCCTGTGACCCTCTTTCACTTGGGGTCAGCTGAGACCAGACCTGCAGGACATGGATGGATGGAGAGGTGAGTGACAGAGCACAGACTGCAGTCCAGGCAAGGAGGGCAAGGAAGGGATCCAGAAAGAGACCTCTGCAACGTCTTCTGCTAGGCTGCCAGGCCACGGCACTGCAGATGCTGAAGCCAGTTAGGTTTTCTTGGGGTTTCCTGACGTAGCTGTCCTCACCCTGCCATCTCAGCCTGAGAGGGAGGAGTGAAGGATACAAGGGTCAGGCAGACCTGGCCTGAATCCTGGTTTTGCCTCTTACTAGCTGTGTGACCTTTGACAAGTGACTTCCCTGTTCTGGGCCTCAAATTCTCTATCTGTAAAAATGGGGCAAATGACACTTCAGAAGCTTGTTATGATGATTAAGTAGATGCAAAACACTTGGATACACTAATGACTCCAAATAACACACGATAGCTGTTATCTTCTTTAGCCGGGTTCCATCCTGTTTCCTTCCTAAATAGGCACAGCATTTGGCTATGCTTTTGCCCATGCAGGTTCCTCTCCCCTGATATCAATATCCTGCATGATTTGTTTAGCAAACTCCTATTGATTCTCCAAGGCCCAGCTCAAATGTCCCTTCCTCTGTGAAGCCTTCCCTGACTCCCCAAGCGGCTGGTGACTTTGTCATCTATACTCCAAGAGTAATTTGCTTTTGCTTTTGATGCAATCCAGTCATACTGCATGGTAATTATTGTAACTGTACCCACTGCTGCCCAACCCACTGCCCTGCCCTCCCTACCCTGTGCCCGCAATCCTTGCTGTGCCCTGAGCCCTTGGCTAGGCTGTGACGTCACGAAAGATAAGGCCTCTACTTGTTCTTCCTGGTAATTCACAGAGTGGATGTTTTGTGATTCTTTAGTTGAATGAATACATGACTGCTGGAAACAAATAAATGGACCAATGGATGATTATAGGGAACATTAAACATTGATATAAGAAAAGCAGAGGTTCAAGGAAACCGTGCCCTTTTCCCCACATACTGCTTTATTCAAGCCCAGGCTGGGTGAAACGTTCGGGAATAAGGAAGGCTATATTCTGCCTAGCGAGAGACCACCTAGGATGGAGGATCATGGAGAGAAACTGGAGACAAAGGAGGAATTCTAGACCCATCTGCCCCGGGATCTGCTGAGTGACCTCAGGCCAGTCTCTTGGCCTCTCTCTGCTGCAGCACAGAAGGCTTCATAAAGGCCCCACCGCTGGGGCTGGGGGAAGAAACCCACGGTCTGAAGAATGTAGAGGCCAAGCTAAGGCCAGTCATGGCCGACGCCCTTTCAGGAAGGCCCCACTCCTTGACCCATGACGGCAGTGACTGGTGACACCTGCCAGCCCCACCCTGGAGAAGGAAGGGCCTCAATCACAGTCACGGCTGTGAGCTGGAATGTTTCCAAGAGAGGCCCCTGCGGAAGGAGCCAGGCACTGGCTGCTGGATGGAGCGTTAGTTGTAGATACAGGGTGTGCAGGTCTGGACCTGACCACACCCCAGCATCACAGAGGCCACTTGCTCCCAGTCCAAACAGGCCTTCTGTCACCTCCTGGCACACTCCAATTCTTCCGAACTCTGCAGGCTTTGTGCTCGCTGCTTCCCTGGGCTGCCCCTTTCTCCTCATTCTGGCCACATTGTAAAGTCATCTCGTTAGGGACCTCCTTTAACGGCCCCACCTAAATTGCCTCTCTCATTCCTGGTCTCTCTTCAGTCACTCTCTACTTCTCCGCCTGATTTTATTGTCTTCCCAGCACTCACCCCACCCTGAACCATCTCATCTGCTTCTGTGTTTACTGCCTGACTCTCCTTTATACCCTCAGTTGTGAGTCAATGACCCGGTCTCTCCTGGTGAGGTTTATCCCCAAGTCTTAGCACAGAGCCTAGAACAGACTGGGCCACAGGGGTTCAATGAATGTTTGTTAAGCGAATGAGTGAGCTATGAATAAGTGGATGGATGGATGGATGGATGGATGAGTGGGCCAAACTGAACCTCAGTGGGAACAGGCCCCCATATGTGATACCAGGCCAATCAATAGGCTATGGGTTTTCTCAAGTGCATCTTGACAGTTGGGTCCTGTGCTGAGACCTTGGAGCCCCACCATGGGCTCTGGAGGGTCCAATTTTTGGCTATACCCTCAGTTGCCAGCACAGGGCCAGAGTCGATGTCCAGAAACTGGGCATGCCTATGTCCAGTGGATGAACAGGGTCAAATTCCTGTAGCAGGAGCGATTGGGAAGTAGTTAAAAGCATGACTCAGGAGTCAGGAGTTGATGACCTGGGTTCAAATCTCAGCCATGACACTTTCTCACTCAATGAGAGACAGAGCACGTTTCTTACCCTCTCTGGGCTCCAATTTCCTTAAGTACCAAACAGATGATACTGGTAGTTATCCCATGGGGATATTGTGAAGACGGAGTGAGACAATGCATAGAAAGTGCTGGCACTCCATAAGGGCGCAACACTCTAACATCAGAGCCCATGGCTCCAGCACCTGCTCAGGGCCTGGCCACAGCAGGCACCTGGTAGGTAATTATTAGGTGAGCAATGAACTCATGTGAAAAGCGATGCCACCTTCAACCTCCCTCTCAGGCCATCCAGTGTCTTCTTCAGTTGAGACCCCTCCAACACCTCCCTTTGCTGCACCTGCACTGCCACCCTACCCTGAGCTATAGCTACATCCTGGCATGGTGTGCTGGAGAGAAGGGCGGGACCACATTGATTTGGTTTGCTTGGTCAGAGAGTTCATTGGGCAAGCATGGTCCTGTTGCCTACTCTGCGAGCAGTGTGAAACGGAATTAAGGAACAGAATCCCAAAACATCGGGGATCATCACAGACTCTCCCAGTTGGGAGGAGACATTCAGGCTTTTCTCCTTCAAGGACGGGGAGACTGAGGCCCAGCTTGGGAAGCAGACTTGCAAACTGATGGTAGAACTGGGACTCACTCCTTGACGCCTTGGCTTCCAGAGCTGCAGCCCTACAGGGAGTGCTGTCCTCAGAAAGGAAGCCTTATTGTGTCCTGAGAAAAAGTCAGGTCATACTTGGAGAGTTTTAATTTGTTTAAAAAGGCTATGATCGGCCGGGCGCGTTGGCTCACGACTGTAATCCCAGCACTTTGGGAAGCCGAGGCGGGCAGATCACTAGGTCAAGAGATCGAGACCATCCTGGCCAACATGGTGAAACCCCGTCTCTACTAAAACTACAAAAAAACAAAAACAAAAAGAAAAACACATTAGCTGTGGGCGCCTGTCATCCCAGCTACTCGGGAGAATGAGGCAGGAGAATCATTTGAACCCAGGAGGTGGAGATTGCAGTGAGCCGAGATGGCACCACTGCACTCCAGCCTGGTGACAGAGCAAGACTCCATCTCAAAAACAAAAACAAAAACAAAAACAAAGCTACAACCACCTCCCAGACAATCTTAAAAATGAAAACAAACAGAAACAAAAGCAAAAAATCTCTGATTGGCATAAACAACAAAGAAGTGGTAAACGGGGGACTGGCCGAGTCCAGTGTCCCCTCTCCTTCAGTTCCACCCTGCTGGGGTGCCACCAGCACTGACCCCAACCCGAATCCCTCACCCCCACAAGGCAGCCGTGGTTGTGGCATTGCAGCTACACGTCTACACACCATCTCTTCCAGGCTTTTCTAGAAGTCTCCAGTCAGCCTCCCTTGCATCTCCATTGCCTAAATTGGGTCTCGTGCCCATTCCTAAGTCAGCCCTCGTGGTTCCTATTGGCAAAGACTAGGTTAACATATTTCTCCTTTCAACAAATATTTATTAAGTGCCTGCTATAGGCAGCATACCTGTGAACAAAATAGAAGAAAATTCTAAAAATTGACATATTCTAGCAGGAGGATACAGACAAAAAACGAATAAGTAAAATATGCAATACTGTTAGATGTGATCAGTGCTAGGGAGAAAAATACAGCAGGGAAGGGAGAAGGGGAGTGCACGTGGGGGAAGTAGCGATGTTAACTAGGGTGGTCTAAGCAGAGACCGAGGGAGGTGAGGGAGTCAGCCATGAGGGCATCGAGGGGAAGAGAATTCCAGGCAGTGGCAACAGCAGTGCAAAGGCCCTGAGGAAGAAGTATGCTTGGTGTGTTTCACAAACAACAAGGAAGCCAGATGACTAAAGCAGAGTGAGGGCGGGGATACTGTAGGAGAGGGGTCAGGGAGGTAAGTAGGGGCAGGAGCTATGGCCCTTAAGGCCCTTGGTGAGGATTCTGGCTTCTACTTTGTTCGTTGTTTTGTTTCTTGAGATGGAGTTTTGCTCTTGTCGCCCAGGCTGTAGTGCAGTAGCACCATCTCCGCTCACTGCAACCTCCGCCTCCCAGGTTCAAGTGATTCTCATGCCTCAGCCTCCTGAGTGCGTAGCTGGGATTACAGGCGCCTGCCACCTGCCCCGATAATTTTTGTATTTTTAGTAGAGACAGATTTTCACCACGTTGGCCAGGCTGGTCTCAAACTCCTGACCTCAGGTGATCTGCCCGTCTTGGCCTCCCAAAGTGCTGGGATTACAGGTGTGAGCCATCATGCCCGGCCTCTACTTTGACTTAGATAGGAGGTTCATGGAGGATTTTGAATGCAGAAATGTCCCAATCTCATTTAGGCTTTAAAACAGAGGTGTTTAATCTTGGCTGCACAGTGGAATCACCTGGAGAGCTTTTAGAAAATACAGATGCCTGGGGCCCACCCACAGAGGTTCTGATGTCATCAGTCAGGGATAGGGCCTGGGAATCAGGATTTTTAATAGACACAGGAGAGTCTACGTGCAGATGAGGTTGAGAGGCATGGGTCTATGTGCCGAGGACTCCCAAATCCTTATCTCTGACTCTCGACTCATGACTCTCTGTTGATGTCCATATTTTGATGTCAGCTTCCAAATTAGGTCTCCATTTGGATGTCAAATCATCATAATAATCATCTCCAACTTAATCGAACCTCAATCTGATTCCTGACCCCTCCCCAAGCCTGTTCTTCCTATGTCCTCTGTCCAGTTCCTCAGGCCAAAACCTTAGTGTTATCCTTGATTCCTCTGTTGCTTTAATAGCTGACATCTGATTCTTTAAAAGACCCTGCTCACCCTACCTTCAAACATACCCAGAAAGCACAGCCACTCACACATCCACGGCCCTGCCGCTACCCAAACCGAGGTCCTCGTGACCTCCGGGTCTTCTAGCCCCTGCCTCCAGTGGCACGTCTCAAACCTGGCTTCTGTGGATTCACGTGGAGAGCTTTAAAAACTGTGGATGCTTGAGTCCTCAGAGTCTGATACAACTGGTGGGGTGCAGTGGGGCATTGAGAATTTTATAAGCTCACCAAGTGGTTCCATTGTGCAGCCAGAGTTGATGAACCTCTGATAAGGATGGTATTTAAAGAGAAAGATCTGGCAGTGACCACCTGGGGAGAGAATACAGCTAGAGAAGCAAAGAGGTCAGAGACTGAGCACAGGCTGACTCTGCGACCTGCAGAGGCAGGGAATGAGGAGGACCCAGGAAGAGACAAAAAGGAGACAGACCCAATCATTGCCGCAGGGGTGGGAAGGACCCTTGACCAATCGAAGGCACTGCTTGAGCTAAGGTAGAAAAATCAGCTTCCCTAGGGCCCAGGGCAACATGGAGGAAGAGAGAACGGATACCTGGATCGGCTTCTCCTGGGGAAAGGGAAGGAACAGGAGGGATGTTGGGTGGTCAAAAAATACATACTAAACCAATACAGATGATAATGGTAATGAAAATAAAAATAATGCTGAGAGAGAGAGAGAGAGAGAGAGAGAGAGAGAGAATCTTCCTCTTCTTATGAAGCCACAACTCATACTGCATTAAACCCCCACCCTTATGATCTTATTTAACCTCAGCGACCTCCTAAAAGCCCTAACTTTTGACCACACCTAACTGCAAGGGAGCCTAGAAAATGCAATTCAGCTGTGTACTCAGGAAGCCAAGGAG
The DNA here is from genome assembly GCF_000951045.1 of Mandrillus leucophaeus. Classification (NCBI taxonomy): domain Eukaryota; kingdom Metazoa; phylum Chordata; class Mammalia; order Primates; family Cercopithecidae; genus Mandrillus; species Mandrillus leucophaeus. The sequence continues at coordinate 149,790 of NW_012103299.1, read as the reverse complement.
CGCATGGCTATTGTTGAAAGCAGTGCAAGAAGCAGGTGGGAGGGTACCCCAGATAGATGGATCACTGTGTGCCGAAGTCTGGAGGAATGCCAGCAAGGTGAACTGGGGCACCGCCACTTGCTCAGCTGTCTGGCCCTGGGTGTAGGAGTGGGGAATGGTGGGAGGGAAGTGACTATGTTGGGCAACAAGATTTCCTGGCCTTTAATTAGCCAGGTGTGGTGCCCTATGCCTGTGGTCCCAGCTACTCAGGAGGCTGAGGTGGAAGGATGGCATGAGCCCAGGAGGTCAAGGATGCAGTGAACTGTGATTGCACCACTCCACTGCAGCCTGGGCAACAGAGTGAGACCGTGTCTCAAAAAAAAAAGGAAAAGATTCCCTGGCTCTTAAAGAGGGTCATGGGCAGAGCTCATGCTCAAGACCATCACTCAGGGGTAGCTTGGCTCAGTTTCTTCCAACTTAGACAGTCGAGTATTTCTGTGAACGTATGGTTTCAAAGGATTCTTTAAAACGCTGTAACCATTCATTTATTAACAGGGAACATGCTCATATTGTTCCACATTTGAAAAGTGAAACGAGTCAGTCATGACAAACCTCCCTCCCACCCTGTCTGTCAGGCACACACTCCTCCTCCTCCCTCAAGGCAGCCAATGCTTTCAGTTTCATGCATAATCTTGCAGTGATGTTTTATGCAAATATAAATTTTACATATATATCCATTCTTCCTTTCGTCCAGTTTTGCACGAATTGTAGCATGCTGAACATAGTATCCTGATCCTTATTTTTGTCTGAGATTTTTTTCATGGTGATATGTAAAGAGCCTTCTCGATGACAACATAGAACTCCACTGTATGGCTGGATCACCAGGATAGTCCCCTGTTGATGGACAGTTAGGTTATTTCTAATTTATAAATAATCTTGCAATTAAGTTTGCATATGTCACTTCATGCAGGGATGGATCTATTTGCAGGATAAACTCATAGGAATAGAACTTCTGGGTGAAAGGGTTATACTCTTCTAGCATAACTGGCTGTGAACTGCCAGGCCACTCCACATATCCTTCTTCTGTCTGAGTCCCTCCCTAGTCCCACCCAATGATGCAGACCTGGGCGACAGTCCTGAGGTGCTGAGCCCAGCCATGTGGCCCCTGGCACGGTTCCGTGCCCCTTGGAAGAGGGCAGTGCCCAGAGTGGTCTCCTCAGATTCTTGGCTGGAGACGTCTCAGCGAGGTCATCCCGTGACCCCCCTGCCCTGTGGTCTCACATCAAGGACAATTGTTTCCCTGCCTCTCTTCAACCACTAGCCCAGCCCCATTCCTACCCCCTCCTCCAGTCCCACGACTTCACCCCTTACTCCCAGAACAGAGGTAAAGCCCGCAGAAGGCCAAGGCAGCACTGTGATAGCCAGAACAGTGTCCCCTCCAAAGACATCCATGTCCTAATCCACACAATCTGTGACTATGTTGCCTTACATAGCAAAAGAGACTTCAAGATATGAAGTCAAGGATCTCGTGATAGAGAGATTATTCTGCATTATTTGGCTGAGCCCAGGGTAGTTGCTAGGGTCCTTAAAGCATGGAGAAGGGAGGCCGAAAGTGAGAGTCATAGAGAGTCTGGAAGATGTTATGCTGCTGGCTTTGGAGTGGAGGGAAGGGTCGTGAACCAGCGTATATGGGTGGCTTCTAGAAACTGGGAAAAACAAAGGTATGGCGTCTCCCCTAAAGCCTCCAGGAGGAATGCAATCCTGCTGACACACTGGTTTTAGCCCAGTCAGACCTATTTTGGACTTCTGACCTTCAGAACTGGAAGGTAATAAATTTGTGTTGTTTTCAACTACTAAGCTCATAGTAATCTTTTACAGCAGTAACATGAGACTAATCCTGTTAGTCCCCGAACCGCCCCCGCAGGAGCCCAGTGCTACTTCTCTCCTGCCTCCTGAGCTGCCTCCCTTCTTGCAGAAGGCCTGGCTTCAAATTCCTGTTCTCCTTACCCACTGGGTGCTTTGGGGCACATACGGCATTCCTTTGAGCCTCGGTTCTCTCATCTGCAAAATGCAGCTCATGATCAGACTGTCACAAGGTTGCTGGGAGGTTAAATGAGATGATGCTTGTGAAATCTCTTAGCAACTGTGCCTGCCATGAAATCGGCGCTTGATATTTTTAGATGTTGAGCATAATTCTGAAACTTTCAGTTGTGCTCCCAGAACCTACTCCTGCTCTGGCCCTGGCTACGGCCCTAGCTTCCTCTGCGGAGACGGCCCCCTTTCTGCAGTGCTTACACCCAGCAGAGACCCTCCGGGAGGCAACTCTCTCCTACAAACCAGCCCCAAGGAGCCAGGACCCTGAGGTGCTGTCCTCAGCAAAGAGGAAACTCAACCCAGGTTCAAATCCTTTTTTTTTTTTTTTTTGCCACTTCCCAGCTTGGTGGCACTGGGGGACTTATTCCACCACTCTGAGCCTTGGTTTACCCCTTTGTAGAATACCCACAGTGAGCCCCAGCCCAGGAGGTTGGCCCAGGAGTGTGCTCATGGCTGGGCACATAGCAGGTACTGGAGAAACAGCTTCAGAGCACTGCCTTCGCAGCCAGGACCAGACCCAGACTTGGAGGACCCTGGGACCCATACAGTGTGTAGCCCCTTTAAGAAGGAGCATCTGAACTTACAAACATAATTCTGATGGGGCCTAGGCCAGGGAGGCATCCTGAGGCCTGAACTCCATTTGCTTCTGCTCTCTGCTCTCAACCCCTCCTTCTCCGTAATGACCGGGCCAAACATGTTTCAGAAATGTCCCTCCCAACCTGCCTGAATCAGCCCCAGGAGCCTGAGATTTTTCTGAAACTGTCAGAGGCGGTGGCCACCTTAGCCTCCCAGCAGGATCCAAGCTCGCTTGGTAAGTGAGCAAGACTTTTGATGGAACAGAGGCAAAATCTCTATCTGATGAGATTAGCTCTTTGGAAAAGAGCGCACAGTTCATCAGTTCGTCTCTACCTTGCTCGGACAGTAGAGATGCCAGATTAAAACAGCAACAACCACCAACAAAACCAAGACATATGTGTATATATATGAATTCAATTTAATTTGAATTCCAGATAATGAATAATTCTTTAGTATAATTACATCCCAAACGTTGCATGAGACATTTAGCTGGATGTGCTGCATTTTGGCTGGCAGCCCTGTCTGTTGGAGACACAGCCACGTGGCTATTCCGATTCAGGGTGTGCTCTGCAGAAGTGTTACTGCTTTGAGAAGCATCTGGGGGCCCTTGAACTTCCGCAGAAGAATAACCAGTGGCAGAGGGAGGGATAGGGGAAGCTGCCCCCAGGCAGGTTGGTGAGCGTTTAACACCTGTGGCCAGAGCCAGGTGGTCAGGGCCTGAAGTGTAGCCTTAAATGAGACTTGTAGCCACCCCCAGAGCAGGTGTTGGCACACCCATTTCTGCAGATGTGAAAGCCAGAGCCCAGCAGGAAAGGAACACCTTGTGAGCACCTACTATATGCTGGCATTTTACACGCATTCGCTCATAGTTAAGAGTGGGCAGATTTTGCAGTTGTTGCTATTAATGTAATCCAGGCGTCAGAGAAGCACGATATGAAAAATGAGTCTTTTTCCCCGCGTTTGAGAGCGCTCAACCTCTCAAACCTCCCAGTGATTCCTCAACCTCAGCACTATTGGCATCTTGGACCAGACTTTTCGTTTTTCTTTTTTCTTTTTTTTTTTTTTGTCGTGGGCTGTCCTGTGCACTGTAGAATGTTTAGAAGCATTCCTGGCCTCTAGCCACTCAATGCCAGTGGCACCCCCACCCCTTCTATCTGTGACAACCAAAAACATGACTCCAGACATTGGCAAATGTCCCTTAGGAGGCAAAATCGCCCCTGCAAGAACCACCGCTCCAGAAGAATGACTGTTAATCATTTTCTGAAAGGAAAATAAATCTTTGAACCCCAAAATCACTAGGCCAAAGGAAAAAGTCAAGCTGGAAACCGTGTCGGGCAAACCCGCCACCCATTTTCTTCCTGAATAAGATAGCTACAAAGATTTTTTAAAGCTACATACCTTCCTCACAATTTTCCCACAGGGAAATGCCTTGTGGGCTTCAAGATCTTCACCCTAAAGCAGTTCTGTCGAATTGCATCCTGGCAATGTCAACCAACAGCCAGTCTTCACAGCTGCGGGACAGGTCACCCCTCTGCTCACCTGAAACAAATGCCTGTCTGATTGCTTCCTCTGCCCTATTGTTTATGTAAAAATGCTGATTCACTGAGCCAGCCTAAGGCATAAGTGACTATTCTTCTACGCCCCCACCCCCCCCACCACATGTAAATTGTGTATTCAGTGAAAGGCTGATTAAAGACTCAAAAGAATGCGACTATTGGTCTCTTGTCTACCGATGACCCGGAAACCCACCCCTCCCACCTTTCTGGACTGAACCAATGTGCATCTTACACATATTGATGGATGTTTCATGGCTCCCTAAAATATATAAAAGCAAGCTGTATCTGGACCGCCTTCGGGACAAAGAATTTTTGGCAAAAGGATTTTTGGCCTCAGGACCTCCTGAGGCTTTGTCACAGGTGCGTCCTTAACCTTGGCAAAATAAACTTTTTACATTGATTAAGATCTGTCTCGGATACTTTGGGTTCACACTTCCTTGAGAACATTTTTAGAATATTTCGAAGCACATGTGTATGCCTTCAAAACACAAAACCAAACAACGAAAAACAAGACAAGGCCAGGCGCAGTGGCTCACCCCTGTAATCCCAGCACTGTGGGATTACAGGATCTCTTGAGCCCAGGAGTTTGAGACCAGCCTGGGCAACATGGAGAAACCCTATCTCTACTAAAAATACAAAAAAACTAGCCAGGTGTGGTGGTACATGCCTGTAGTCCCAGCTACGTGGGAGGATGACTTGAGCCCGGGAGGAGGAGGTTGCAGTGAGCTGTGATTGAACTACTGCACTCCAGCCTGGGTGACAGACAGCTTGTCTCAAAAAATAATTTTTAAAGAAACAGGTTAATATATACACCTCTTTTATCACTTGCCTTTTTACTTACCAGTATACCTTGGACATCTTTCTGTATACCCCACTCATGAATCTGCATTTCTTCTTTGACAACTGAATGGCATTTCTTTGTGGGTACTGCTGCCATTGATGGAACCAGTTCCCTCACTCTTGAGGCAGTAGAGTTGTTTCCAGTGTTTTGCTGTTACAAACGATATTCCACTCAGCATTCTCACACATGTGTCTAGATATATTCATAGGATAAACCCCTAAAAGTGGAATCGCTGGGCCATAGGTATGTACATTTTTAATTTGATGTGCCACATTGTTAACCAGAATAGTTTGCACCAATTTACTCCATTGCCACTAACATCTTGATGAAAAGTACCAAACATTTAGTGAGCATTGACTGTATTTCATACACTATGTTAAGGGATTTGCATGTGCTATCTTATTTAATTCTCACTATAATTCTACTGGTAGGAACTAATAATATTTCCATTTTACAAATGAAAGAACTTTGGCTTAGAGTGATTAAGAGTATTTTCTAATCTTGTCAGTGACAGTACTGGGATCCCAACCCAGAGCTCTCTCAGTCTAAAACCTGTTCTCTTCACCGATACATTTACTTTTCATAGCAATTGTGTGAGCTGGGCCCCATTATTTCTTTTTCTAATGGGATTACTGAAGCTCCAAGTAGTTAAAGTGACTTGCTCAGGGACATAGAACCCAATCACAAATCTGAGCCTGACCCCAGAATCTGTATTCTTCCCTTGAGACGCCATGCCACCTCCTCCAGGAAGCTCTCTGGGATTATTCCAACCATCCTCGTCATCTCACCCCCAATAGCAGCTCCTTGGGAGCTCTGGGAATCTGCAGCAGGAATTTTAACTCAGAGTGTGTAGGTGTGTGGGTGTGTAGGTGTGTGGGATCTCACAGATGTTAAAGTCAGACAGACTAGATTAGAAATCCCTTTGCTATCTACCTTCTGAAGTGAACTACGGCAAGAGACCCTCTCTCTCGGGGTCTCAGTTATTTCATCATTATGATGCTTTTTATTACTGTTGCTAATAGTAGCATGATAATAGTGATTACCCCTTATGGAGACCCTTCTCTGCACCACCTTTTACAGTGGGTAGTGTCTTAGTTTAGGTCCCTCAGGAAGCAGACACTGAGATAAGGATTTGGGGCAAGGTTTTTATTTGGGAGGTGACCCCAGGCATCTTGGTGAGAGACTAGGGAAGTGACACAGGGAACAGAGTAAAACCATGGGATGGTGTGTAATGGACAGGTAATTGCCAAGGCTAGCTGGGCTCTGAGAAGTCGTGTGGCTCACGCCATGGAATACCCTACCCAGGCAATCCTCAGTGGTTGGGGGTCGCTCCTGCAGCCTCAGGTCGGGGCTGGGGTACTGTCTGCAGGTGGCCAACAGCACAGCCTCCCTGCAGGCAATTTACGGGAGCTTCAGAATGAATTAATTACCACTCACATTGTGTCTGCCACTGACCTTGTGTTTTACTTACCATTGACCTAATCGCCGTTGACCTTGTGTTTTTTTCTTGCTAGTTCTGTCACTCTTTGGAGGGTCTATGCCTTGTACCTCACCTAGGTTTTTCGCATTACCATGCGGGGCATGGCGTAAACCTCCATAAATTAAGGCTGACCATTTGAATCCTTCAGTCATTAGCAAATATTTACTGTGTACCTACTATGTGCTACGTGCTGTTTAAGAAATCAGTAGACTTCATTGTTTTGAGCAGTTTGAGGTTTATAGAAAAATGAGTGGAAAATACAGAGTTCTCATCTACTTCCAAAGCCTCCCGCATCCTGTTAGCACCTGTGATTAACATCTCGCATGGGTGTGCTACATTTGTTACAACTGATGAGCCAATACTGATACATTTTTATTCACTAAAGCCTAGAGTTTACATTACGGTTCCCTTTTTGTGTTGTGCATTCTGTGGCTTTGCACAAAGACATCGTGACACGCAGAATGCCACTATTCCCTGTGATCCACCTATTCAGCCCTCCCTCCTTCCCGCCCCTTCCCTCCAACCCGTGGCTCCGGGGATTTTTTCAGTGCTGGGAACACAGCTGGGACACAATAAAATTTCTATCTTCGTGGAGCTGACATTTCAGTGGGGAGAAGGATAATACTTAAGCCAGCAAATAACACATCCCCAGGTCCAGGAGATGATAGATGCTGTGAAGAGAATGTGTGTGGCTAGGGGAGGGGAGCTCTTGTTTAGACAGGATGGTCAGTGGAGGCCTCTTTAAGGAGATGACACTTAAGCAGAGCCTTCTCTGGCTGGAGACCCGAGGAGCCCAGGCTGTTGTTCAGAGGCTGCGCTGCTGAGAGGCTATGAAAGATCCCACAGGCCACAGTGGGTGGACCCAGAGAGACAAGTTGACCCCTCACAGGAGGTGTCATGGCTGAACTGGGTCCACCCGGCCTCAGATTCATATGTTGATGCCCTAACCCCTAGTACCTCAAAATGTGACCATATTTACAGAAAACAATTTTTTTTTTTTTTTTTTTTTAGACAAAGTCTCGCTCTGTCACCCAGGCTGGAGTGCTGTGGCACCATCTCGGCTCACTGCAACTTCTGCCTCCAGGTTCAAGTGATTCTCATGCTCAGCCTCCTGAGTAGCTGGGATTACAGGTGTGCACCACCACATCTGGCTTTTTTTTTTTTTTTGTATTTTTTAGTAGAAACGGGGTTTCACCATGTTAGCCAGGCTTGTCTCAAACTCCTGGCCTTAAGCAATCCATCCACCTTGACGTCCCAAAGAGCTGGGATTACAGGCATGAGCCATGACACCCAGCCAGAAGGAAAGAGGGTAAGAAGTTAAATGGAGCCATTATGGTGTGCCCTAATCTAGTATGAATGGTGTCCTTATAAGAAGAGGACATTAGGACACAGACACACACAGAGGGAAGACCATGCGAATGAAGATGGCATCTGCACACCAAGGAGAGAGGCCTCAAGAGAAACCAACCCTGCTGACATCTTGAGCTTGGGTTTCCAGCCTCCAGAACTACGAGGCAATAGATGTCTTTGGTTTAAGCATCCCAGTCTGTGGTATTTTGTCATGGCAGCTGGAGCAAGCTAGCACAGGAGGCACGAAACCTGCTCTTCCATGCCCCCAGCCCTCCCATCGCACGCGGAGGTGTTAGGGAGCATGATCTACTGTCACTGAAACAATCTGGGTCCTGGAAGCTGCCCTGAGGCGGCCTTCCTTTCCACCTCGGGGGCAGAGCTAGCTGTTCTCTCTGCCTTCCTCCATGACTTGCTGCTGGTTGTGGAGGCCACTCAAGGAGAACCCACTGGGCATGTCCAGAACAGCATCGCGGACACCTGCATCCTGACAGGCAGAGGCCAAGACCCCATTCTTCCTTCCACTTAGCAGTTGTGTGACCTTGAGTGGGTTACTTCACCTTCAAAGCCTCAGTTTCTATATCAGTTCAATAAGGGGAAGGGATGATTCCTGCCTCCTGGGGGGTACCAGGGGAACCAAATGAGCGACTGTGTGAGAAACACTCAGCCCAGCCCAGAACACAGATGAGGTTAGCAACCCTTTCTTCCCGTGTAGCATCTGTCTTTACAATGAGTCTGAGGGGGAAACATTATTCCCATTTTACGCCAGAAACCTGACCTAAGGGCGCCTTGCAGTGACCAGCCAGTCAACCCACAGCCTTGCAGACAGGACCAACCACCCCTGGCTGGTTCTGCCCCCAATCCTCTGGTGGTACAGGTGGTGCAGTTGGCTGTGGCATCGATATCACTGAGGCCCAGGCTGTGGGCCCTGGCCTTGTAAATAAGTCTCAAAAATTCAACTCCACTGTCCATCTCTCCCCAGCCCCTTGAATCAGCAGGACTGCCCTGAAACAGCCAAGAACAGAGTTTCTATGACGTTTCCAGCTTTTAATATTCCTAGTTCCCTTCTAAATCACCTCTCTGGACCTCAGTTTCCTCATTTGAAAAATGGGTAGAAGAATTCAGTGCTTTCTCAGGCCTCCCCTGCACAGCAGAACCATCTAGAAATTCTGCCAGAAATGCCACTGGGGGAAGTCATGCCATGGTGACAGTCACATTTAATGACAGCTCTTATTGACTGCACATTTCCTATATCAGGTACTTTCTATACATCCTCTCATTTTATGTCCGACAAAGAGCCTATGAGGTGGTTGGTACTGTCCCTATTTTACAGATAAGACAGAGACCCAGAGATGCTCAGTGATATTTTCAAGGTCTCATGGCCAGTGCATGGTAGAGTTGAGACTTGAACTCAAGTCTGTCTGGGTTTAAAGCCTGTGTCTCCCGCATGCTGACGCTGACCCCCAGTGTGTCTCGTGGCTTACAGTTTTAGGGTTTTGTTTTTAGGCAAAACACTGTTTTGTCTGAATTACAATTCAGTTCAGGTTTATTTTAAAAATTCATAACAACACAGGTGACTGCTGTATTGTAGCAGCAAGGTTGGTGCCTAGAGCACAAGTTTTACAGCCCAGCTTTTCCTTTTCTCTTCCTTGGGAGGGGAAACATCCTGTACCATGAGCATTTGCTTTAATTTTTACACACACACACACACACACACACACACACACACACACCCAGGGACAGATACATTTCTCCAGCTCTCCTTTGAAACGGAGGGAGTAAGGTCTGGCACAGTGGCTCACGCCTGTAATTCCAACACTTTGGGAGGCCAAGGCGAGTGGATCACTTGAGCTCAGGAGTTCAAGACCAGCCTGGGCAACATGGTGAAACCCCGTCTCCACAAAAAATGCAAAAATTAGCCAAGCATTGTGGCACATATGTGTAATCCCAGCTACTCGGGAGGCAGAGATGGGAGGATCACCTGAGCCCAGAAGGCGGAGGCTGAAGTGAGCTCTGATTGTGCCCCTGCACTCCAGCCTGGGAAACAGAGCGAGACCCTATCTTTAAAAAAAAATTAAATGGAGGGAGCAAAGAACAGAGATATTGTTGAGGCTTGGGGCTGAAATTAAAGTTCAAACTAAAATCCTAAAGAGGTTGACTATGCTGATTTCCTTTGGACGTTAAAAAGCCTGCCAGAAGGATGCTAATTGTCAAGGCTTCCCAGGGCTTGGAGGAGCTTCCCAGAATGCACTGGGAGTGAGGCAGACAAGGCTGCACGGGCCCAGTTCTCTTTGTTCTGCATGTGGGTTGCTTCAGCGGGGCATGGTGGAGACAGATACGTGTGAAAACATTTTGTACACTGGATAGCGTACGAGGAGGAGGAGGAGGAGGATGTGGCTCACATGGCCTGGTTTCAGGCTCAGCTTTGCCCCCAGCTAACTGTGTGACCTGGAGGAAGTTGCTTATCTGGGCTGCAGTCTGTCCCTAAGAAATAGTTGGACACTAAACAATCTCATTGTTCCATTTGAGTCTAACAAAGATGACCTTGGCGAATGTGGCACAAAATTCTGTTTCCTAGAAACATACTCTAACCAGCTGCAATGATAGCAATATATAAAAATAATGCAGCACGTAGTATGAGCGAAGCACGTAGTATGAGCCAAGCACTGAGCAAAATAATTTTTCACGGCCCATCTCACTTATATCTCCTGATAAAGGTACAAGCTGAATACTTGCATTATCCCCACACTAAAGATGAGAAAACTGAAACTCAGAGAGGCTAAATCATTGCTCAGGTCCCCTAGCTAGAAAGCGGCAGATCTAGGATTCGGAAATTTGGAAAACCAAATTTTCCTGTCTCCATGGCCTCCCTCTTAAGCAAAGGTTCAGGTCACAGCCATAAGCCTGGATGCAGCAGCGGAGACGGTTAGGGCTAATAGGCCCTCACTTCAGGGTCACCAACAAGCCAGAGTCTGATCTTCTCTAACTGAGTGTCCCTGGCTTAGGCAGGCAGTGCAGGAGTGTAACTGGATCTGCTTAGAGAGGCCCCAGCTTGCGCCATTCACTGGGCCAGAAACCTGAGCTGCTCCTGAGAGGGCTGGAGGACAGCTTGGGGCTTGGAGATTGGCTCACACTATCCCAGCTATTCCATCGCAGACTAAATGGCTTCTGGCCCTTGTTAATGGCGCCATCTCAGATCAGTGCCAGGGGAACCACTGGTCATTTGGGGGCACCGGGGGGAGCAGGGTAGAGGGGTGGGGTGATGGTGGGTGATTAGCAGCTCCCTTCTTCCCCCTCACCCCTTGGTCCCTCTCGTTGACCCACCACTTTCCCCCAGTTGATGCAGCAGAAATTTCCGGTGGGAGGGATACTCAGGTTTGGGAGTCCATTTCATTCCTGCATGTTCACTATTTATAAGCCTAAGCCACAGCCTGCCTGAAAATTCCAGGTCATACTCCCGCAACCCAACCTGATCAAATATTCATGGAAGCTGATGAGCTGTCATCATCATGAATCCCACGACCTGCATTTATTGCTTTGACACTACTTTATAGGAATTACTTCTCCTCCTCTGCCCTGTGCCACATTTTCACCACCCTTCCCCAATAAATCCAGCTCTGAGCAATTTATAAATGTGTAGCTTATCAAAATCGTGCTCAGGCCTCAACCTGGGAGAAGCAAACTAACTGGAAATTAATTTATGTATTAGGCATTGATTACAGTGTAGACCCTTTTAAATGTTTGTAGAAGTGCATGATAAGGTAAAAAGAATCTTTCAATCAAAAAGACTAGGCCTTGAGTCCCAAAGCTGCCTTTTGCAATGTGATAATAGTAACTTACACTGAATCTGAGTTCATCATGTCTCAGACAAGGCACTCACATGACAAGTCTATGAGCCAAGTGTTATTATGGTCACCTCCTATTTTTCAGATGAGGAAACTGAGGCACAGAATGGTTATATAAATTGCAAAAGGCAAATTGCAAGGTCACATGAATTGCAAAAGGTAAATTGCTAAGCCCAATTTCCACATATTGGGAAAATAAGGGATAATAATTCCTGATTTACCAAGTACTTGGGAAGGTTAGATTCTGTAAAGCAGAAGGGCTTAGCACAAAGAATGCCTCCCTCCCTTCCCTTCCCCTCACCTTCCCTTCCCTTTCCTTCCCTCCCGCTTTCTTTCTTGCTTTCCAATATTGATCAAAGGTGCCATTATATCAGGTCTTGTGCTAGGTCCTGGAGAGATGGTGTGAACCAGGCAAAAGCTGCCCTCTGCTTCACTCTCTCTTGTGAACCTGCCATCTTGCAAGGTGCAGGCGATACACCATGACCTTCCCATTGTCCCATGTTCTCTCGCACCCAGAGGATCAGTATTTCCCCTCCTATGGCTTCTGCCTTCTCTCTGGTTCTGGGGGTGGGGGGAATGACTGGAGGCCAAATCCAATAATCTTTGTTGTCTGTTCCCCCTTTCTTAGCTTTTAATGTGATCAAAACTCAGGTCTGGACTGAAGCCTAGAGAAGCAGACATGTTTGCCCCAAGGCTGTCTGAGGAGTGAGGAGCTAGGGCAGGATTTGAACTAGATATGTCTGACCCAAGCCCCATGATAAGGCCATGTGTTCCAAACTCAGGCAACTGCTACGGGTGCAAATTCCTTCCCTACTTTGAGCTAGAATCCCCAGCCTGCCACTTGCATCTGATGGTGTTCTATATTCTCAAAATAGAAGCCACTCTGGCAAATATTTGGCATTATATTTCTGTCTTTCCTAATGCTCCTCTATTCTTTCAACTTTTTCTTCTTTTTTTTTCATTAGAAAGGATGTTTTTTTTTCTCCTGTGGCTCTTGCTGAGCCTGCTACCCTTTGTCAAAGTGTCCCTTTAAGCCGTATGCCTGAGTCGAATAGGCCACTTCCAATGCGGGCTCATGTGCGGGAGTGAGCAGGCTGCCCATCTCCCATAGTGAGGGCTTGCTCCAGCTTTTCTGTTGGGCACACCCCACGAAACATGATCTTTGAGTCCTCTGGAAACACTAGTTATGGGCATATCTGCTGCTTCTGAGGTGAGGGTGCCTAGGCACCAACATGCATTGGGCACCTGCTGGGTTCCAAGCTTAGTTCACACACAGTGTTGCTTGAGTTGTCTCCCTGTGTCTCTGAAGCAGGTCTTGTTAGTCTCATTTTGCAAATGAGGCACTGAGGCTCAGAGAAGGGCTATAATTAGGAACGCAGAACTAAGCAAAATCTCCCAATCTTTTTGCCCATGTGGTCAGGTTTTGAAGCCCCATGGGCAGGACTGATAACGACCACTGTGAAAATAATGAGTTTGGATTCAGTTTCTCAGACATGACCTTCATACTGTGTTGGAGTTCCAAATGTTTCAGGACCCAGAGTCGGGGTATGATCACCAACTTTGTCATTTCTCTGAATTTGATCATCACGGCATTCATAAATGTCAGAAATAGGACAGTGTTGTGTTCAGACTCCTCAGGTCTCCATCAGAGACCTGCCCCATCCCAGCCTCTGCTGTCTCACTGACCGGAACTTTTCGTGTCTTGATCCAAGAACAAGAAGGAATCCAGTGAAAACATCCTCACTCCCGCCCCCTACCTCCAAGCTTCTTCAACTGACCTGAGTGGGTATGACGCAAAACCATTGTGGTGGGCATTGGTGGTTTTCAGCCTACGTTTATTTCTTGTTTGGGGTTAACATTTTATTTTCTCCGGGAGATATAATAGATTGGAATATTGCTCTCGATTCTTCATTCCCCCGTTAGAGAATTATCCATCTATGCCCTTTATCACATGACTTTTCAGTGTCTCTCCATTGAAGGGGACAGTCTTTCTCTCCAAGGGACTGAAGTTGAGTTTGGTCACGTGACTCTTGTGAACCAGCGGCACGTGAGTGGTTACGAGCTGAGCAGCGGCTCTAAACGTGCTTGTGTGATTTGGTCTTGTGTGCCCCTATTATCCACAGTGAGAAAAACATGTGTCCTGATCGACACAGGATAAGAGGGACATGGTACAGACCCACGTCTGGCATTAGTCTGGGGTCAAGCCCAGTCCCTCCCAGCAAGAACACAACTTATTCTCCGATTCATGAGTAAGAAATAGAAAGGCTTGTTAGCATACGCCACTGAGTTCTGTAGTTGTTCCCCAGAATTAGTGCAGGGATAACCGATTAATTCCTACAGGGATAGGATAACCGATTAATTCCTACAGGACAGCATACCCTGTCCCAGGCCTTCAACACCCAGGGTGGGGACCATGGCTCAAACTTGGTCAGGAAGCGTATCTATGCTGGTGGCTCCTGCTTTCTCATCTTACCCACTATCCATTCTCTGCCCAACTCTCGCCTGCTCCAAGCCCAGGCCCCTTCCTCCGCTGCAGCCCCCACTGGGCTCTGGTAATGCAGTTTCCTTTTTCTGCCCCTCAAGTCTACGGGAGGCAAGAGAGTCTCCCTGTGGCTAGTTGCAGGTGCTTAATACCCTTGTGGGTTCCCTTGTCTCACATCTTAGACCTTTCATTCATTTATATTCACAATCCCCACCACACATACTGTCTATTTCCAACTGAGATGGCCTGGTCCAGACCACACCCTTCGTCTCAAATTCTAGATGCACTTGGGCAAGTCACTTACACTTCATTTTATCTCCCACTAAGAAAACAGGGATTATGCTGTTGCCCTTTCCATGCTGCCAGGAGAGAGAAATCGGATCACGGGTAAACAGTGGCTGGCCTTGCGTTTTAGCCTCACTGTGGATTTGCAATACAGGTGAGTTCTCCGGGCCTATCTTGCTCTTGCTAGCATCTAATGTGATGCCAGGAACACACCAAAGCATTAATAAATATTTGTAGATTGAAAAGCCCTCTGGTAGATTCTCTTCTTTTGACCTTTTGATTATTTTTCCTCTTGACATAACAGAATAACATACCTAGTACCATGGTGACAATCGCTATAGAAATCCATAGCTTGCTCTCAGCACACCCGCAGATGCCAGTGGGAGGCTGGCATAGATTTGGACCAATAGAGAGAAGGCATGGTTAGCCTTGTCCTGGTTACAAAGAACACGCTTTTTTTTCCCCCCTTTCAAATGGACCTTCCTGTCCCCAATTCAGCATCACCTAGCTCTCTCACAATGTGGGTTAATTTTCCATCAGCTCCTAGAAAGAGTGTATTTCCAGACTCTCTGGGGACAGACAGAGGAGTTTCAAACAGGATAAAGCAAGCTTCGATGGAGAATATTTGGAGCCTGCCGTGGCGTCAGGCTGCTCCAGCCGCATTTCTGCCAGAGGGTGGGAATGTGTTTGCTTGGAACAGGTAATCCTTTCGGACACACTAATCCGAGGTTTGAAATAGACTTGTGTTGCTAACAGAAACCCCTGTTGTGTGGCCTTTTCTTTGTCAGGCAGGCTTGCCCTGGTAAAGGCTGGGGGTACACTGGCTTGGGAGTGGAGGTCCTTTACTCAAGGCAAACAGGGCATCTGCCTCTTTAAGAGGGACCTTGAGGAGGGACAGTCAGAAAATCACAGAGATGAAAGCCAGATGGCCACTAAATAGGATGGCAGCGAGTGAGGAGAGGACGGCCAGCTGGGCTGTCTGCTTTATCACCTTGCAGTAGAGAAGACTTCGGCCTGTGGCTGCAGGTGGAAGGTTTGGGGGTAGGGATGGCACCCTGAGCCAGGGCCCTCCGAATGGTCCAACTGGCCCCACCTTCTGCCCAAACTGGAACACAGAGTTCTACATCCAGGAGACAGAGAAAGTCTGGGCCATGGAGTCAGAGAGGTCTGGGTTCAAATTCTAGCTGTGTCTCCCTGAACAGTGGTACAGTCTGTCCAACTTCCATTTCCTCATCCATAGCATGGAATGGTGATCCCATCTCACAAATTCACCGTGAGGCAAGTACGAAGAATACGACTTGAGCACAGTGCGTGGGGTAAAGTAGGTGCTCAGGAATTGCAGTGCCCCGTCTTCTGGAGAGTACACTAATAACTATTTAACTAAGAGAGAGAGAAGGGGAACTTTTTTTTGAGAGTCTGGGATCCTGGCCATTTAAAAATGAAATCCCCAAATCCTGCTTAAATACCTTACTAAGAATGCAAGTATATCACTCAGGGCTAGTATTAGATACCTGTAACAGAAAACCCAGATATCAGTGGCTTAAACAACAAGAGTTTACTTTCTTTTCTCTCATATAAAATAAGTCCTGATGCAAACAGTCAAAGACTAGAATGATGGCTCCCCAGTCATCCCTTCCAAGAAGCCAAGGCTCTTTCTATCTTTGTGCTCTGCTACCCTCAGAGAGTGGCTTCCTCTGTCAAGGTCTTTGCATGGTCACAAAACGCTGCTGCAGCTCCAGCCATTATGTCCACATTCCAGGCACCAAGAAGGGGCCAGAAGTGCAAGAGGAGGCAACTCTCAGATGAGTCAGCACTTTTAAAACTCTTGACCAGAAGCTTCTCCCATTGACTTCAACTTACATCTTATTGGGTACCCTCTATGGCAAGAGGGGTTGGGAAATTTATGGGGCCGGTAGACCCTCCCAATCATAACAGGGGTTCTGTTAGTAGAGGGCAATGGCAGAATGTCACCTCTGCCATAGCCAACATGCAGCTTCTTCAACTTCCCTGGAAAGGTTTCCTGGGCATATTTCCCCAGGAACAATAAAGTGTCTTGGGTTTTCTGCCTTCTCCACCATCAGTCCTCACTCAGTGGACCGGCTGTTTCTGGAAAGGGCCACTGGTGAGAGTAAGGTCAGAACCCTGTGGCACACAGCTGGTCTCAAAGGCAGAGCTGCAGGAAGGTCCTGGCCGTGCCTCTGACTGACTGGGTGTTCCTCGGTGAGTTACTTAACTGCACACATCAGGATTCATGGATACCTTAAGGATCAGTGAGATACTTATTCAGGAAAACATCCTGCAAGGGCCAGAGTTCAATAGGTTGTCAGCCCGAGGTTAGTCCCCATCTTTCTCAACCTCCCATTGCCGACCTACCACCTCGATGTTAATAAAGCAACATCGGTTTCCATCCAACTTCAGATGATGCATAGATTTTATGAATCAGGAAGGTTCAGAATCAGAAGGTCAGATGGATTACATGTGGGTGCCAGGTTGAGAACCTGCCTGGAGCACTCTAAAACCCAAAGGATAACCACTAAAATCTAAAATAGTTTGCACTGTCTCATATCTGCCAATGTTACTGGCTGTACTAGTTATCCATTGCCGTGTAACAAATTACCCCAAAACTTAGTGGCTTAAAAGCCAGCACAGTTTATCATTTCATTGTTTCTCTGGGTTGAGAATCTGGGTGTGGCTTAGCTGGGTCCTTAGCCTCAAGGTCCCTCACAAGGCTGCAAGCAAGCTGTCCGGGGGGCTGTGACCATCTCAAGGCTGAAATGGGGTTGGATCCACTTCCCAGCTCACTCACATGGTGGCTGGCAGGACCCAGCTCCTCATTGGCTGATGGCTGGAGGCTCCTCAGTGCCATGCAGCATGGGCCTTTCCAAAGGGCAGCTCACAGCGTGGCAGTTTGCTTCATCAGAACGAGCTAGTGAGAAAGGAAGGGAGAGAATGTGAGCAAGATGGAAGTCTTTTGTAACCAAACCTCGGCAGGGGCATCCATCACTATTTTATTCCGTCCATCAGAAGCAAGTCACTGGGTCCAGCCCAAGCTCAAGGGCGGGGATTCCACATGGGCATGAACATCAGAAGAAGGGATCACTCGGGGCAGGGAGGTGCCAATTGGCTTTTGGAAGTGCTAAGCGAGGTCCTGCCTCATCCACCCACCTCCACTTCCAGGCTCCAGACATGGGACCTGTTTCCTTCCAGGAGCAAGCCCAACTCGTTCCTCCCATGGGGCCTTCGCTTGTGTAGTTCTGTTTTCCTGGTGACTCTTTCCTCTCTCCCCTCATAGTTCTACTCATTTTCAAAGTTCATCCCCAACCTCATTTTTTCCAAGAAGACTTTCCTGGATGCCCTGCTTCTGAGTCACAGGGAGGAGGGGTGCCTGAAGCCCTGCTCAGTCCTGGGCAGCCCCAAAAGGTTGTCTTCAAGCAGTAGCCTGCACCCTGACTGTTCAACTCTCATTCCTTGTATGGTTTACTGTGTTTGGACCTTTAGCTGTAGTTGTCATCCTCAACCAGAGAGACTTTGGATGTAGTTCACGGATTCTTGGCGTGTCATGCTGAACTGCCTCGGCAGTCAGAATGGAGGAAAGAGATGGACCTTATTTCAGGCAAGGTCCCAGCTCTGAATATGTGTGTGTTTGGGGCATGTTGGTTTTATCATCTGAGTTCAGTCCTGTGCTTGTAGAAAGTACAATTTTCAGTCCATAAACTCAGGTGTGGGGTAGATCTAAATATCTCTCTCATAATTGAGCTCAGTTCCTATTTGAGCCTTCATCCAGCCCAGAGAGGTAACAGATCAGTCTCACCTGATCTGCTCCTCCTTCTCCCAGAGATTGCATTTCTGTGTGGTGTACAAAGGTGACAAAAGGATGGCCACCTGCTTTCCCATGCCACCTGTCCCTAGCATTTGTCATTCTGGGTCGTGGGTCAATGCAGGTCACCATGGAGCTGTCCCTTGTTCCTGCCTGCAACCTAGCTCCGGTCAGGTGACTCTGCTTCTGTCACATTCTGGGGCTCACAGGCATCACTGTTTTACTCTTGTTTCTCACAGGATCCATGAGGCATCTAAGCCCCGAGTCTCCCAGACGTACTATGTGGCCACCTCCTTTGGTCCTTCCCTCATCCCTAGGTGCCCCCTCTTCCTTTCTGTAGTGAGATTCCACGGGCCGTGCCTCTGAGGGACTTTGTCTTTGCCCTGACACCTGGCCGAGAGAGCAGAGACTGAAAGTCCGTTTCCCGGGGACACCGAGAGTCTCAGCACACCCGCCGTGATAACCTTTCCACAGCAGCCTGGGAACATTCTCTTGGTCCCCAGGCCCGCGGGGACAGCCTTTGCTCATGAGGTCCTCCTCCAGCATTTTTTGGCTAAGCCATGAATTTTTTTTCAATCTCCTGAGAAACTCATCTCGAAAGCTGAAAAGCCAAGGAAGACTCGTTTTCGTCTCCTTTCTGCTGTCACAGGGAACAGCCTCAACTGACTCAAAGCAGGGAAGGCCAAGGCAGGAAAATAAAAAGCCAGAGGAAACCACAGACCTTCTCAACACTATCTGCCCCTCACATCCGTCCAGTGTGCATTTACTAGCACTCGCCATGGGTCTGTCCCTGTTCTGGGGGCCAAGGACAAAAACATTAAAACACTCAGCACCAAGGCTGGATGCAGTGGTTCATCCCAGCACTTTGGGAGGCTGAGGCGGGCAGATCACCTGAAGCCAGGAGTTCGGGACCAGCCTGGCCAACATGGTAAAATCCTGTCTCTACAAAAAATACAAAAATTAGCCTGGTGCGGTGGCACATGCCTGTAGTCCCAGCTACTTAGAAGGCTGAGGCAAGAGAATTGCTTTGACCCGGGAGGCAGAGGTTGCAGTGAGCTGAGATCACACCACTGTACTCCAGCCTGGGCGATAGAGTGAGACTCCATCTCAAAAGATAAAACATAAATAAATAAAAATAAAACAAAATAAAGACTTAGCACCAGTCCTCAGAAGTTGCAGCCTAATGAGGAAAAGTGGGGGTCAGGCTTGTAAACAGATTGACAGGCACAGTGCAATAAGAGACGCCAGGGGGTATGGGAGCCCAGAGGAGGCACTCCGTGCAGGCTGACCCTCCGGGAGCCCGGGACTAAGCTTGAAGGATGGACTGGAGTTACAGAATCAAGGAAAGGGGGGTTCAGCAGAGGGAGGAGTCCGTCCGAAGGCGGGGAGGTGGGAAGACAGCCTCTGAATGGCCAGTGGTGTGGGTGCGTCTGCTCGAAGGGAGCGCAGGTTGTGTCTCCAGGAATGGCTGCAGATAAGGTTGGAGAGAAGTGGGCAGGAATCAGGTAACAAGACGTCTTGGATGTCAGGCTGAGGCATTTGGATTTTATCTTCAGGAAATGTAGACTCATGGGAGAAGTTTTAAGCATGTGGTGATATGGCAGGCTTTGTGTTTTAGAAAGTTCTTCTTGGGCCAGGGTAGAAGATGGGCTGGAGATAGGGTATCAGTGAGGAGCCTGGGACAGTCATACCAGCAAGGCAAGGCAAGGTGAAGCCTGCACTGGGAAGATGGATGGGATGTGCAGGGGATAAATTCCCATATTAGAGGGTAGGGCTGGCAGGACTGGGTGTCTGAGGGGATGTGGGTATCCAGGGCAACTCCAAGTCCTCTAATGGTGCCATTTGCCAAGTTGACAGGATGGACACCTGAAGAGATGGAGGTTGAGGTTCAGATGGAGTGGCTCAAGCCTGTAATCTCAGCACTTTGGGAGGCTGAGACAGGAGAATTGCTTGAACCCAGGAGTTTGAGACCAGCCTGGACAAAATTTCTTCTACTCATCTATATAACTAATTTTTTTTTAAATTAGCCAGGCATGGTGGCACACCCCTGTGGTCCCAGCTACTTGGGAGGATCACCTGAGTCCAGGAGGTCGAGGTTGCTGTGAGCCCTGGTTGCACCACTGCACTCCAGGCTGTGTGCCTGGTGACAGAGCAAGACCATGTCTGGAAAAAAAGAAAAGGGTTGGGAAGGAGGAGAGGGTTGGTTTAGTCTGAAATCAAGGCAGGAGCCAGGATCCCATGGATAAGAAACCTCTCCATGCTGCAGTTCTCAGCAGAAGGTTCTGGAGGAGAAACGCCCAGATTGGAAGTACATGCAAGGGGCAGCTGTGGAACTCTAGTACTTTGCAATAGTTGCCATGGATGGTGGTCAACTGGGATGTTTTCAACAAAGAGGAAAAAAAAATGCAGCTGACAATGGCCCAAATAAATAAGGCACTAAGATTCACTGAAGAAAAGAGTTCCAGGGCTGGAGTCAGCAGCTCGCTATCCCATCAGGGGACCCACGTTCTTTCTTTCTTTCTGCTTTGCCATCCTTAGCTGCGGGCTTTTGGTCTCCTTGCTAGCAAGATGGGTGGTGTGTTCTAAATTTCAATATTTCCATGAAATAGACCAGTGTTTCCTGAAGCATTACATTTTTCTGGGTCCTACCAGTGTATTAGCTTTGGCACTTGAGCGGACACTTATCTGTAATCCCGATGCAGACACAGTGTGGTGCCTTGCGGTCTTCTCGTAGGACCGTAAAGTATTCAGGAGTCAGCAGGGATATGTGGAAAGAGTCTATCGACGCCACATACACCTCCATTTGAATCTAGCCTTTCTGTGACTATTCAGGAGGTTGTGTCCCCTCTTTGAAATGTCCCTTTCAGTATCTCTGAAGAGTTAGGGACCGTGGGTGTCCAGAAGATGAATTTGTCAAGTGCCTGGCTCGGGCCAGCAGTAGCTCTCTCCTTTACTTTGTCACCACCCTTTCCCTCCATCTCATCTTACTCTTCATAAGGGTGTAGTTTAAAGAACATCCCAGGAGAGGGCTAAGTTCAGTCCCATGAAGTGAACTGCTAATGGGGAATTTCAGGTAGCTGCTGGTGGGGAGAGGCATTGGAGGTGGCTAACGTAGGGAAAATGTGGGCCACTTGGTTACTGCTTTTAAAGCAGTGTTTAAAACTCTGCTCTGTTCATGCAAGGCTCTCCGGTGAATAGAGTTTGCAATTGGGAAGCAACAGAGTGACTTTTTTTTTTTTTTTTTGAGATGGACTTTCGCTCTTGCTGCCCAGGCTGGAGTGCAATGGCATGATCTTGGCTCACCTCAATGTCTGCCTCCCAGGTTCAAGCGATTCTCCTGCCTCAGCCTCCCGAGTTACTGGGGCTATAGACACCTGCCACCACATCCGGCTAATTTTTGTATTTTCAGTAGAGATGGGGTTTCTCCATGTTGGTCAGGCTGGTCTCAAACTCCTGACCTCAGGCGATCCGCCTGCCTTGGCCTCCCAAAGTGCTGGGATTACAGGCACGAGCCACTGTGCCAGACCACAACAGAGTGATTTTTTAAAAAAAAAGTGATAGACAACAACCTACATCATCTTTGGGGTCAAGCTATCAGAAATAGAGCCTCCCTTGCCCTCAGATGTCTCCATGCTTAACCTGGCAAAGCTATGAGTACGTGTAGAGTTCATCACAGGAGGAGCAGGAGACACTGTCCCGCTCTGCCCTGAGTCAGGCCGCCTGGTGTCCTAATGATTCACCGCCGCCTGCCTTGGCCCCCTGCCCACCAGGAGGCCACTACTTTGGGACATTTTTATTTTCCTATGTGGGGAAAGATTCTGACCTCTGTGCTCTGTGTCTCTATCCATTCTGCCTGCCCCAGACAGAGGCAAAGGTTCTCTGCAAAGCCCTCCTTTCTTCAGGGAAACTGCGGGGGTGAGGGGGCAAAAGAGGGGAATTCGAGCAGGTCTCAGGCATGCGGAAGCACAGATAATACAGAGGTAGGAACCTCGGGATTCGCAAGGTGCTCAACCAGGCGCCATTCATCACTGCCAAAAGCGGCTGTTATGCAAACTAGCTTGACTGGCCTACAGATTGGTTGAGTTTTAAACCCACGGATTGTACCAAAGCAAAGGAAATGAAAACATTTGACAGATTCTGGGTGGGGCTGTGTGGTTTACACAAACATAGAAGAAAACCATCTAGGGATAGAATGGGTCTCAAATGACAATAGTCACATATATAGTACATATAATGCACAGACACATATACAATATATATGTGCTCTGTGTGTGTGTGTGTGTGTGTAAGCTGACAGGAAGCAGACAGAAATGCAAACATCAGCAGCTTTTGGATATATATGTGGATATCCACTCTATGTATCTGTAAATGTAATGTAATATGTTCAAAATACAACACCATGGAAGGCTCCAAAGGCTGGAGACCAAGCCATCACCCTGGGATTGAAGACAACGTGACGGTTCATTCTCCAGTGTTACCCCACACCTGGATAAGGCACAGCCGGCTGTGGAAGTCATCCACTGAGTTGTGTCACACAGGGAAAATATTCATCCATCCATTTCTTCGTGGAGTCTACAGTTGTTATGTTTTGAGTGTCAATTTAGCAATCAGAGGCCTGGCTTTGAGTGGCTTCCCCAGGAATCTGGGGAAACTTGGGTGACTTATTTAATTTCCTTGGGTCTCGTTTTCCTAGTCTAGAAATTGATGTCTATTTCTTGGTCTGGAGAGGATAAAATGAGGTCATAGAGGTGCCTGGCATATAACAGAACGTGGTTTCTAATTATATGTAATACACAATCATGTATTACTTTTTTGACACACTTTAGTTGGGCACATATTTTGTGCCAAGTCTTGTGCTAAACACAAAGTATATAGACCTGTTTGATTCATTCATTTCACAGATATTTACTGAGCACCTACTACGTGCTTGACAGACACTGTGCTAGGCTCCCAGGTTGGCAAGGGAGACAGACATTCAAAAAACTACAAATAAGTAGTATAGGCAGTTCCTCCCTCACTGACTGCCAAATCTTCGAAGGGTTCCAGTCCTACAGGTTCATCACAGTTATTATTGGCCCCTTCTACAGATGAGAAAACTGAGGCTCAGAAAGGTGGAGAGACTTCTCCCAGTCCCCCAGTCTTAACAATGCATATCTACCGGGGTGCATTTCTCAAGCTTTGAGATAAAGACATCAGGCAAGAAATGGGCAAGAAAATGCACATATACCAGAGGTGTTCCTTCTCCCACGTCTCCAATGTGGGAAGAACATAATTTCGGGACTACTGAGGAGGGGGTTTGAGTAGCAGCAAGAAGTGATGTGGATGTATGCATGTATGTGTGTGTCTGTGTGTGTGTGTCTGTACCCATTTCGGTGAGTGTGTAAATGTGTGTGTATCTGTGCCTGTCTGTGTATTTGCGTGACTACACGTGGAAGAGAGGCAGGTGTGTTTGTCTCTGTGTCTGTGTGTGTATTCGTGTGTGTGTATCTGTGAGCCTGCACATATGTCTTTGGGGATGTGTGGGTGGTCTTTTGTGTGTTTCTATACGCGTGTGCCTTTTGATATATCTTTCGGTGTCTCTGTCTGCGTGTCTCTCTGTGCCTGTGTGTGTGTTGGTGTGTCTGTGAATGTCTATATGGGTGTGCCTCTGTGGGTGTGTGGCATGACTTGTCCCCTTTTCTGTCCTCAGTTGCTTCTGTGGAGCTGATCTAACTTGTCCTTCAGAACAACGGGAACTGACAGCGTCAGTGGCTTGAGCTTTATCTCCCAGCCTGCCGTCCTGTCAGAGGAAATGAAGTGCGCTTGGCACAGTCTGCTCCGTATGATGTCATTCTGGCTGTGACCTGCACATTCCGCTCTCCTAGGTATTTGTCTTTTGATTGCTTAACGAATACCTGCCAAAGATCAAGAGAACACGAATGTGGGTTTTTTTTTTTTTTTTAAAGAATCATAGCTGCATGGAACATTAGCTGTCCATTTTCTTTGCTGTGAACTTGGGAGCCATGGCAAAGAGATAGCTTTGGCTTTGCAGTGGTGAGAGCTCAGTCCAAGTCCCCAGCCTGCCCTTCAAAAGCTGTGTGACCTTGGAGAGGACAGTTCAGCTCTCTGAGCCAAGATTCCTTACCTTATAAGAAGGTTCCTTGGAGGGGCCAATATAACAGTAGATGAAAACATTTTCAGAAATCCACAAAGTCCTTAAATCATAGGATGTCAAGGCTAGGGGGCCCAGAGGGAGGACCCTGGGCTCAGATGTAAGGCAGATGTGGGTTTGGGCCCTGGCTTCTTCCTTTCCTCAACTTATGACACTGAGCAAGTTACTGGACCTCTCTGAGCCTCAGATTGTTCCTCTGTTAAATAGGACAGTATAATATATAAAGCACTGAGCCAATGTGCTGGCCAATGTGAGGGCCCCTAAAACGGGAGCTGTTAACAATTTTAATACCACAGAGGGGCTGATGGCAATATGAATGTCTGCCAACTTTCACACTCGCAGTGAATGTAGCAAATTAAACCTCTGCAAACGCAGGGCATAATGAATGCAGAGTGTGACAGAAGTGATTTACTATCACTCGCTTTTACTATTTCAAGATGCAACCTCAGCACAGTGTTCTCGGCATTACCACATTCTTGGCAAGCACCTTGCGTTTCATCTAGAACTCAGAGGCTGTTCTAGTTGCAGAGAGGAGCTGAGAACAAGGTGGCCTCTAGCCCAGAGTGGTCCAGGCCAGCTGGCCGGGTGGCAGATTCCCTAGTACCTGTCCCCAGTGTCTCCAACTAGATCCTTTCTACATGATGTTCTTCACCTTCAGCAAAACCTCCAATCCCCCTTGTCTTTGAAGATGCTGTTCCCTCTGCCTGGAATATCCTTGGCTGCCACTCGACCCTTCAGCCAGTCTGGGCTTGGCTCCAGGTTCCTGTGCCCAGGCTAAGGCAGACGTCCCTGCTCTGTGTCCCCACTGCACCCTGGATTCACCCCACCGTGCATGACGTCCAGGGCATTTGAACCATCTGCTTCTGTGCCTGGCTCCCTCCCAGAGGGTGCCCTCCAGGAGGTCAGGGACAGGGTATCCAGCAGTCCTCGGTGAATGTTTGCAGAGCAAGCACACCGAGATCATTCATTTTTCTGCCCCCACCCCCTGCAGCAATACCTTCACATAGAAATATATTCAGTTCATCTGAACTCATTCTGACAACCATTTGGGTTAATAGAAGATATTTCAGAGAGCTGTGCCGCCTCTGTGGCTGCTGATGTTGGTTTTGAAGCAGATGGGTCTGTCTCCCTGCATCTGCTTGTTTGCAACAACTGCACCACGCAGGCCAGAGGACAAAAGATTCTCAAGTTCTTGAGTAGCTTCAGCCTGAGTGTCAGGGCTAGCATGTGGGTTTGCCGTGATGGCAGTGGGCATCCATGTGGCTTGACAGCCTCCGTTTTGGAGAGTGGTCGGTAACTCAGGCTCTGGGATTGGACTGCCTGAGTTGCAAGCCTCAGTTCTGCCACTTGCTAGCCCTATGATGTGGGTGAGATATTGAACCTCTTTGTGCCTCAGTCTACTCATCTGTAAAATGGGGGTGTGTAATAGTACCTACTTGCCCTGCTGGGTTTTTGTTGGAATTAAATGAGATCAGTTCCTGGTGTAGAAAGAATATTTAATGAAGTTTAGCTAGCGTTACTATTGTGTTGCATTTGTACCCAATGGTAGTATCAGACCAGGACCTCCACTCTGACTGTAACAGAGATTGAGTGTCTGACTAGACACCCTTTCTCCATCCTCCCAGAGCCAGTTTCCCAGGGCTAGATGTTGAAATTGCCCTGCAATTTCAGGTGGATCTTTTTATGATCATGTAAGCATCCTCAAGGAGAGATAGATAGTCCCTCTCTGTCTGAGAAGTGTTCTTGCTTTTCTCTCACCTAATAGCAACCTGGCACACCCAGTTGGCAGTCTACTTGGCACTTTTCTTACCTCATGGTATAGTACAGGGATCAACAAATGACAGTTCTAGGGCCCAATCTGGCCCCTTGCCTGTTTTGTTAAATAAAGTTTTATTAGAACACAGTTCATTTATGTGTTGTCTCTGGCTGCTTTAGCAGTAAAATGGCAGTGTGGAGTTGCTATGACAGAGACCATAGAGCTTGAAAAGCATAAAGTATTTTCCATCTGGCTCTTTACAGAAAAAGTTTGCCAACCCCTTGTGTAAAAGTAAAGGATTAAGGGTTTATTTGGTTGAGCGAGACAGAAACCCGAGCACGATTCCCACCGCTTTGCTCTCCCTCAGCCCTGACACTGGTTGGCCACCAGGTTACTTTGCCTCGTTCTATCTCATGCAACTAATCTCCCATCGCTTCCTCAAATGCCACTACCCCATTCAGCCCTGTCCCAACTCCCACTGACTAGCACATGTCAGGGACACCACCATCCTGTAAGGTGTCTGTGGGTGAATGAGACAGAGACATCCCTCTGGGCAGATGAAGCTCCATGTCACACACTGGTGTGCTGGGCAGAAACCCCATGACCCTGTCGATTATGCCCAGTGAATGACAGACTTTGCACCCATTGGCCAGGTTTATTGATTACACTGTTTCCTAGCCTTGAGTGTCTCCCTGTCTGGATGTCCTTCTCCTGCTCAAATTCCTTCACACCCACTGCCCTCAGGAAAAGCTCGTGCTTTTGTGTGTGACATTCAAGGCCTGTTGTGATCTGGTCTTTGCCAGCCTCATGTGTCACCACCTGCTCAGCCTCCACCACACCTGAGCACCGCTCTACAATGGGGGAGCCCTGGACCCTAGGCCTCCATGCTTGCTCATACTTTGCGGATTGGTATGTGGTTGTTCTTCATGAATTATTCTGCCCTTCTTCTTCATCTGCCAAATTCCAAGTCATCTTTCAAGTCCCAACACAAGTGTCTCCTCCCTGTGACACCCTTCCTGATTCTCTGGGAGGACTTAAGCACTCCTTCCAGGGTTCACTTCAGTTTCCACAAACCATGGCTCACAGCCCATAAACGGGTCAGAAAATTGGGGTAATGGATCTTGGCCAGCACCTTTTGAAAGATGAACTAGATGAGAAAATGCAAGAACGCATCACTCTTTATTGTGTGGTTCCAGCATAGAATGAAGAACACTGGCTCTGAAGCCAGACTGCCTGGGTTCCAGTCTGGCTCTATAGTTATTGGGTGGTGCTAAAGTAATGGCGGTTTTAGCCGTTTTAAAAAGTAAGGCAAAAACCGTCATGACATTTGCCCTAACCTAATATTAGCAATGACCTTGGTAAGTGACTTAATCTTTCTGTGTCTCCAGTTCCTCATCTGTAAAACAATGATAATAACAGTACTTTCCTCATGGTTTCTCATGAAGATTAAGTGAAAAATGTATATTACATTAACAGATATAAACATATAATTTATATCATACATATGTGAATGTGTGTGTATGTATGTGTGTGCATATAAATATATATATGTATCTTACAAGAGTACCTGTTTACATAGGCAATGCTATAACCATGTTAACTAGTATGTGTGTGTGTGTGTGTGTGTATATGTATGTATGGTGATACGTGTGTGTGAGAGTGAGAGAGAGGGAAGAGAGAGAGAGGGGAGAGAGAGAGGGGAGAGAGAGACGGGAGAGAGGGAGGAGAGAGAGAGAGGGGAGAGAGAAAGAGAAAGCGGGGGAGAGAGAGACGGGAGAGACGCGAGAGAGGGGAGAGAGAGAGAGAAAGCAGGGGAGAGAGAGACAGAGTAGGGGGGAGAGAGAGAGACTCTAGTTTATGGTAAACATTATCTGAAAGCCTCTAGTCTGGCTGGAATATATTCTGACCCATATTAAAGCAATTATTTGAACATATTATACATATTGTAAATTTTGCTTTTCTCGCTCCTCCACTAGACAGGGAGCTCCTGGAAGGCAGCAAGTGTGTTTTACTTATCTCTGCATTCCAAGCACCCAGCAGTATGCTTCGCAGATGTTTCTGGGATAAATGAGAAAATGAGTCCTAAATCCTGAAGCCGAAGGACCACGGGGTCTCCTCCTGCAACTGCAGGGGCCAGGATACTCCGTTCCCCGCCTGCCTCCCTCCCCCTTCTCCTGTGAGACACACTCCAGGTTCGTATGGGATGCAGACGCCTTTCTCAGGATATCTGGTCTCCACAGTGAGAATACGTGATCACATCTCACTGCCAGGGAGAGGGAGGAAAGCACGAGGGACCCTCGAGCGAGAAATGGAGGCTCCAAACTGACTGGGAGGAAAATGGAAACTCCAGCTGACCTGAGAGATTTCTATAATGAGAGAAAACCAATTTAAATGCAAATAGCCTACGGTGTCGTTGGGGAAAGGCTCCTTGCTACAGAGAAAGGCTGGGAAAACAAACAGCCCTCGTCACGAGGCTGGTTCACCGTTGGACAGAAAGGTTGCTTTATCCG
This sequence comes from Mandrillus leucophaeus, assembly GCF_000951045.1. Taxonomy (NCBI): domain Eukaryota; kingdom Metazoa; phylum Chordata; class Mammalia; order Primates; family Cercopithecidae; genus Mandrillus; species Mandrillus leucophaeus. The sequence goes on along the minus strand of NW_012103299.1, from coordinate 121,071 downwards.
TTTAGGATTAAAGTCTAAACGAGTGACAGAGTCACATGCACCGCTGGCAGCATTTCCCGGTGCTCCACGGTGCCCATTCTCATGCCTGAGAAATGGGTGTCCTCGAAGGGACCTGGCATTGGCCACCGACATTTCCCGAGCCCCTAGCAGGCAGCAGGTGCTGTACAAGGCGCAGAGAACAAAAGCTGTACCATACAAGCTGCCTTGAGGGGCTCACAGCCTAGGGGGCCGTTAGACTCTGAAGTCGATTCTGGGCTGCAAAGAGAACTAACAGTTTATTGAACATTTACTATGTGCCAAGCTGAGGACCGAAAACTTTATGTGATGAAGGCTTATCAAATTCTCACAGCAACTCCATAAGGAAGAGCCTATTATTTTTCCAGTTTTTACAGATAAGGAAACTGACGTTGCAGGGGAGTAAAAAACTTAGCTGCGGTTGCTGGGTTTCAGACCGAGGCGGAACGGCTCCGGGACGGTGGCTGGTATCTCCTTGTGTGCTAGGAGGAGAGCAGCTGCAGAGAGGACCCTGGAGTTGTGCTGCCTGACCCTGGGTTCTCTCTGGACACTGGGTGCCCGTCCAGAGAAGTCCTCTGTAAGGCAGAGCTGCCCCAAATCAGGAAGCCCTGGGACAGGGTCTACCACTGGCCTTGGCTTGGGGTAGCAAAAAATAATACTGTTGGAGGAATCAGGACGAGTGAGTTGCTCTGCCACTAACCAGCTGTGTGACCTTCACAGTCACTCTCCCTCTCTGAGCCTCATTTGCCTATGTAAGATGAAGATTCTAAAATTATTTGGGGCTACAGAATTCTATTATCTTAGGACTCCAGCTGCCCTTGAAAATAGCCATTGCCCGGTTGATACAGCACCTCCTTCCTGCCCTTCTTTCTGCCCCACCTCCTGCCCTCTACCCCGGCTGGCCCATATCTGTTGCAATGGAGCACTTTAATTTCCGCCTTTGGTTTCATAATTCAAGAACAGCACCATCTGCCACATTAAATCCACGCTCTCTGCTTGCCTCCTTCTCAAAACAAGGGCTGGATAAAGGCTTCATCCGGTTTATTTCATGGATGGAACAAGAGCTGGCAAAACCAAATGGGGACAGCTTTGGCCTTGCAAGCTGCATTAATCCCCTAATCTTCTGGTAGGGCCCCAGAGCTCGTTCTGTCGTCCCCGCTGCCTGCCCCAGCCAAAACATGATGCTGCTGCTGAGAGATGACGTTTACAGAGACCTTTCTGAGTCAGGCACTTTCTTAAGTGCTGTAGATTCATCTACTTACTTCTAACTACATCTCTGTGATGAAGGGGTTGACCATAATGCCCCCACTTTAGAGATACAGAGACTGAGGCCTGGGAGGCTTCAGAAATTGGCCAGAGGCCCACACAGTCAGCCGACAACAAAGACTGAATGTGAACAGGCTGCGGGAATAAACACAGACACGTGAAGACAGCCAGCCTGAAAGAAGCTGGACTTCACAGCCAAGCTCTCTGACCATTGATTTTTGAAAAGTTGAGGCTGGGCACAATGGCTCATGCCTGTAATTCCAGCACTTTGGGAGGCCGAGATGGGAGGATTGCTTGAGCCCATGAGTTCAAGACTAGCCTGGGCAACATAGAAAGACTCAGAGACCCTGTCTCCACAAATAATTTTTTTTTTAAATTAGCCAGGCATGGTAGTGTACACCTGTAGTCCCAACTACTCAGGAGGCTGAGACAGGAAAATCGCTTGAGCCCAGGAGGTTGAGGCGGAAGTGAGCTATGATTGCACCGCTGTATTCCAGCCTGGTTGATGGTGAGACCCTGTCTCAAAAAATTAAAAAGTAAAGTAAAAGAAAACTTGAGGTCATATTTCTTTATTCAACATTCTTGCAACACATTTTTACTGAGCAGCCTGCTGTATGCCATGTGCTACTCTCCATGCAGGGGAGTTCCCCACGAGCAAGGCCCATGGGGGTCGCTCTCATCAGACCGATCTAGTCCACAAGACAGGCACCAAGCCAGCAACTGAACAAGCAGGCAGGATCATTTTAGGCTGTGACAAGGTGTCACGAAGGAAATACAGTGGGGGGCATGAGAGAAAGAAACGGGTGATGCTCAGGGAGACCTTCCTGAACGGGAGGGTCTCTAGGCTGAGGGGATTGCGCCTTGCTGCAGGCTTTCCCGACCTTGGCACTGTGGATGCTGTGGATCCCATAACTCTTTGTTGGGGGATTGTCCTGTGCATTATAGGATGTTTAGCAGCATCCCTGGCCTTTACCCACGAGATGCCAGTAGCGTCCCATTTTCCAGGGTGACAACCAAAAAATGTCCCCAGACACTGCCAAGTGTTCCCCTGGAGGGCAAAACCACCCCCACTTGAGAACCCCAGAGTCACAAGACCGGCAAAGCAGCAACATGGGATGAAGGAATAGCCAGGCGGGCTGCAAAGTTGCTCAAAGTGTTTGAGATCCAGGAAGAAGGTCAGTTTGGCTGGAGGGCAATGGGCCAGGAAGGATGGCAGGATCATCATGGCCACGTGCTCTGTAAAACTCTCCAGAAAGTGCTCAGCAAAATTCATGGAGTCTCTTGGCTGTGCCAGGCATTGTACTAGCTGTGCCCGAGGACTCAGCACATGCTCCAAGGTGATAATAGTCAGGGTGGCTGGGTAAGACACAACAGCTGTCAGCCTCGTGCTATCCATGGTAACAGAATATTCTGGACTAAAAGCAAGCAGAGAAGCACTCCAAGGGCAGTGACCACGGTGTAAGAGACCCTGGAGAAGGCAATGTCTGGGCCCCTTTTTGAAGAGGAGAGAGCAGGCAGCTGTGGCCGTCACCTTCCCAGCACCTGCCCCTCCATTGCCCATAGCAACTGCGCGTCCCCATGCCCAGCTGCGCACGGTTTTGGTGGAATTTCTAATCATGGTGCTCCGTTAGACTGGCCAAGGGGCTGGCATGAGATCCAAGCTTGGCCGTCATATACTTTCTTCCTGGAATCAGGATATTGGCCAGAGAAATCCAAGGGCATTGAACGGCTAGAGTCAATTTTTCTAATGGAAGTGGAACAAAGCATGTTCTTTTGTTCTGGCATTATTTTTTGACTATCTCAACTCCCTAAGATGCAATTGTTTCTCTCTCTTCCTAGGCCTATTTTTTCAGCTTTTCCTTCCAAATCCCTTTCAATACCCCTCTATTTAATTCACCAGAGTGGGTTTCTAATGTTTGAAACCCCAGTTAAAATAGAAACAGCATAATGTGAACAGGGACAAGAGAGTGGAGGTTTCTAATTCACTGTGCTCATCACTTCACAATAAATAAGCTGTGTGTCCCCCTCTCTCCTGGTTACAAGCAGGGTGCTTCACCAAGGCCTGACTGTGCCTTTTTCTCTTCATTTCCACAGTGCCCAGCTCAGGGTTGACTTCTCCTTTGCACCTGCCATGGTTTGTAACTGTGCATTTCTTTGTGGGGTAATTTGTTTAATGTCATCTACTCTCACTATGTTGGAAGTCCCAGGAAAATAGAATGCATGGAGCCCAATTTATTAGGATGGCCAACTGTCCCAATTTGCCTGGGGTGGGGTGGGGGATTCCTGAGACATGACTTCCAGGGCTAAAATCAGGAAAGTCCAGGGCAAACTGGAACAGTGTCTGTTCCCTACCAGTGTCTGGCATATGGGAAGTCTTCAAGCACCAGTTGTCCTAGTCACTCAAGGAATATATGTTGAGATGAACGGAGGCAAACTGCAGCACAACAGAAGGCGTATTCTTTCATGCAAAAACATTTCTTCATGCCTGCTGTGTGCCAGGTAACCAGCTTGTCAGAAGCAGAGGACTCAGGGAAGGAAATCCCAACAGCCAGGACTGCCATAGGATTGTAGGTTGAAATTGTGTTGCATGAGGTCTTGAGCATCAGGCTAAGAAATCTGCGTGCAGCACCCAGGTGAGGCAGGTCCCCTCTGACTTTGGAGAAGGGAAGAGATGCGAAAACAGAATAATTTAGGAATGATGCATTGGCAGCTCCTCCCAGAGACTCTGATAAGGAAACCACTGCAGGAGGAATCCGCGGGGCTACTGAAACAGGGGACAGAACCTGAAGTTAGCAAGTTATTTGGTTGTTTCTTTCCAAATTCTGCACTGGGCAGAGAGAAGGGTTTAGCAACTTCCTTTTTCATCTCAAGCACAGCCATCTGCTAGTTCAACAAGCAGAAAATCCACCCCCAGGAAACGTGAATTTATTTGTGGGTATGTGATGGATCCTACATCTTTACTCCTTAGGAAGATTTAGCTACACAACCCATGCAGCGGGGCCATCCCCTTGATAGGTTTCAACTCTGTTGCTTAGCAGGTGAGAACATGTGTATGTGCAGCTGCTATAGACAGTGTTTTTGTCTGCCTGCCCCTAACCCAGTCTTAGCTAACCCCCAGGCGATGGTATTAGCAGGGAGGCCTTTGGGAGGGGATTAGGTCATGAGGGTGGAGCCCCGTTGATGAGGTTAGTGCCCTTAGAAAGAGACCCCAGAGAGCGGCCTGGCCTCTTCTGCCATGTGAGGGCACAGCAAGAAGGAGCTGTCTGTGAACCAGAAAGTGGGCGCTCGTCAGATTCCAAACTACCAGTGCCTGATCTTCAACTTCCAGCTTCCAAAACCGCGAGGAATAAATTTCTGTAGTTTATAAGCCACCCAGTCTATGGTGCCATGTTATGGCAGCCTGGATGGACCAAGACAGCAGCCAAACGAACTTTTGGATGGGGCCTCACAGACTTTCAGGGCCTGGAGATCCTCTGAGAAGAACATCTCTCTAATTCAGCTCCCTCGTTGCAAAGCAGGGAAAGAATCTTATTTGCATGATATAATAAGCAAGAAGCGGGGGCTGGACTGCTCTCTCTTTAACTCTTCTCAATAAAGAACTGAATCATGTAATAGGGAGCCCCTTGGCCCTGGGGAGTAGGAGAAAGTGAAAAGACAGGGAAACAAATAGATTTCACCGTGTGGTAAGAGAGTTTTTCTCCTGTGAAAATTCTCTTTCAATCCTTCTCATTACACCAAGAAGAAAATCTCACTTTGGTACTAATAGGTCTTTAACACCTCCCTCAAACTTTAACACCTCTCCAAATCTCCCTTTCAAATGGGAATCAAACAGGCCTCAAGCCCAGAGTCTTCCACAGGCAACCCTATTCCTCTAGAATGAAATATTCTAGAATTTCATAATATCGTTTTATTTTCATGGTCTATCTTTTTATGGATAGCTTCTATTTGTAGCAGGTGGGATTGGCTTTCCATCTATGGTAGTAAGTTTTCCTTTTGAAGAAATGTATTTTAAGTTTTAAATGGGAGACAAGTTAAGGAAAAATAATGAGGGAGAGACTAGACCACATGGTATAGCAATAGCAAAATTATCGGTGGACCTTAAACCGTTGAAGTTTGAAAACAGGAGTGGAGGACAGAAGGATGGGGTGGTGACCCTGGGGCCACTCACCAGAGCAGGCTCCGCACATGTTATTAAGCAAATGTCAAGCCTGAAATTTAAAAGGTGGCTCTTTAAATGAATTAGAGTCAGAGAGGCTGGAAAGTGCCAGGAAATTCTTCACGTGACCTTGAACAGACAGAAACCTCCTGAGATGAGAGAGTGCAGATCTATGATTTGACTTGGCAAAGGACCCCGCTGGTGAACAGGGGTGTCCCTTCTCTAAAAAATGATGTGCAGTGCATTTCTGTATGTTTCCTCTGAATAACCACTGAGGCACCGGCAAGGGGAGTCATGGGGGTAGAAGGGCAGCCGCAGCAGCCACCACCTATCGAGACCCGGCTCAGCTCTGCCTGTGCTGCCAAAAACCTCACCTCACCCTTTCAACAGCCCTATCGTGCTAATGCTAGTAGCCTCTGATGCTTATGGAGCACACGGTATATGCCAACACCTCTTCAAAGTGCTCGTTCATTCATTTAGTCCAAACAGCAACCCGAGGAGGCCATCATGATTACTCCCACTTTACGGATCAGAAAACTGAGGTGGAAAGGGTAGGTCACAGCTAGTGGTCGAGGCAGATTCAAACCCAGACATTCTGGCCCCAGAGCCTACACGCCAACTTTGTGGAGGGGACTGACAGAGGAGGATGCACAGCTACTAAATTGTAAAGTTAGCAAAACCATCCTCCCAAAGGTAGCATTTCCCCCGAAAGCAAGCTATTGCATTAATTCAACCAATGTTTGTTGAGCATCTACTATGTGGGAAAGACCCTTCTTTTTGTTCCAGTCATCTGCAGCTGGGGGCTCTAGGTTCATCCCTGCCCTCCCCCAAGCAGGACAGTAACCCTGTAGACTTCTAGTTAGGGACCCTGGGGTCTCTGGGTGAATCTGATGCAGACTCAGCCATCAGCCTGGCTGGGCCACAAAATCAGGAAGCTTGGACCAGTGCTGTGGAACCTTGATTCCTGTCCCAGTTTTGTCATTTCCTGCCTCAGCCTCTTTGCAGCTCCCAGCCTCGATTTCCTCACCTCCAAAATGGAGGTCTTAATTACAGTGGTCTGGCTTCACTCACAGGGTTATTGTGAAAATCAAAGGAGACTGCACAGGGAAAAGCCTCTTCAAACTGGAGCTCCAGGTGATGGTCGTCATCTGTCCGTGTTGCTCTCTGATGAGTCCTCTAAAAATAGAAATTACTGTTTGTTTCCAATTACAAAAGTTCAAGAGTTACAGAATAGCACACAGATTTCTAAACATGGTTTATTGCCCCACTACTTGTTAATAATCTCTAGTAACCTGTTGGTGTATTTCCTTCTGGATACATAAAGTTAAAGGCAGTTGACCCCTGAACGATATGGAAGTTGGCGTGTTGACCCCCCTCACAGTTGAAAATCTGCATACAACTTTTGACTCCCCAAAAACTTAACTACAAGTAGCCTACTGTTGACTGCAAGCCTTACTGAGAACATAAACAGTCAATTAACATATTTTGTATGTTATATGTATTGTATATGGTATTCCTACAATAAAGGAAGCTAGAGAAAAGAAAATGTTATTGAGAAAATCATAAGGAAGAGAGAGTATATTTATGTTCATTACACAGAAGTGGCTCATCATAAAGGTCTTCACCCTTGTCATCATCATCTTGAGTAGGCTGAGGAGGAAGAAAAGGAGGGGTTGGTCCTGCTCTCTCAGGGGTGGCAGAGGTGGAAGAAAAGTCACTTATAAGTGGACCTGTACAGTTCAAACCTGTGTTGTTTGAGGGTCAGCTGTATAATGATTGCCTACTTAGAATCCAGTAGCTTTCCACAGCACTTGGAAGGAAATCCAAACTCCTTATCAACACTTCACCTTGACTTTCAGTCTCTGTGTGATTTGGCCCCACTTGCCTCTCCTACCTCTTTTCTCTGTACTCACACATTATTTCTCTTTCGTTTTCCCCTCCTAATACACCAATGGCTTTGCCCCTCTAGGCCTTTGCCTCTTTGCCTGAAATGCTTTGGATTTCATGACTCTGGAAATCATGACTGGATTTTTTTTTTTTTTCAATGTGCAAGTCATGGCCGAAATGTCACCTCCTTGGATAGTCCTTCCATCTTCATGTACACTAAACTAGTCTATCTTACATGCCTTTCTTCATGGCATTGTGTGCCATGCTCAGAAATTATCTTGTGTGTTCTTAAGTCTGTATGTTTATTGCCTGTCTTCCTCCAGACAACTTCCCACCCTGAACTTGTTCCTCTTCATATCCCCATTACCCAGAATGGTGCTTAGCTTATAGAACATCTTCATTACATAGTTAATAAGTGAATGAATTGGATTAATATACTTGTGAGCTGGGATCATACTCTATTTAATGTTTATATAACTGATTTTTCCCTTACTATGATGTGACCACCTTGACTTTGAATGCAAGTGTAGCATTCCCTTGTATGGGTGGATCAAAATTTGTTTTTTTTTTCTATTTTTTTGAGGCTGAATCTCACTCTGTCGCCCAGGCTGGAGTGCAGCGGTGTGATCTCTGCTTGCTGCAACCTCCACCTCCCAGGTTCAAGCGATTCTTGTGCCTCAGCCTTCCGAGTAGCTGGGATTACAGGCACACACCATAATGCCAGGCTAATTTTTGTATTTTTAGTAGAGATGGGGTTTCACCATGTTGGCCAGACTGGTCTCAAATTCCTGACCTCAGGTGATCTGCCCGCCTCAGCCTCTGAAAGTGCTGGGATTACAGCCATGAGCCACCGTGTCCAGCCTGGATCATAATTTTTTTAACTAAGCCCCCATTACTGACTAGGTGGGACATTTCTGATTCTTGGGTTTGTAAGTTAATATTACAGTCTACAGTGACCATCTCTGTCCATACACACATTGTCTCATCTCTCATGAGAGATGTCCCATGACCATTTCCCTCGGATTAATTCCTAGCAGTAAAATTGTGGGATCAAAGGGTCACATCGTTTTAATCCTCTTTATATATATTACCATGGTCTGCAGAAAGGTTGTATCATTTCTGAGTTTGCTGTAATGACCCTTAGCTTGTGGGCTTCTTAGTGGAATGCTCTGAAGACCATGGAAATATCATTCTCCTCTTACCCGGGAGAGTAAAGGTTCAGGCCCTCCGGCAAGACAGACCATGCCCACTTACTCTGCAGAGACTTCCTCCCTTTCCAATAACAGGAGCAACTCTCAGCTCTGCTGTCAGGCCCAATGTGTGAGACACAGGAATCCCCTAAGCAGTGATGTTCCGAAGCTAGAAGTCACTCCGGCCAGGCTGAGGAGCTTATCATTCTAGAAGCTAACACCAGCCAGCCAGACTGTGCCAGCTCAACCCTCCTCCTTTTGCTCTCCAAAGCCCACCTTGCCTTGGTCACCTGACCTCCACTGAGCTTGGCCCATATTTGGCCAAGCCAGATGGGCCTCTGCTCTACGTGCCTTTGCTCTGTGACCTGCTCCACATCATTTTTCAAGGTCTAGCTTTCCTCCCCAACTTCATTTTCACCTTCTAGAAAGCCCCTTTTCATGGTACAGGTCTCAGGGATCCTCTCCCAGCCCAGAACTGCCCGTAACTATTATTACCAGCCTCTCCATCAGCATTTGACCGTCTCACCACTTTGTGCTGTTTATATACCTTCGTGCGTGAGTAACTCTAAATTTTCAACTGAGTGTTTTTCTCTCTCTGGGAGCTCACGCGTAGTGTGACTGTCAGAACCTTTGAGAGAATCAGGGCTGGGATTGAGTCTCGACTCTGCCACCCACTAGCTCTGTGCATTTAGGCAGCACAGTCAACGCTTCTGAGCCTCAGTTTCTCTATCTATAAAATGGGGGTTACTATAGCACGAATTTGAAAAGATTACTCCAAGCATTCAATGCATGCAAAGTACTTAGCGTAGGGCCTCCCACAGAACGATTATTAAAAAATCAGCAGCATGCCGGGCGCGGTGGCTCACGCCTGCAATCCCAGCACTTTGGGAGGCTGAGGCGGGCGGATTGCCTAAGCTCAGGAGTTCGAGATTAGCTTTGGCAACACGGTGAAATCTCGTCTCTACTAAAATATAAAAAAATTAGCCATGCATGGTGGTGTGCCTCTGTGGTCCCAGCTATTTGGGAGGCTGAGGCAGGAGAATTGCTTGAACCCGAGAGGCAGAGGTTGCAGTGAGCCGAGATGGTGCCACTGCACTCCAGCCTGGGCGACAGAGCGAGACTCCATCTTTAAAAGAAAGCAACAAAATGGAGATATTTGTCCTAATTTTGTTTTTCTAGACCTCTACAGAGACTGAGCCAGTAATGTGTACAATGCTAAAAGAAATATTTGCGGAATGGAATGAGCGGATGTTGTGTAAACACTCATTGTGCGTGTATGTATTTAGTTATACTAACTAGAACCCTGGGGGACCAGAACCAGTTACCCCAGTATCTAGAGAAGAAGAAAGAAATCTCTCTCCTTAGCTGAAACCTTACTAAGAGCTCAGTCCAGAGCTTGCTTGAAAGTAAAGATATGTCATCCAATTTAATCCCCACACCAACCTCACAGAAAGATCTTTTTATATCCCTATGCTAAGAAGACCTACCACTGACGGTGCCAGATCTGTGCAAGATGCTTTTGAAAAATGTAATTCCCTTTAAGCCCTCACACTATCTCAATGAGACAAGAATTATTATTACTGAAGAGGAAACGGGGTCAGGAAGTTTAAGTGAACTGCTCAAGGGCAAATGGGTAGTAAGAGAAGAAAGAAGATGAGTCAGGATTGAACAGAGGTTTACTCTGTTCAAATAAATAAAATTAAATTAAAACGGTTGCCCCTTCACCACCTGATTCCCTGACATTCTCACATGGGTTCAGTTGGTGCTTAATAGGAGCTGAACTGAAATCTCATGGTGATCTGTTAGAGACTTGGATCTTCTAATAGATGCTTCAAAGGGAGCAGTTTCTATTTCCGGTGCCCACGGAGATCTCGAGGGAGATTTCTCCCCACCCCTGCTCTGGCGTCACGATGTTCTTGTTTTTCTCTGGGCCCTGTGACTCAGCACATGGCTCCAGATGGCTTCCTGCATTTCCAGCCTTGTTGGCTGGGGTGCCCAGGCCCTGGTACAGTAAGCAAACCAAAACTAGGTTGCAACAAAGTGTCGACGTCTCCCCGTCCCTGCCCTCTGTTATGAAGACTTTGTGGTCCACAACTCATGGTGGCCGGTCCCTCCATGGCTGCCCTCCCTGAAAAAGTCCCCCTCCCTCCTTGCCCTGAGATCCCCACAGTTGGCCCCAGCGCATCTGATGCCTGAAGATGAGATCCGGGAGTGATCATTCTCCCAGCAACCAGTGAAAGGGCGAAGGCCCAGTTCTTTCACCCTTTGATCCATTATTGACTTTAGGCAATTTACTTTCTCAGCCTCAGTGATCAATTGGGGACGCTAATATTGTCTACTTCTGAGAGTTGTAGAATTAGGGTTGCCAGACAAAACACAGAAAGTCCAGTTACATTTGAATGTCAGATAAATGATGATTTTTTTTCAGTACAAGCATGTATCAAATACTGCTCACATTTAACTGTGTGTCTCATGATTGTATTTGTTAAATCTGGCAACCTTATGTGGAGTGTGGCCTGAGATAACAAAGGCACAAATGCTTTGTCACCTACAGAGAGCTGTGCACTTCATGATAACTTTTCCATGAGACATATGCGTGTGCACCCACAGCAACCAGCTTTGTCT
>NW_012103299.1:105900-108582 GCF_000951045.1 Mandrillus leucophaeus | reverse complement strand
GGGTTACTATAGCACGAATTTGAAAAGATTACTCCAAGCATTCAATGCATGCAAAGTACTTAGCGTAGGGCCTCCCACAGAACGATTATTAAAAAATCAGCAGCATGCCGGGCGCGGTGGCTCATGCCTGCAATCCCAGCACTTTGGGAGGCTGAGGCGGGCGGATTGCCTAAGCTCAGGAGTTCGAGATTAGCTTTGGCAACACGGTGAAATCTCGTCTCTACTAAAATATAAAAAAATTAGCCATGCATGGTGGTGTGCCTCTGTGGTCCCAGCTATTTGGGAGGCTGAGGCAGGAGAATTGCTTGAACCCGAGAGGCAGAGGTTGCAGTGAGCCGAGATGGTGCCACTGCACTCCAGCCTGGGCGACAGAGCGAGACTCCATCTTTAAAAGAAAGCAACAAAATGGAGATATTTTTCCTAATTTTGTTTTTCTAGACCTCTACAGAGACTGAGCCAGTAATGTGTACAATGCTAAAAGAAATATTTGCGGAATGGAATGAGCGGATGTTGTGTAAACACTCATTGTGCGTGTATGTATTTAGTTATACTAACTAGAACCCTGGGGGACCAGAACCAGTTACCCCAGTATCTAGAGAAGAAGAAAGAAATCTCTCTCCTTAGCTGAAACCTTACTAAGAGCTCAGTCCAGAGCTTGCTTGAAAGTAAAGATATGTCATCCAATTTAATCCCCACACCAACCTCACAGAAAGATCTTTTTATATCCCTATGCTAAGAAGACCTACCACTGACGGTGCCAGATCTGTGCAAGATGCTTTTGAAAAATGTAATTCCCTTTAAGCCCTCACACTATCTCAATGAGACAAGAATTATTATTACTGAAGAGGAAACGGGGTCAGGAAGTTTAAGTGAACTGCTCAAGGGCAAATGGGTAGTAAGAGAAGAAAGAAGATGAGTCAGGATTGAACAGAGGTTTACTCTGTTCAAATAAATAAAATTAAATTAAAACGGTTGCCCCTTCACCACCTGATTCCCTGACATTCTCACATGGGTTCAGTTGGTGCTTAATAGGAGCTGAACTGAAATCTCATGGTGATCTGTTAGAGACTTGGATCTTCTAATAGATGCTTCAAAGGGAGCAGTTTCTATTTCCGGTGCCCACGGAGATCTCGAGGGAGATTTCTCCCCACCCCTGCTCTGGCGTCACGATGTTCTTGTTTTTCTCTGGGCCCTGTGACTCAGCACATGGCTCCAGATGGCTTCCTGCATTTCCAGCCTTGTTGGCTGGGGTGCCCAGGCCCTGGTACAGTAAGCAAACCAAAACTAGGTTGCAACAAAGTGTCGACGTCTCCCCGTCCCTGCCCTCTGTTATGAAGACTTTGTGGTCCACAACTCATGGTGGCCGGTCCCTCCATGGCTGCCCTCCCTGAAAAAGTCCCCCTCCCTCCTTGCCCTGAGATCCCCACAGTTGGCCCCAGCGCATCTGATGCCTGAAGATGAGATCCGGGAGTGATCATTCTCCCAGCAACCAGTGAAAGGGCGAAGGCCCAGTTCTTTCACCCTTTGATCCATTATTGACTTTAGGCAATTTACTTTCTCAGCCTCAGTGATCAATTGGGGACGCTAATATTGTCTACTTCTGAGAGTTGTAGGATTAGGGTTGCCGGACAAAATACAGAAAGTCCAGTTACATTTGAATGTCAGATAAATGATGATTTTTTTTCAGTACAAGCATGTATCAAATACTGCTCACATTTAACTGTGTGTCTCATGATTGTATTTGTTAAATCTGGCAACCTTATGTGGAGTGTGGCCTGAGATAACAAAGGCACAAATGCTTTGTCACCTACAGAGAGCTGTGCACTTCATGATAACTTTTCCATGAGACATATGCGTGTGCACCCACAGCAACCAGCTTTGTCTGGAGCATAGAACAGACAGTTTCAGGCACGTGGTGGAGGATGTGTACCACCTGAGTCTATGAATTGAGATCCCTGGGTCTTGTTTGCCAATGGACTGATCTTCGGACATTTCACTTCTGAGCCCTCAATGCTTTCATCTTGAATTCTCTCAAATGCTTGAATTAAAAATATAGAAGCAACAGACACCCAAAACGTTGCTTATTACTGATTAACTGGCATGTGTCATAGGCCAAATCTCCTTTTGATTTTGTGGTTAAAGAAGAAACAAGTAGAATAATTTATAAGTGTAAATTCTTATTTATTACATCCTTTATTATGTAATAAAGAATGTATGTGCACAACATTTAGCTCTAATATGTTCTAACAGCCCTGCTTAACATAGAAAAACAAAAGGAACCAGCATACTATAAATAGACTACAGTGTTTATTTTTGATTTGGGGTGTCTCCTCCTACTAGAAATCTAAATTCTGTGAGAGGAAAGATTTTTGCCTGTTTTGTTCCCCAGGACTGAGAACAGTGCCTGGCCCAGGAAGGGTGGATATTTGATCAACTGAAACCAGTTTAACTAGCTACATTAAAGAAAAATAAATGCAGTGAGGCACAAAGGTTCATGCCTGTAATCTCAGCAATCTGAGAGGTTGAGGCGGGAGTATCGTTTGAGCCAAGGAGTTCAAGACCAGCCTGGGCAACAAAGCAAGACTCTGTCGCTGCAAAAAAATAAAAAAATTAGCCGGGTGTAGTGGCGCATGTCTATGGTTCTGGTTACACAGGAGGCTGGAGCGGGAGGATCTCTTGAGC
>NW_012103299.1:73012-100255 GCF_000951045.1 Mandrillus leucophaeus | reverse complement strand
GGAAGGAAAGGAAGGGAAAGAAAGAAAGAGAGAGAGAGAGAAAGAAAGAAAGAAAAAGAAAGAGAGAAAGAAAAGGAAGAAAGGAAGGAAGGAAGGAAGGAAGGAAGAAAGAAAGAAAAAGAAAGAAAGAAAGAAAGAAAGAAAGAAAGAAAGAAAGAGAAAGAAAGAAAGAAAGAAAGAAAGAAAGAAAGAAAGAAGGAAGGAAGGAAGGAAGGAAAGAAAGAAAGAAAGAAAGAGAGAGAGAGAGGCATGGGAAAGAAACCTTTCTGGAGCTAATCCACCTCCCTTTCTTGCTAAGGTAGAGTCAGAGCCCTAAGTTTTTAGAGCGATTTACACCACTTCCTACCGCGGTCTCCACTAACCAGCGACCCAGTCACTCAAGCGTCCAGCGACCTAGGTTGCTTTGGTATGCCTTTCTCCAAACTCCCCAAAGAGCTGCTGCTGTGTGTTTTCATTTTCTAACAAATGTGCCATTAGCTCCCAAGGCAGTAACGAGTGCCCAGTACCGAGTCTTTGGATTCCATCATTGGCTGGTGTCACCAACAAAAGAAGTGCAGGCCCCTGCAGGGACCCCTCGGAGAGCTCTTGGGGCTTGCCTCTTAGAAGCCACTCTCTGCCGGGGAGCCTGACATTATCGCTGACTGGAAGCAGCTTGCCAATTCTTGCTGCTGCATTTGGGTCCCATCACCCCTGTGGCCCTCCTTCACTTCTGTTTGTTCAGCGGTCACTGTTCCAGCATTCTCCCCGCGTTGTTCTCAAAGCTGCCCCCTCTTCTTCATCCCCATCCCCTGCCCTACTCCAGGCTTCCCCATCTCTCCCAGGACTGTTTTATGTCCCTGCCTATAGACTTTGCTTCTCAAATCCATCTTCCCCACTGTCCCAGATAATCCTTTCAAGAACCATGTCTTGGCAGCTGTTGACTTGTCCCACGGCTCCCATTCTATGAGATTTAGGAAGCCGGATGCTCTTCCTAAAATGTTTCCAAGTTTCTCTGTGGGAGATGGGTAGAGATGGGAGCTATATTCTCATGGACATTTCTGGCTTTGAGTGCTCGCTTCCACTGAGTTAGTGTAGCATAGGCATCAGTCACCTTGCATGCATGCGTGCACACACAAACACACAAACACGCACACACATATGCCTATCAGGTGCCATCCAATCACACATCACGTCCACCCAGATGTGGCTTTGGCCCCTTTCCCCCATTTTTCACACCAGAAAGCTCATGCTGGTTGTTTTTGTGAGCATCGGGCTTTCCTGAATATTCCTGGATGGAGAAATTCGTATGTCAGCAAGATATCAACTTCAGTGTTTTCAATTATGTACTTTTAAATAAATATAACATGCATGGATTCATTCTCTTCCTTAAAAAATAGGGAGAAGGACAGGATAGAAAGAGATTTGTTAAAGGATACAAAATTACTAGATGGCTAGATAGGATGAAGAAGTTCTAGTGTTCCCTAGCATTGCAGGATGACTATAGCTAGTACGTAATATAGTATATAGTTTCAAATAGTTAGATGGAGGATATTGAATGTTCCCAACACAAAGACATGATAAAGGTTTGAGATGATGGATATGCTAATTACCCTGATCTGCTCACTATATATTATATGTATCAAAACATCACTATGTAGCCCATGAATATGTATAATTATAATTTGTCCATTCCAAAGACAAAAGAGTTAAAGCATCAGAGATAATGCCCAGGAGGTGGACCAGGAAGGAGGGGCCTCGTTTCTTGACATCACCATGGAGTCTCCAGCCAGCCCGGGACTGCTTACCTCTTGGGCTTCCTGTTGCAAGATATAAATAACCTGCTACATGCTGGGTGGCTGTGAGCAGGCTTTCTGCTCCCTGCAGCTGACAATGCTATCTGAGACACCCCCACCTACCACTGAACCTCCCTTGTCTTCCGCCGTCACTTTAGCCTCTTACCAGTCTTTATTTTTCTACCTAGCACTTCATCACTGGCTGACAAGGTATTATTTTTGAATTGCTTACAAGTTGGTCTCTATTTTCCCATGAGAATGTAGGCTCCATGTGGAGAAGGAGTTGGTCTTCTACCCATGTTATCCGTAGGGCCTGATGCAATTCCTAGCACATAGCAGGTGTTTGATAAGTATTTGTCAAATAAATGAATGAATGCAAATTTGATCACCTTCCTCCTCTTTCAGAAGATAAAAATCCAAACTACTCAGATGGGCAAACAAGATCATTCCTGCCCTGGACACTACCCACTCCACCCACCTTGTACCAAGCTCCATGTCTGCACCCTCTGCTGGGCCTTTGCACAGGCTGTTCTCCCACATGCATTAATTGAGCATCTTCTACGTGTCAGCTGCCATTTTTGGCATGGGAGATAACTCAATGAACCAGCCGCTGTGGTGAACACCCGATGGAGCTCAGCAGAAAGGAGAGATGTAGGCCGGCAGTACAGTGTGGCCAGTCACAATACAAGGTGGGATACAGGGATTAAGAGCTCCTCAGTGTCTAAGTAGCAAACTCCTATTCATTTTTTAAGGTCCAGCTCCAATGTCCTGTCTTCTAGGAAGGCTTTTCCCAGACCCTGTGTTGGAGCAGATGCTCCTGGTGCTCCCTAAGCCCCTTGGCCTTCTGCTGCCACTGAACTCAGCCCACTCGTTTGTCTTTGCCTGGGTCCTTGTGCACCTCTCCAGGCAGCCTGTGAGCCATAGGGCCAGGAGCCCTGTCTTATTGTATCCGTAGCCCCACGGCCCAGTGCAGGGCTAGACATGGCTGTTTTTACTGGGTTTAGCTACTGACTTGTCCCTTCCTTGGCCTGCTGTCCTCCTCTCCAGTCCCCTTCATTTGCTCAAGTTGCAGGTTTCAGGCTGACTCTGTCTCTCCTTTTCACACTCAGGTCCCCAGACATTTCTTTATCTTGTTCTGAATTAATCCTTCTTCTTTCGAGGGAAGCTTGGGGTGGGGAAGTGACAGCTTTCTCTTGGACTGGCTAGTAAAGTTTAGATGAAAGGCCAGAAAAAGGTATCCAAACTCCTAGCATTCTTTATTCCTCAGGCTAGGCCCCTCCTTCCCTCCTTGCTTTCTCTGTCTTGCATTGCTGCCCAACCATACTCCCTTCCCAGAATGTGACAGATTCCTCACGCCTCTGCACCTCTGCACCTGCTGCTTCCCTCCGCCAGAGATGCTGTTCCCCCACCATCGCTTCCTGATGAAAGTTGCCACACTCTGTGAAGCCAAATACCCATGTTACCTTCTCAATACAGCTCCTCCCATGTCCCCTTCCCTATCCCCAAGCACAACAAATCGCTCCCATGGTGCTCTGTGCTTCCTTGGCTGTAGCTGGATCCCATGGCATTCTGGTGGCTCATCCATGGTCACATACTCTCAGATGTGAGCTCCTCATCACCTGGGTCAGGGAGAAGTCTGTGCCCAATCTCTCTTTGTTCTTCCAGTGCTCAGCATAGAGCTTGCCACACTATAGAACCACATAGATGACCGTTGCTTTGGGTGGCTGAGGTCTTAGGCAAGGGAGTGAGAAGGAGTGGCCACCCTTCCTGGTAACAGCACCTTATTTGCCTCTGGGGAACCATCTTCCCCACTTTCCATCCATCTGGCTTGAATGGGACTGACCGAGATGCAGGCAGGGCATATGACCTAAGGCAACCCCATCGGACAGCGCATCCCCTGACCTAAGAGACTGCTCAGTGATGGGCATGTCACCCAAGCCTGGCCCATGAGACCATGGCAACAAAATTAAAGATGAGCTTGGAAATTGAGTGAAGGGCAGATGAGGGCAGGAGGAAAAGGATAAACCAAAACTAGAATTTGTGCCCTTATAGTGTGTCCGTGAAGTCTAAGATATTTGACAGAGTCTGGCCACACTCATGGCTCTGTGTTTCCTAGGGACCAAAGTGTTCTTACCTCACAGTCTGCTCTTGTTGTGGGAGGATCCCGACTGGGCCTTATTGTTGGCAGTACCTAGAGTCGAAAGAAGCAAGACACGACAGTGAGCTGCGGAGAAAGAGCATGCCTTTTGGAGTCAGACGATCTGAGTTCAAGTCTTAGCTCTGCTACTTACTGGCTGCACACAAGTCCCTTGTCTCCCTGACGCTTGGTGCCTTCATCAGTGAGACGTGAAAATTGATTTGTAAGATCACTGTCACAAATAAAACATGCATGCAAATAGCAGTTAGTCATCTATGGCAGGGATTCCGTTGTAATTCTGTGTTGGTAGTCTGTTACAATCATTTAAGGTAGGAGATGTGGAAGTGGATGAGGAGGCTTAAGCTGTGGCATGGAGAGTAAGAATGGAGAGGAAGATAGAATAAATATTATCTGGGGAATATTAGTCCGAAATCTTCTGTTTGCAATTGACAGAAACCCCACTTGAAAGCATGCTTCACCGGGCGCAGGGGCTCACACCTATAATCCCAGCACTGTGGGAGGCTGAGGCAGGTGGATCACAAGGTCAGGAGTTCGAGACCAGTCTGGCCAATATGGTGAAACCCCATCTCTACTAAAAATACAAAAATTAGCTGGGCGTGGTGGCACGCGCCTGTAGTTTCACCTACTCAGGAGGCTGAGGCAGAAAAATCTCTTGAACCGGGGAGGCGGAGGTTGCAGTGAGCTGAGATTGAGATCACGCCACTGCACTCCAGCCTGGGCAACAGAGCAAGACTCTGTCTCGAAGTAAGTAAATAAATGAAATAAAAACGAAAGCATGCTTAAGCAATAAAGAATCAGTCCACACAGCTGAAAAGTTCAGAGATGCATGGCCAGGAGGCTGGATCTCTGCCTAGTACCCCGTTATGGTCCTGCTTTCCCGTGGGGTGACCTGATTCTCCACTGTGCACATGGAGGCTCCAGCTGCCTCAGGTTGGCATATTTGCACAGTGAGCAATCCCTATGGGAAAAGAGAGGGGCTCTTCCGCCAGCATTTCTTACAAAAGTCTTGGAACTGAGCCTCAATGGCCACTCTTCCATCATGCTCCCATCCTAGAGCCCACGGTGGGCACGAGAGATATTCTGATTGACTGAGCCTGGGTCCTTAGTGCTGGGGGTAGGGGGGTTGGGGGGGCAGGGAGGAGAGAATCCAACCTCACCTTAACTACACGGAGTGAGAGTGGAGAAGGGGCTCTCTGGGGCGCTGTCACTCAAAGACGTGGGGTATACCAGGCAAATATGAAAAACAGGTGTGTCTTCCAGGAGTTGAGCCGCTCAAGGAAGGTTTGGAAGTGGGAGGCCAGGAAATCAATGGAGTCAGCTTTAACCAGGTGGTTTTGAGCTTGCAGCCCCTGTCTTTGGTCTCCAGCAGGCCTCATAAGCATGACTCAGTGGTGAGGCTGCCGCACATGTGGTTTCGAAACCAACCTTTCCCCTTGGCCCCAGCACTGCGTTGGCGTGTCCCTGGGGCCGGCCCCAGTGCCTGCCTGGAAATGCCCTCGGTTTGGGCCCTGCCTGAGTCTCTGGGAAGGTCTTTGATCTCCTCACCCCAGCTCTTCTATTGGCTTCCTCCTCACCCTGGGACAAAGTCTGGCAATTGCTGAGAAAAAGGCCAAATGCCACCTTGCAATTTGCTGGGTCATCCTGGAACAAGTGCTGCTGGGGCTCCCTGTCCCTACCCAAGTAGAGGAAAGTTCAGGACCGTGGGCAGGTGCCCCCACCCCCAGAAACGAGTAGACCAGGAGGCTGGGCCCGGGGTGCCGGCCGAGACCCTAGTCAAGTGCTTATTTACAGTGATAAATGAGGTCATCATAGCTGCTAAGGTCAGTCCTCCTCGGGCATGTAAATAGCAAATAAGCTCATGACTGGAGAATACCCTTTGAGAGAGGAGGCTTCTGCATGCAGAAGATCTTTCCTGAGCACCTTCTGCCCTCCATGTCTGAGCTGCACACCGGAACAGAGAGGTGAATAAAATGTAATCCCTACCCCACATTGCTTGCCAGCGATGACAAGAGACAGACAAGTAGCAATCAGCCCACAGTACAGTACACAGAGTCTGTTTATAGGAGGACACTCTGGAGCTTGGGAAGTACAGAGGAGGCATAAAAGGTACAGCCGGGGGACAAGTGGGAGGGACCCAAGGAGCCAGGGACTAAGCTGGTACCTGAAGGAGAAAGCTGGTGGAGTGAAGAAAGGAGGGAAAAGGCATCCATCCTAGGTGGAAGCAGCATTTGCAAAAATGCAGTGGTTGCTTAGGGGACTGTAAGTGGAGCCCAGGGCACCAGCAGAGGCGATGGGAAGAGGGGAGATTAGAGGGAAAGATGGGACCAGTATTCACAAGTTCTTTAACGGGGGCAGTGTCAAGGTCTGGTCCAGATTCATTCCCTCCAGTGCAGATCATTTTCTCAAAAACAATTCAACAGAAACTCACGGAGAGCAAGTGTCTCCCCCCACAGGAAATGGTCTTAGCAAGGACTCGGCACTTCCTGGGAAAGCTAAAGGGATGTGTGACTTTCTGGGAAACCACATCCCAATATTTCCTGCATTCAAACCCCCAGAGCCCCCAAATCAGGCTCGTTTCTAGGAAGTCAAATCAACAGTGGAGGTTTGGACTGTAGCAGCAGCCAGGTGGAAAGACACAAGCCACACAGCCGCTGCACACCCGGGCTGGCTGGACAAAGTGGCCGGGCAGGTGCACAGGTAGGAAAACCTGCAGGCACTGAAGGTGCCCCCAGAAGAAAGACAAAACCATCTCTCCTTGTCCCCTGTTTTTGTTATTTGAAACTTATCATTTAGGGGAAGGTGAAGGCCATTTGGTCGTATATTCCCAGCTGTGTGACCTTAGGACTTTCAGTTTCCTCAGCTGAAAAGGTGATGTGAGAATGACCCTAGGTCTAGCAAACCAAGCACCTGGCCGGGCGCGGTGGCTCAAGCCTGTAATCCCAGCACTTTGGGAGGCCGAGACGGGCGGATCACGAGGTCAGGAGATCGTGACCATCCTGGCGAACACAGTGAAACCCCGTCTCTACTAAAAAAAATACAAAAAACTAGCTGGGCGAGGTGGCGGGTGCCTGTAGTCCCAGCTACTTGGGAGGCTGAGGCAGGAGAATGGTGTAAACCTGGGAGGCGGAGCTTGCAGTGAGCTGAGATCCAGCCACAGCACTCCAGCCTGGGCGACAGAGCGAGACTCCGTCTCAACAACAACAACAAAAAAACAAAAAAAACCCCAAAAAACCAAGCACCTGTGCGAGGAGATGCCCACTCACTCTTTTTTCCCAAGACCCTCCTCAGCAAAGCCCGGAGGCGCTCTCTCTCCCCACGCTGGAGACCAGCATGCTCTCCAGACAGCAGGCTCTCCCTGGCAGGGTCATAAACCAAATGTCTCAATATTAAAAGTTTTAAAGAAAGCTAACAAACTGCTAGATAAAGTATGTCATACCTCCTCACATGATGGCAGAGCCTCCTGATGACCTAGAAGACCAGATCAGAATGGCTAGATTCCTCGGAGGTTCACATTGGCATGCGGCAGCTACTTTCCCCATTCTCCATGTTTTCCTGCACCAAGAGAAAAACAGATACCAGGCACTCAGCCCACGTGGCCAAGCACTACCCAGGTCCCCCAAGCAGCTGCTCTTTGACCAGCCTTCAGGGCTGGAGCACCCACTGGCCATGTGGTCCACACTAGGGAAAATGGGAGAGGTCCAGGAGGCCTCAGAACTGGGCATGGGCATTTGGACAGGGAACCCCAGGGTCCTGGGAACCCAGCGTGTCCTCTGGAAGGGAGGCATGTGGGTTGCAAATGGGCATAGCTCTTTGTTCCCCAAGACTCCTCACTTGCAGGGAGGGGCAGCGTCTGAGCAAGACCTTCTAAAATACAGGTCCCAGGGCTAGAGCCCCTCTTGCCCTGATCAGAGGGTGCTGGACAGGGAATCGGAGATGCAAGAATGTTAGGGTTGGGTTTTTGTTTTTTAGACTGAGTCTAGCTCTGTCACCCAGGCTGAGTGCAGTGGCAAAATCTTGGCTCGCTGCAACCTCTGCCTCTGGGTTCAAATGATTCTCCTGCCTCAGCCTCCTGAGTAGCTGGGATTACAGGTGCACACCACCACACACTGCTAATTTTTTTGGTGTGTATACTTTTAGTAGAGATGGGGTTTCACCATGCTGGACAGGCTGGTCTTGAACTCCTCACCTCCAGTGATCTGCCCACCTCAGTCTCCCAAAGTGCTGGGATTACAGGCGTAAGCCACCATGCCCGGCTGGAAATCAGCTTTTTGATTTTGCTATTTCCAAGTGAGATCTGAAGTGAGGCCCACAACCTCTCTGGTCCTTAGTCTTCCCCAGAATCAAACAATTTAGTCTCTGCACTTCCTTCTGGCTCTGGCCAGGGTCCTAAAGCTGCTCCTGCCCTTCCTAAGGCCAGTGGGTATGGGTCATCAGCTTCGTAAAACCTTTCTGCCTGGTGCCAGCACCTCCAGGGCTACAATCAGCCTTGGTATTTAACACCTGGACTTCCCTCCCCAGCAGGCCTGGAACTGAAAAGCAAGCAAACGCGTGCAAACCTTTTATTTCTTTCACCTGTGACCTGGGATCCTGAAAGCTGTGGAATCCCGACAAGGCTCACCTGTACCAGTGTCCAGGTCTTCCAGGCAGGACGGGCCTCCATCAGACCTGTTCACAGGTCTGGCTGGTTCTCCCAAGCTGGGTCCGTCATCAGGATCTTTAAAGACAATCAATGAATGAAGCAAAATGAGGGGACAGAGGGCTGCTGACTTAGTGCTGGGAAAAGCTGGTATGGGCCTCTAGGTTCTGCAGTGTTCAGAGACAGATAAGGCCTTAGGCTGAATGTGGGGAGAGGAAGGGGACCAGAGGAGGAGGGGACTAATTATTACTGTTTAGTGAGTTTTTCCCGGTGCCATAGTATGTGTTGCTTTTTTTGTTTTTTTCTTTTTTGAGACAGAGTCTCGCTCTGTCACCAGGCTGGAAGGCAATGGTGCAATCCCGGCTCACTGCAAACTCTGCCTCCAGGTTCAAATGATTCTCTTGCCTCAGCCTCCCCAGTAGCTGGGACTACAGATGCGCAGCACCATGCCCAGCTACTTTTTTATTTTTTATTTTGTATTTTTAGTAGAGGTGGGGTTTCACCATGTTGGCCAGGATGGTTTTGATCTCGTGACCTTGTGATCCACCCGCCTCGGCCTCCCACAGTGCTGGGAGCTACCGCGCCCATCCGTGTTGCATTTTTTTACCTCCATTTTCTCGGTAATGTAAGGACCTCATAGACCAGTGAAATCCTGTCCTTTCCAAGGCCTAGATTTTGGGAGCCAACATAGGACTGCTCGCTTTTTATCTTGCCATGGAAAGACAGTGTAAAGCAAATATCCACTCAATTGTTTATTCAGTTGACAAATACTTATTGAGGGTCTACTCTGTGCCAGGCATTCTTTCAAGCCTTGGGATACAGCTGTGAACAAGACAGACAAAACTGCCTGCCCTCCTGGGAAGAGCCAGACCGTGGCCCAAGCAGGAAATAAATCCCAGGTCAGATGGGCTAAGCGCTATGGAGGAAAAACAGGTCAGGCAAGGGAAAGGCACACTGTGGGCGGATGGCAATTTTCAATAGGGTGGTCAGGGAAGGCGTTCTTGAAAAGGAGACGTGTGAGTTAAGTTCTGAAGCTAGTGAGGCAGTGAGTCTTGTGGGTGGGGGAAGGACTCTAGGCAGAGGGAACAGCAGCACAAAGGCCCTCAGTCCTTTCCACTGAAAAAATCATCATGAAAGAAGGCAACTGGTGAGGTGGCGCATGCCTATAATCCCAGCACTGGGAGGCCGAGGCCAGAGGATTGCTTGAGGCCGGGAGTTCAAGACTGCCTCTAAAAAGCATAAATTAGCCAGGCCTGGCGGTGTGTGCCTATGGTCCCAGCTACAGGCTGAGGTGGGAGGATCGCTTGAGCTCAGGAGTTCAAGGCTGCAGTGAGCTGTGATTGTGCCACTGCACTCCAGTCTGGGCAACAGAGTGAGACTGTTTCTGTAATAAAAATAGAATAATAATAAAGGAAGGATATAATCACAGAATAAGGGCCAGTCCTTCTTAAAGGAGGGCAATTGGTGACCTAGTATGTTGACATATATACACATACATAGGGAGATACATTAATTTGTCATTAGTTTATGCTGCATAGGGTAAGAACCTGTCCCAAGTCAGTTTTCGTCTGCAGACCAGCATGTGGCAAGTTACTGTTATTGCGTTTTACAGGCGAGGAATCTGAGCCTCAGAGAGGGAGTGGGCTTTGTCCGGCATCATGACAGCGGAAGCCCACAGGCTAGGATTTGAACCCAGCTCCTGAAGACGCCAGGGCCTTTGCGCCTGTCTGCTAGCCGTTCTGGCCTGCTTCACAGCCACGCCTCCTGGCCCCCGCTCCAGGGCTCCACGACTACTGATTAAAAGAACAGCTTTACCATCTGGTTTAACCTGATTTTTCCTCCTCGTTTTTCTTCCCCAAACTGCATGCCCAGGAAGGAGGCTGGGGCAGTACGGACTGCACCTGAGCTGGGAGGACGGACAGGGTGGGCAGGCGGGCGGGGCCGCAGACTGCTCCTTTTGGGAGATCCATAGGCAGCTGCCCGGCGCTATGCCTGCTGGGGCCTTCGTGCTGGCATGTGGCCCATTCAGGAAGTCTAGGCTAGGTGTGGCCTAGAAGACAGCATTGCCTCAAACTGACTCATGCCAGCGAGCACTGGCTAGCTACCTGCTCTGTGCCCAGCTCTGTGCTGGGAGCTTTGTGGGTTACTTCACCGAAATGAATCCCCTCAACAGCAGCGAAACGTAGGCAAGAGACCCATTCATTTGTTCATTCACTCATTCACACATTCTTTACACCAAACTTTGCTGAGCACCACTTCATTCCAGAGGATACTGCCTCAGGCTCTACGATGGGCCAGGCGTGGTGCCAGGCACTTGTGTTCTTATTTTAAAAGGTAGTAGATCAGAGCATGATATGGAGAGAAAGACTTTGAGGTCCATAGAGGAGTTCGATCAGAGGAGACCTGGGGAAGTTTGGAGAGGAGGTGGGATCTGGGCTGAGCCCTGCAGTAGCGGAGTTTGGGGTGGGGAAAGGGCATTCAGGCAGGGGTAACAGAGGCCAGGCAGCAGGATAAAGAAGAGTGTGTTTGGGAACCAAGTGTTGACTGACCCTCTGGAACAGGGTTACCCGCACAGGACAGTGGGGAGAAGGGTGGTTAGGAAGGAGGCTGGGAAAGTGGGTTCCTCATCTAGGCTTTGTAAGTGGCTCCCAAGGCCACCCACCCACCTCTCTGACCCTCAGTTTGCCATCCTGTGAACCAGATTTAATGACCTCGTCCTGCCTGTGTTATAGGGAGGTTTTGAAGGTCAAAGGAAACCCAGAGACTTTGTTATGCAGAGAGAGAGGTCACTTGCCCCTGGTTTTGCTTCTGTCCCAGGGGTGTGTGGGCCCCTGGGTTTCAATGGCTTCTTCAGGACTAGCCTCCAGCCACGCCTTGCCAGCCCTGCAACCCCCACCCCAGGTGCTCCTGAAGGTCAAGAGCTTGTCCTCCTCATTTGCATCCCGTGCATGGGGTAGGTGGTCAGAGCCCAAGTCAAGAAGTCAGCTTAACGGCAGCCTGATCCCCATTCAGGTGCACATTGCCCGGGCGGCCCCTGGCAAATCACTTTCGTCTCTGAGCCTCAGTGTCCTTATAACGGGGCTGTTGTGAGCTATGGGGAGCAGTAGGTGATACGGAGCTTACGTTCAGCCCCTGTGAACGACTTGCCGGGACCGCTCTAACCAGGGACCTCACCACCCTTCCCAGGATATCCTGGAGCAGGAAGGCTCTTGCTGGTTCAATTCCCAACTGACAGTCAATTACTCACTCGCTCACTGTGTTCATTCACTCCATTCACTCACTCCTTCAACGAATGTTTACTGACCACCTTCCAGGCACCCAGCACAGCACTGAGTGCTTTGTTGTTGCAATATTTAAGACAAGGTTTTTAACCTCATCAGAGAACTTATAATTGAATTAAAATTGGCAAGCAACATGTAATTATGTGCCTCCTGGATGGGGCAGGTGGCAGTTGATGGAGTGCAGAGAGAGAAAAAGACACAGAAATGGTTAGGTTGGAGTAGGGTAGGGATATGTGTCAGGAAGACCTCTCAGAGGGTGTGGCCTCCAGCAGAGTCCGTGGAACTCAGGAGGGCGGGGAGTGGAAGGTGGGCATTCCAGGTAAGGGAACTACCTGAGCAAAGGTATGGAGGGAGGCATGCATGTGGCCATCAAACCTGCTTAGCTGGAAGGAACGGGTGGAACCTTGTTGTACAGGTGGCCAGGGCTGGGCAGCAGAAGGCCAGGAGACTGGGTACTTCCTGCAGCCTGGATTCCAGGGTGTTGACAGGAGGAGGCTGCAACACCAGCTAACTCAGAGGCTCTGAGGTGGTGAGGTGGGAGGGTCAGTGATGGGCTCTCCTCCCTGCCTGGCAGGCGTCCTGCCCCTTTAGATAGGACGCAGGGTGGGAAGAGCAGATCCTGCCTCTGATTCATTGTGTAGGTCAATACCCAAGTAGAAGTAGGTCACTGTGTTTCTCAGAGCCTTGGTTTCTAAACATGGAAAATTGGAGCGACTGGGCCAGATGGTCTCAATTGCCTTTCCAGCTCTGGGACTCTAGAATCTTCTTATTGTCGATTTTGCATCTGCCATGGCAGACCTACCCATCCTGGCTTCTCGGCAATCACCCTCCCCACCAACCGCATGGTTAGCTTGTGCGCTCATGCGTGCTTCACATGATCCTTCTCCTCCAACCTGACTCTGGAAGATTCCTGACCCTGGAGAGACACACTTCACAGCCAATCAGACGAATCCTTTGGAGAATTTAAACCAAGAGATCCAGGCCCTGGATCAATTAGATAGTGTTAGCCCTTAGATGCAGGATTATAAGAAGAAGAAAGACTAGTGTTTGTTGAGCTTTATTTCATTCGCACATCAACTCTGCAAAGTAAGCTCTGTTTGTACGCCCATTTTATAGATGAGGAAATCAAGTTTAATGAAGGACCATGTTTGTCAGATTATGGCATGCAGCTGGTTATGATGCATCCCAATTCTCTAAGAAAAAAGTTTAAAACAAAAATCAAAATATTTAGCTTTTAGTATATTTTAAGCTTAGTGTATATTAATATACATATTTAGTATAGTTGAGTATAGTACATATTATATATACTAAAAATATACTAAAAGCTAAAGATTTCCATTTTTAGTATATACACTAAAAATAATTGTAAGATATCTCTAGAGGAACCTATAGTATTTTGTTTATGTAAATACCATATACCATGGACTGAAATTCCAATAGGAAATTCTGAATAAGTTCTACTAACTCTGAAACGAAATGTTTCTTGGAAACTGACACTGTAGGTAAAGAATTTAAGGAGTGAAGTGAACATGGGTTTTATATATCGGGAAGGACCTTCCCTGAGATCTTTTGAGCCTGTATCTACCGTTAGCATCTGTTGGTTGACGTTTTCAACACAGGCTTCTTCTCGGCAATATGGACACACGGGATATATCGGTGGGGAAAGGAGCGATGTGGATGTAGTTTGTCTGCATTGCTGCAATTTGGCTGCAATGCTACTCCACCGGCACCTGCAGTAACAAAGTTCCATAGACAGAATATGACCTGGGTCTTTATCACTTGACTTTTCCTGCCTCCCCCACAGGTAGCTGAGAGCTGGACCAGATCTAAGCCCTGTACATTAAAATCCCAGGTGGGCTGAAGTTCTGGAAAAGCAAGAAGAAAACACTCAGAGACAATGCAGATCTGCAGAGAGGGTGATGGAGCATGTGATCAGAGAGAAGCAGGGCAGCACTCCAGGAGCCCCAGAGAGACACGGAGAGGACGCTTTCGTTCTCTGGAAGCCCCGCGCACTTTCTGCAGCCTCAGTTGTGAGATTGCTTTGAATCTTGATGGCCAGTTCCCATTTATGTAAACTTTTCTGAGTAAAAGTCATTTCTAGCAACCAGACAGTCCCTGATAAAGACCTCAGTGTTATGATGATGTCTATGTCCTACTAATTAAGATCCTGGGATATGCATCCTACTCCATAAACTTGACTACACAAGAAATGTTACACTATTTTATTTCCTTGAGGTCTAATTAAATCTGACCCTGACTCCAAGAAGCAAGTACTTCTTGCTGAGGTACCTGAAAAATTGATGTCAGTTGTGAGTGAGATGAGATGGGGGGCACCCCCTTATTTTATTTTATTTTATTTTATTGAGACAGGGTCTCACACTGCCACCCAGGCTGGAGTGCAGTGGTGCCATCGCAGGTCACTGCAACCTCTGCCTCCCAGGTTCAAGGGATTCTAGTGCCTCTCGTGAGGATCCAGTGAGAAAATGGACATAAAACCCAAAGTGGAGTAGCTTGGGACTACAGGTGTGTGCCACCACGCCCAGTTAATTTTTGTATTTTTTAGCAGAGACAGGGTTTCACCATGTTGGCCCGCCTGGTCATGAGCTCCTGAACTCAAGAGATCCTCCTCCTGAGCCTCCCAAAGTGCTGGGATTGCAGGCGTGAGCCACTACGCCGGGCCCAGGATCCCTCTTCTTCTGGGCAGTGCACCATCTGTGAAGCCCCCACCTGAAATAGGTCTTCAGTCCAGCCTCGCAGACATGGCTACTGCTGACCTTCTCTTCATCCCTTCTGTGGGGGCCTCTGTAATAGGCATCTATTGTACTGCTGTGCCAGGGTCTAGCCTCCCTGAATCAAATGTGCCACTCAGCCACTCCTATTGGTCACCGAATTTTCCATCCCCGCCCAGTCCTGGTCAATCTCCCTGTCTCATTGCACTCAAAGGCACTTGACTCTCTCCCTCCCCTGCAGCATAATAACTCAAGTTCAGGCTTTTACTCAAAGGCAGAGGAGGCAGCCTGTCGTTGAGTACCTTCTAGGTAGCATGGGGCTAGTTTGTACTGGAGGAAGGAAGACAGTATAGGTGCACAGAAAGGAAAGGCAGCACCCCACTGGTCATCATGACAATCAACTAGGGTGTTCCTAATGGCCATGGTACCCACTGCTTCTGGAAACCTCTCTTTTCCAGAAGGCCCCAGTGGCCGTGGAACCATGGAACGTAGATCCCCCACTGACATTTGAGTGGACTCCTGAAGTTATTGCCTGCAGTGCGAGATCCATTTGCTCCCAGCAGTGAGAGGTGGAGAGGGAGCAACTGAGTCCTAGAGCCGGGTGGTCAGCGTGAGGCTCCATCAGGATCCTGGCGGCTGGTGGCTTCCCCCACCAGCTT
The DNA here is from genome assembly GCF_000951045.1 of Mandrillus leucophaeus. Taxonomy (NCBI): domain Eukaryota; kingdom Metazoa; phylum Chordata; class Mammalia; order Primates; family Cercopithecidae; genus Mandrillus; species Mandrillus leucophaeus. The sequence goes on along the minus strand of NW_012103299.1, from coordinate 85,020 downwards.
CTCCGAGAGCTGCCCCAGCCCACTGCTATTTCTCCAGGATTCTTCCTTGGGAATAGCTCTATGATCATTTTTATTGGATGTGTCAAAATCACTTTGTTTAAGCTCAGATCTGATCTAGGTTCTCTGTTGAAATAAATCCCAAACATCTCAATGCAGACTTCAAGGCTCTGCAAAATTCAACCTCACCCTAAATTCAAGTCTCACCTTTTCTCTCCTCACATTCTCCTTGGGCTCCACGATCACATACTTATTATTTTTCTCCTCTCCTGGCCTTTGGTTATCCTGTGTCCCCTGCCTGGCACTGGCACACAAGCTCCCCCGCAGCCTCTTTGGCTGACTCCAGAGCCATCCTTCAGTGTTGGAGGGCAGAGGGAACGGTGGCTTTGAGGTGCCCAGGTCTGGAGTCAAACGCCTGCTCTGCTACTTGCTGGATGTGTGATCTGTTGTTCTCTGAGTCTCAGGCTTCCCATCTGTAAATTGATTATCACTAAAACAACTTCACAGGTAGCTGAAGTGAGGATCCGGTGAGAAAATGGACATAAAACACAAACTGGATGTCAGCATAAAAACCTGTCTCTTCCATTCCTTCGACAAATATCCCCTCTTTGCACTCTACCCCCAGCTGAATAAAAGCAGAGTGTAGTTTATGTAGCTTAAGAGGTGACTGACAGCTAGATTCTTGGTCAAGAGACTGAGTGATAGAGAGTTTGAAAGTGACAGGTATCATTTGTTAACACTCACCATGTGCCCAGCACCATGTGGAATGCCCACAGATGTTACCCCGCTGAGTTCACACATCCGCTGGCAGGGAGGAGGTTTGTCCATTGGTCTGTTTTTATGAACGACAACAAAAAAGAGGCTCAACGAGTTTAAGTGACTTATCCAATGTCACTGCAGTTAAAACACACACGCACATCCACACACATGTACATATGTACGCTTATTTTTTATTTTTTTTGAGACAGAGTTTCAGTCTTCTTGCCCAGGCTGGAGTGCAGTGGCGTGATCTTGGCTCACTGCAACCTCGCCTCCCCAGTTCAAGCGATTCTCCTGCCTCAGCCCCCCGAGTAACTGGGATTACGGGCATGCACCACCACGCCCGGCTAATTTTTTTGTCTTTTTAGTAGAGACAGGATTTCTCCGTGTTGGTCAGGCTGGTCTTGCACTTCTGACCTCAGGTGATCTGCCCGCCTCAGCCTCCCAAAGTACTGGGATTACAGGCGTGAGCCACTGCGCCTGGCCCATATATACACTTATATACACTCTTCCACCCCACATTCCTTCACAGTCTCACACATACTCACACACTTATACATACACACATGCACCCTGTCTCACACACTTTCACACACATACACATGTGAGGAAAAGGATATATGGGAGATTGGACCTTGGTTGGCTCAGAAAAAGTGAGAAGCCATGAATAGCAAAAAGAACGAGTAACACCCATCCAGTCCTAACCAAGGGTGGCAAAGCAGGCTGAATGCAGGAGTCCTGGCTCCTCTTCCTAGCACTGCTATGCTGAGGAAACAGTTTTGGGCATGATGATGCTGTTGTCTCACTGGGGCTTAAGGGGCTGCTTTCTCCCCTGAAATGCTCTTCCTCTTCACAGCAGTCCCAGATCATCAGAGGCTGGCAAAGAACATGTGCCCAAAACATGGTGGTGAGTTTTTATGAGGGAGGGGAATACCCCTCCCTTGCCTCAGGACATTCCAAACCTTCGCCTTATCTGACTTAAGCAGCACAGAACACGCTCTGGCGGATCGGTGAAATACTCCTTGGATTCCTACATTTAACCTCGCTCTCCCAGGCCCTGTGGCTCTGTTGATTGCACACACACCTTTCGTTTCCATGGGCCACAGGGTACATGTTACTTTTGGAAATGTTGTATTAAATTTGACAAATAAATGAAAATTTTAAAACACTGCCTGTGAATGCCTGTGAGCATTTTAGTGTTTCAGACACGTCCTCACTTAGAAGTGGTGATTAGGCTCGTGCCCAACAGGCTGGGCCATCTGCGGTGTTAGTCATCCTTCATTCAAAAATGTGTGTTGAGGCCGGGGTGCAGTGGCTCTCGCCTATAATCCCAGCACTTTGGGAGGCCGAGCTGGACGGATCACCTGAAGTCAGGAGTTCAAGACCAGCCTGGTCAACATGGCAAAACCCCAATGCTACTAAAAATACAAAAGTTAGCTGGGCGTGGTGGTGCACACCTGTAGTCCCAGCTATTCAGGAGGCTACGACAGGAGAATCACTTGAACCCAGGAGACAGAGGTTGCAGTGAACCGAGATCGAACCACTGCATTCCAGCCTGGGCAACAGAGCGAGACTCTGTAAAAAAAAAAAAAAAAAAAAAAAAAAAAAGTTTGTTGAGCACCTAGCATGAGCAGGACACCATTGTGGGCCTGTGATAACAATTGCGTGCCAAACAGGCAAGGCTCCTGTATCCAAGGAGATGACCGGAGACAGACAGAAAACAAGTCAGCAAACAAAGCAACGAGCAAAATCATTTCAGGCAGTGGTGTGTTAGAGACACAATACAAAAACTTGTGCAATACCCCAAAGAATTGAAAGCAGGGACTCAAACAGACACTTGTTCACAAGTGCACATAGCACTATTCACAATAGCCCAAAGGTGGAAACAAACTTCCCGTTCGTCAACAATGAATGGATGCACAAAATGTGGGTATCTACATTCACCTTTGATAAGAAAGGAAATTCTCACACAGGCTACAACATGGATGGACTTTGAGGACACTATGCCAAGGGAAATAAGCCAGTGACAAAAGGACACAACCCGTGTAATTCTGCTTATATGAGATTCCCGGAATAGTCAAATTCACAGAGACAGAAAGCAGAGTAGAAGTGACCAGGGGCTGGAGAATTATTGTTCAATGAGTACAGAGTTTCTCTTTGGCATGAAGAAAATGACTGGAGACAAATGGTGGTGATCGTCACACAACAATGGGAATGTACTTACTGTCACTGAAGCATACACTTAAAAGTGGCTAAAAAGATACATTTTATATATGTATGTTTTACCACCAAAAAAAAAAAATGACTTTTCTTTTTCAGATAGAGGCTCCCTTTGTTGCTTAAGCTGGAGTGCAGTGGCGTGATCTCTGCTCACTGCAACCTCTGCCTCCCAGGTTCAAGTGATTCTCCTGCCTCAGCCTCCTGAGTAGCTGGGACTACAGGTGCCCACCACCGTGCCTGGCTAATTTTGTATTTTTAGTAGAGATGGGGGTTTCACCATGTTGGCCAGGCTGGGCTTGAACTCCTAAACTTGTGATCCGCCCGCCTCAGCCTCCCAAAGTGCTGGGATTACAAGCATGAGCCACCGTGCCCAGCCAAAAAAATGACTTTTTTAAAAAAAGGTTATGTGCTAGAGAGTAACTGGGTGGAGATGGAGAGTGAGTGAATGCACCTGAGAAGGCCCCATTGGGAAGGGACATTGGAGCAGAGTGGAGGGAGGTCAGGCAGGAGAGCTAGGTTACAGGGAGGCAGTTGCATGTGGGGCCTCGAGACCAGAGCAGGGAGCGTGACTCTTATTCTAAGCAGTGCACAAATTACAAAAAGATGTAGCTGCGAGGTGACATAATCAAACTGACGCTTTTAAAAGCTCCTTCGGGTCAGGCATGGTGGCTCACGCCTGTAATCCTAGCACTTTGGGAGGCCAAGACAGGCGGATCACTTGAGGCCAGAAGTTCAAGAGCAGGCTGACCAGCATGGCAAATCCCCATCTCTACTAAAAATACAAAAATTAGCAGGGTGTGGTGGCTCCTGCCTGTAATCCCAGCTACTCCGGAGGCTGAGGCAGGAGAACCGCTTGAACCCGGGAGGCGGAGCTTGCAGTGAGCTGAGATCACGCCACTGCACACCAGCCTGAGAGACAGAGTGAGACTGTCTCAAAAAATAAAAACAAAACTAAAATAAAATACAAGCTCCCTCGAGCTGCTGTGGAGCAGAGATTGCCAGGGACTGACCATGGGAGCTGTGGGAAGGTGAGTGTGGGAGTCCAGGAAACAGGTGAGGCCCATCCCCTTCCATGTCTTCAGTCCACTTACCCCTGCCTGGTCACATGTTGGATCAGCAGGTCACATATTGGGAAAGGAAGATGAGGAAATCAGAGTGTTGAAATCTACTGTGCCTGTGTCATGGCAAAGGCTCTGCCCTGTTGGGGAATGGGGCGTGGCCCATGCTGCCCCTTGGACCTAAGCCTCATTCACTCAGCTTGCCATGGGAGATACTGGCACAGGGGTCTATGGGCAGGGGCCAAGGGTGGGCAGGGTGGTGGTTTACAAGGGCATCGGCCTGAGGGTCAGCAGAGCTGGCTCAACCCCAACACTGATGCCAGCTGCACGCCTTGAGTGAAGGAGCTCACCTCCCTCAGTCTCAGTTTCTCCATCTGTGAAAGGAGGATAATAACAGTTCTTACATTGCAAGGTCGTTGTAAGGATTCAACAGGATAATGTGTGTTAAGCTTTTAACCCTGTATCCAACTCAGGGTAAACTCTCAGTAAAGGATAGTTATCATAGTTGTCATCATCATTATTTTACTATTCTAGATCTAAAATATTTACTCCATCTGCCCCGGGCACATTAAGATCACAAGACCTTCCCATCTGAACTTGTAAGTCCCTTTGATTAATGAGATTGGCTACCATCTAATACTCTGGGAGCATCTTGGGGGCGGTGTTTGGATCTTCTTCATCATTCTCTTCCCCTTCAAGTCACACACTAGGCATTCCTGTCTATGGCAACTGTACACCTTGGTTTTTATGGATAGCACTCAGAATTCCTGGAGTTACCTATTCAGCGTCTGTGTTTCCTGCCAGAGGTGCTCCATTTAGGCGGGACCACCCCTCCCTTGGCCATTGTTGTGTTAATAGACAGGTTAAGAATCCAGACTTGGCCAGGTGCGGTGGCTCGTACCTGTCATCCCGGCACTTTGGGAGGGCTAGGAGGGTGTATTGCTTGAGCCTAGGAGTTTGAGACCAGCCAGGGTCACATAGGGAGACCCCATCTCCACCAAATATTAAATATTAGCCAGGTATGTGCGCATGCATCTATAATCCCAGTGATTTGGGAGTCTGAGGTGGCAGGATCACTTGGACCCCAGGGGGCTGAAGCTGCATTGAGCCGAGATCACACCACTGCACTGCAGCCTGGGTGACAGAGTGAGATTCTGTCTCAAAAAAAAAAAAAAAAATTCCAAACTTCCAGTATACAGTCATCCCTTGGTATCTGTCTGTAGGATATTGGTTCCAGGATCTCCTTCAGATACCAAAATTCAAGGATGCTCAAGTCCCTGATATAAAATGGTTTGGTATTTGCTTATAACCTAGGCACATTCTCTCATATACTCTTTTGACTTTTTTTTTTTTTTGAGGTGGAGTCTTGCTCTGTCACCCAGGCTGGAGTGCAGTGGCGTGATCTCAGCTTACTGCAACCTCCGCCTCCCAGGTTCAAGTGATTCTCCTGCCTCAGCCTCCCGAGTACCTGGGATTACAGGTGCATGCCATCATGCCTGGCTCATTTTGTTTGTTTGTTTGTATTTTTAGTAGAGATGGGTTTTCACCATGTTGGCCAGGCTGGTCTGGAACTCCTAACCTCAGGTGATCTGCCCACCTCGGCATCCCAAAGTGCTGGGATTACAGGTGTGAGCCACCATGCCTAGCCTCTCCTGTATACTTTAAATCATCTCTAGATTACTTATAATGCCTAATAAATGTAAATTCTATGTAAATAGTTGTTACATTGTTTAGGGAACAATCACAAGGAAAAGTGTCTGCGCATGTTCAGTACAGACACAGTTTTTTCCTGAATATTTTACATCCACAGTTGGTTGAATCCATGAATGCAGAAACTATGGATACCAAGGACTGACTGTATATCCAAAATAACTGAAAGAAGGGACTCAAACAGATACTTGTACACAAATGATCATAGCAACACTCTTCACAATAGCCAAAAGGAGGAAGCGACCCAAGTGTCTATTGACAGTTGAGTTGATAAACAACATGTGGTATATCCATCCAATGGAATATTATTTAGCCTTAAAAAGGAAAAAAATTCTGATACGTGCTGCAACATGGATGAAAATTGAAGCTACTATGCTAAGTGAAACGAGACAGTCACAAAAAGACAAATGTGGTATGTGGAAACTCAAAGAGACAGAAAGTAGAATGGTGGTTGCCAGGGCTGGGAGAGGGGACATGGAGACTTGTTGTTTAATACATATGTTTCTGTTTTGCAAGATGTAAGAATTCTGGAAGTTGGTTGCACAACGTTGTGAATATACTTAACACCACTGAGCTGTACATTCAACAGTGGTTACGATGGTGAATTTCATGTTATATGTGCGTTTTTTCTTAACTACAATTTTAAAAAAGAAAAAGAATCTGGACTTTTGAGAAGGGAAGCCTGGGTTACAACCTGAACTCTGATACAAATGGAAAAAACAACGTTACCAGTCTCGTGGGGTGAACGTGAATCTTGCATGAGATACTAATGTAAAATCCAGTGCCTGATATGTGGTATGTACTTAACAAATGCTGTATCTTTGCTTGTATTATCCTAAATGCTCAATAAACATCTGTTGAAATAAATGAATGAAGCAAATGTTTAAAGAGGTAACAGCATTCACTTTTCAAAGGAGGCTTTGTGTTGGGAGCTATTGTTGGGTCTCTCCAGTACTAAATCCAGAAGTCCCTTCTTGACTGTTAGTGGCCTTTGTTGCAGTTCCTTTTCTTCCTGAAACCTATTCTTCACCTGGCTTCAGGGATAGGACTCTCTCTTGGTTCTCCTCGTACCTCCCTCCCCTCAACGTCTCCATCTTCGTTGCTGGTCCTCCTCAGTTTCCTGACCTCTCAATGCTAATGTGCTTGGGACCCAGTGATTCCTTCTCTTCCCTTTTCTATCTGTACTTACGCCGTAAAAGGCCGCAGCCAGACTCATGGCTCCACATCCCATTAATGCATACATTAATACCATATATACATACATAACACAGCTCTCCACCTGGGACCTCTCCCATGAGATCCAGACCATTATATATCCACTTCCTCCTTGATGCTTCCACTTGAATGTCTAACTCAACTTAATAAACAAATAGAAGAGATCCAATTTAGTACATCTAAAAAACAATCCTATCTCAGTAAACAACAACTCCACTTCCAATTGTTTAGACCAAAAATCTGGGAATCACCCTTACCTTCTCTCTCTCTCCCATGTCCCACATTCGATCTATCGGTAAGTCCCATCTGTTCAGCCTTCAGAATCTACCCACTTCATTCCACTGCTATCATCTCATTCCAAGCCCAAAACCCTTTGCCTGGATTACCGTTCTTGATTTGTGAGTGATCTCCTTGCATTTATCTTGAATCCCCTTCTCAACGTATTCCCGAAACAGCAAACGGAGTGATCCTTTAAAAACTGAAGATCATGTCCTTTCTCCTATCAAAACACCCTATGGCGTCATTTTCCACCCGGGGTAAAAGCAAAGTCCTTGCAGTGCATGTAAGTGCACATACTCTGGCACTGTCACATCTGTGACTTTAACTGCTATCATGGTCCCATTGGCTCACCCTGCTCCAGCTTCTCTGCCTTCCTGTGGTTCTTTGCATATGCTTGGCAGGCTGTTGCCTCAGAGCCTTTGCACTCGCTCTCCAGGGCCCCTCTTCCTGCTGATATATCCATGGTATGCTTCCTCCATTTGTGCAGATCTCTACTCACAGACCATATTATTGGAGAGGCCTTGGTGCCCCCTCTATGAGGAGTCACATCCCTCCACTGACCTACCTCCTTGTCTACCCTTTACCTTGCTGTATTTGTCTATCACCATCTGATACACTATACGTCTCACTGACTGTTCTTTTACATTATCTGTTGACTCCCTAAAATGTCAGCTCTATGGGGTCAGGGACCTTGCCTGACTCTTGCACTGATGTTTCTCAAGAGCCCAGAGCCAAACACGTGGTAGATCTTCAGTAAATATGTATCCAGTGAATCAGTGTGCTCATCTGCAAAGAGGCTGTGACCTGCATGAGTTTTCCAGCTGTAAGTCAATGAATGGCTGAGACTCACTGTGTTGCATCTTTCCTAGAGGAAAGGGCATTGCTGTTGCAATTGCCTCACAATCAACTGTGCTGGGTGGATTTACTGGGTAATTGCATGGCATTGGCCCACACTACAGAAGTAGAACTTTTCCCCATTTCTTCAAGGATCTCCTGAAGAGCCTGCCCAACAACTAGTCCCTCCAGCTAGCACCTTTACTAACAGGGATGCCATTTGTCAAGGGTGCCAGGGAGGGGTCCTGGATCCTCTGAGAAAAGGTCAGTAGAAGTGCAAATGCTGGTCCCCCAGACACTGGATTTGCCGGTCACATGCAGCAGAATGAACAGCACATTATTTACAAGCAGAGAATAAACCTTCCCCCAAACCTCTCCACTTGAGCTGGGATTTTTCCTTCCTCCCCTGTAGTGAGCTGGGCCTTGGCCATAGAATCCGGCAGCATTTCCTGATTCCCAGGCTTTCGTTTTGCATTGCCACGGAAATGGACCCCTGGACTCCCAAGACATATTCCAGTGACATTCATTCACACACCGGATTGCCCTCTCCAAGGGCTCAAACATGCACACACACACGCACACATACACACACAGTGACCTTGGTGCAATCGTTCTAATTGCCCTGTGACACCACAGACACGAGGATGAGTGGGTCACATGGCAGGTACTTAAGACTCACATGGGCCGCTCATGTGGCCCATGTGCAAAGAGGAGGGGGAAATAACTTCGATTCCCAAATGCGATAATCTTGGCAGGAATCTCTCTCGCTTTCCCCCCTTGCATTCCGCTAAGAGACAAAACCAAAAGAGAGGCTTTCTGCTTTAAGGCAAAATCAAATCCTTGTTCTAGTTCTACTCAGTGGGGAGGGGGAAGATAAATACCTTGCTCTACTTCTGAGCCCGCTGTAATCTCTTGTCCCTCACAGCATGCCTGCTACTTCACATGGCCTGGCTATGTCGGGCTTCCCAAGCTGGTGAGAGCCCAAGCTCCTCACTTTAGAACGGACAGGGAATATGCCACCTAATGTTTGTTTTCTGCTTCTTGGGATCTTTGCAAAATTATCATAGAATGTTTTCTGTGGGTATATTGCTATATCAATGTACAACATACGCAAGTATACGCGTGGGTGGTGTGATAGAGTGGAAGAAGGTGCTGGTGTCTGAGTCTTCGTGCCTGTGGAGAGAATATGAGGCTGGGATGTAAACGTATAGATATGCACCCGCGTGCGTGGTGTCTGCAGTTGTACACATGATCTCTACATATAGGCATGGTGCATGCATGCACATGTGTGTGTTTCAGCATGTGGAGTGTGTACTTGGACTACACGTGCACATACGGAACTCATCTGTCAATGCTAAACCATCCGTTGTGCCCCCGGCCCCACTTGCTGTACCACACAAGGCTCCCTCCACTGGCCTCCCTAGAGGACTTGCTGTTTAAGACGAGTGATCAAAGAAATTGTGGCTGAGTTTCTACCCCTCAAAGATTTTGTCGCGGGGGTCGGGGAGTCCAAGTGCAGCTGGCAGTTTGTGAGGACAGTGATGAAGGGAAATGAAGTGCCCTGGCACCTGAAATCTGAGGAGTTCTGCTTCTCTGCGAAGCGCTACACCTACTTACAGAGTCAGCCTGGCCGAAAGATCCAGCAACGAGATTCCTGTTTCCAACCCACACTCTCACCATTATGTATGCTCAGGCTCCTTGTGACTTTGGGTGACACAGTAATTTGATTTCTTCACTGAAAACACACACCCACACCCATTCCCCCTACCCCCCACCACACACACACACACTCACCATGAACATTAGGATTGTGCCGCAAACTGTCCACAACCAACTTAGGAAAGAGGGCTCTGGCAATCACTACAAAAATACATATTCTTTTTTCCTTTAGATTTAAGAATAATACATGAAGGTTGGGCACAGTGGCTCATGCCCAAAGTGCAAATACCAGCACTTTGGGAGGCAGAGGTGGGAGAATCTCTTGAGCCCCGGAGTTTGAGACCAGCCTGAGCAACATGGCAAAACCCCTTCTCTTAAAAAAAAAAAAAAAAATTGCAAAAATTAGCCAGGCCTGCCAGCATGTGCTTGTACTCTCAGCAACTCCAGAGGCTGAGGTGGAAGGATTGCCTGAACCTGGGAGGTCAAGGCTGCAGTGAACCGAGATCGCGCCACTATACTCCAGCCTCAGCAACAGAGTGAGAATCTGTCTCAAAAAAAAAAGAGAGACAAAAAAAAGAAAGACACATGAAAACACAGTATGTTCAAGGCCCCAAATGATAATGACTTATCTTTTAACATTTCATATCTTTGGCCAAAAATGTTGCAGTGTGACCTTGAGCCGTATATTAGGTTGAATCATTGAAATTGCAGGCACTCAACCATCTCTGACGTACAAAACTATTTCATGTGGTTCAATCTAATACATACCTTTTTGAGAGTCTGTGTATAAAATGAAGATATTAATCCATATCTAACAGGACTGTTTTTTAGATTAAGTATCTAACAAATGCCAGGAACAAAGCTGATAGCCAAACCCACTGGTTTTCAAATGTATCTCTTTGCCACAGATTGATGGGAATGAGGTTCTCTCCTCTCCAATCCGGTTGCTTAATTTTCCAACGTGTTACCCTCCTTAGATTCTGGAAGGGTCAAAGGCCTTTAGAATTTCTCTGTTTTATTCTTTCTTTTCACAAGAACTCTTTCTTATTCTCTGACCTTTTATTTTTATAGCCTCTTAGTCTAATCTTAGGGATGTAATATGCAATCTTTCTTCCTTTCTTCCTTCCTTTTCTTTCTTTCCTTCCTTCATTTTCTTTCTTTCCTTCCTTCCTTTTCTTTCTTTACTTCCTTCCTTCCTTTTCCTTCCTTCCTTCCTTCCTTCTTTCCTTCCTTCCTTCCTTCCTTCCTTCCTTCCTCTCTCTCTCTCTCTTTCATTCTTTCTTCTTTCTTTCTTTTTTTTTTTGAGAGGGATTCCCACTCTATAATCCAGGCTGGAGTGCAATGGCACGATCTCAGCTCATTGTAACCTCCACTTCCCAGGTTCAAGAGATTCTTATGCCTCAGCCTCCTGAGTAACTGGGATTACAGGCATAAGCCATCATGCCTGGTTACTTTTTTTTGTATTTTTAGTAGAGACGGAGTTTCACCGTGTTGGCCAGGCTGATCTTGAACTCTGATCTCAAGTGATCCACCTGCCCCAGCCTCCCAAAGTGCTGAGATTATAGGCGTGAGCCACCATGCCTGGCCTCTGTAATATCCACTCTTTCTGAGCTTAATACTGTTATTGTTCTTGTTGGCCATTGTTCGCAGTTTTCTTCTGCTCCTAGTAATGTCTCTATCATCTTTGAGTTCCTTTTTCTCTGTTTTGTTCCAGAGGCTCTGTTTGATTGCCCAGTGTCTGTGGCTGATGTACGTATCTAAGAGCTGAAAAGCTGTTTAGAAGGTCATGAATAATCTTGTTGACTGATGAGCTTTACTATTGGATGAAAAGGTAATGATTTTCTCTTAGGTTGGCCAACTTCCCTAGAAAGCACTTCTCCAGTCTCCTGCTTGGGAGCTATTACCCTGGCAGCCAGTGTCGGTCTCACTATTCAATATGAAACTTTCATTTAACACCTCTCTAAAATAGTTTTGCCCCTGTCCTAAGTGGAGCCCGGTGTCTTTTCTGGTTTATCTTTCCCAAATAAAAGCATCCAGTATTTTATTATGATAAAGGAGGAATATGTTCTTGGATTCACTGGTTGGGGAAGGAGTGGTGGTGATGGTGGTGATGGTGTGATGATGCTGGTAGTAGCAGTGTAGAGGTGATGATGGTGGTGGCAATGATGCTGGTGATAGTTGTGGTGGTAATGGTGGTGGAGGTGGTGATGGTGATGGTGGTGGTGGCAGTGGTGATAGTGATGGAGATGATGATGGTCATCGTGGTGGTTATGGTGG
>NW_012103299.1:68058-72667 GCF_000951045.1 Mandrillus leucophaeus | reverse complement strand
TGGTGGTGGTGGCAGAGGTGATAGTGATGGAGGTGGCGATGGTGATGGTGGTGGTGGTGGTGGTAATGGTGGTGGAGGTGGTGATGGTGATGGTGGTGGTGACAGTGGTGATAGTAATGGAGGTGATGATGGTCATGGTGGTGGTTGTGGTGGTGGTGGTAATGTTGGTGGAGGTGGTCATGGTGGTGGTTGTGGTGGTGGTGGTAATGTTGGTGGAGGTGAAGGTCATGGTGGTGGTGGCAGTGGTGATAGTGATGGAGCTGGTGATGGTGATGGTGGTGGTGGCAGTGGTGATAGTGATGGAGATGATGATGGTCATGGCAGTGGTTGTGGTGGTGGTGGTAATGTCGGTGGAGGTGGTCATGGTGATGGTGGTGGTGGCAGTGGTGGTAGGGATGGAGGTGGTGATGGTCATGGTGGTGGTGGTGGTAATGGTGGAGGTGGTGATGGTGATGGTGGTGGTGACAGAGGTGATAATGATGGAGGTGATGATGGTCATGGCAGTGGTTGTGGAAGTGGTGGTAATGTTGGTGGAGGTGGTGATGGTGATGGTGGTGGTGGTGGTGGTGGTAATGGTGGAGGTGGTGATGGTGATGGTGGTGGTGACAGAGGTGATAATGATGGAGGTGATGATGGTCATGGCAGTGGTTGTGGAAGTGGTGGTAATGTTGGTGGAGGTGGTGATGGTGATGGTGGTGGTGGCAGTGGTGAAAGTGATGGAAGTGGCAATGGTGATGGTGGTGGTGGTAATGGTGGTGAAGGTGGTGATGGTGATGGTGGTGTCAGTGGTGATAGTGATGGAGGTGATGACAGTCATGGTGGTGGTGGTGGTGGTGGTAATGGTGATGGTGGCAGTGGCAGTGGTGATAGTGATGGAGGTGGTGATGGTCATGGTGATGTAGTGGTGGTGGTAATGGTGATGGAGGTGGTGAAGGTGATGGTAGTAGTGGCAGTGGTGATGGCAATGGAGGTGATGATGGTCATGATGGTGGTGGTGGTGGTAATGGTGGAGGAGGTGGTGATAGTGGTTGGTGATGGTGATGGATGTGGTAGTGGTGACAGTGGTGGTGGAGGTGGTGTTGGTTGTGGTGGTGGTGTTGATGACAGTAGTAGTGATAGTGAATGATATGGTTTGGAACTGTGAACCCATCCAAATCTCATGTCCAGTTGTAATCCCCAATATTGGAGGTGGGACCTAGTGGGAGGTGATTGGATCATGCGGGTAGAGTCCTCATGAATGATTTAGCGTCATCCTTTCAGTGCCTTTCTCATGATAGTGAACAAGTGAATTATCATAAAATCTAGTTGTTTCAAAAGTGTGTAGCACCTCCCTGGCTTCTCTCTCTTCCTCCCACTCTGGCCACATGAAGTGCTGGCTCCCCATTTGCCTTCTGCCATGGTTTTAAGTCTCCTGAAGCCTCCCCAGAAGTCAAGCAGTTGCTGCCATGCTTCCTGTACAGCCTGTAGAACCATGAGCCAATTCGACCTCTTTCCTTTATAAGTTAACCTGTCTCAAGTATATCTTTATGGCAATGTGAGGATGGACTAATACATTGATGGTGCTATCTTTTGCTTTAATGACTCCTACTGTTTTCAGTTCTACTCCTCACCCTACCTCAGAGCCACCTGATATCTCTAATTCCTGAGATGTTTCAGAGTTCTCTGGCTTCTCTCTTATGTGCTTTCTCCAGTTGCCAAAGGAATTAGTATTCACCCATCTGCTTTCATTTTTCTAAAAATTAATTGATGGCTTCAGTAAAGTTTCAGGTTAAAATAAATGTACAAAAATCTGTAGTATTTCTATACACCAATAATATTCAAGCTGAGAGTCAAATCAAGAACACAATCTAATTTAAAATAGCCACATACAAAATATAAAATATCTAAGAATACACCTTACCAAAAAGGTGAAAGATCTGCAAGGAGAACTACAAAACACTGCTGAAAGAAATCATAGATGATACAAACAAATCTAAAAAAACAGCCCATGCTCATGGATTGAAAGAATCAATATTGTTAAAATGGCCATACTGTCCAAAGCAATCTACAGATTCAATGCTATCTTTATTGAACTAGCAATATCATTTTTCACAGAACTGGAAAAAATTATTCTAAAATTCAAATGGAACCAAAAAAGAGCCTGAATAGACAAAGCAACCTAAACAAAAAGACCAAAGCCAGAGGCATCACATTACCCTACTTCAAACTATACTATAAGGCTGCAGTAACCAAAACAGCATGGTACTGGTACAAAAACAGACACATAGACCACATGGAACAGAATAGAGAACCTAGAAAAGAAGCCTCACACTTACAGCCATCTGATCCTTGAATAAGTTGACAAAAATAAACAATGGGAAAGGGCTTCCTGCTCAATAAATGGTGCTGGGATATTTGGCTAGACATATGCAGAAGAATAAAACTGGAGCACTATTTTTCACTATACACAAAAATTAACTCAAGATGGATTAAAGATTTAAAGGTAAGACCTCAAACTACAAGAATCCTAGAGAAAAACCCAGGAAATACCATCCTAGGCACTGGCCCTGGGAAATAATTTATGACTAAGTCCTCAAAAGCAATTGCAACAAAAACAAAAATTTGACAGGTGGGACCTAATTAAACTAAAGAGCTTCAGCACAGCAAAAGAAGCTATCCACAGAAGAAACAGAAAACCTACAGAGTAGAAGAAAATATTTACAAACTTTGCATCTGACAAAGGGCTGATATTCAGAATCTACAACAAACTTGAACCATTTAACAGGAAAAAAACAAACAACTCCATTAAAAATGGGCAAAAGACATGATCAGACACTTCTCAAAAGAAGATATACAAGTGCCCAAAAAACAGAAAAAAATAGTCTACATCACAAATCATCAGAGAAATGCAAATCAAAACCACAATGAGATACTGTCTCACACCAGTCAGAATGGCTATTATTAAAGTCAAAAAACAACAGATGTTGGTGAGGCTGTGGAAAAAGGGAATGCTTACACATTGTTGGTGGGAATGTGAATTAGCTTAGCCATTGTGGAAAGCAATTTAGAGATTTCTCAAAGAACTTAGAACTAGCATTTGACCCAGCAATCCCATTACTGGGCCTATATTCAGAAGAAAACAAATCATTCTATCAAAAAGACACACTCACTCACATGTTCATCACAGCACTTGCCACAATAGCAAAAACATAAAATCAATCCTAGTGCCCATCAACAGTGGATCGGATAAAGAAAATGTGGCACATGTACACAGCGGAGTACTACACAGCCATA
Source organism: Mandrillus leucophaeus (assembly GCF_000951045.1). Taxonomy (NCBI): domain Eukaryota; kingdom Metazoa; phylum Chordata; class Mammalia; order Primates; family Cercopithecidae; genus Mandrillus; species Mandrillus leucophaeus. The sequence goes on along the minus strand of NW_012103299.1, from coordinate 69,394 downwards.
AAAAGAATGAGATCATGTCCTTTGCAGCAACATGGGTGCAGCTGGAGCCATTATCCTAAGTGAATTAACACAGGAACAGAAAACCAAATACCGCATGTTTTCACCTATAAGTGGGAGCTAAACGTTAGGTACTCATGGGGATAAAGATGAGAACAACAGACAGTGGGGACTACTTGATAGAGCAAGGAGGGAGGGGTCAAAGGTTGAAAAATGAACTGTTGGGTCCTATGCTTATAACTTGGCTAATGAGACGATTCATATCCCAAACCTCAGCATCATGCAATATACCCATGCAACAAACCTGTACATGTGCCCTCAGGCTAAAAATAACAGTTTAAACAGGAAAAAAACAAAACAAAACAAAACAAAACAATTTAACACGATAAAAAAAAAAAGAAGAAGAAGATTCAACTTGGAAGAGAGAGTAAGTAGAGGAGAGAAATTTGTCTGCCAGGTAAACCTTTCTTCATTTGATGGAAGCCCCGCCCTTTTCATTACCCCCCACAACTCCTTCACCTGCATTCCTAGGTAGAAGACTCATTTTGTACCTTGTTTCTGCTGCTTCTAGTTAGAGAAATGCTGTGGGTTCCCTGGGTCAGCTTTGAGCCTGCAATTGTTCTTTCAGTCATTGTTGGATGACTCCGCAGTGTTCCATTTCTCCCTTCTTCCATCCCAGTAGGACCCAGTGTTCTCTCCACCCCATACAACGTGTGTGTGTGTCTTAAATAACATTTATTTCTATGTTATTGGAGGGCTCTCACCCACCCTTAGCTTCAGAGCACGACTGTGTATGTCAATCAGCACATTCTGCAGTCTTTGGTTCAGGGTAGGCTTGTGTTGGGGGCTACATTTTGTGTATCCCACACCCCCTGCCAAATTCATATATTGAAACCTCAACTCCTAGTACCTCAGAATGTGACTATATTTGGAAACAGAGCCTTTAAAGAGGTAATTAAGTTAAAATGAGGTTGTTAGGGTAGGCCCTAATCCACTTTGACTGGTGTTCTTATAAGAGGACATTTAGACACAGAGAAGCACCAGGGATGCTCACACAGAGGACAGGCCATGTGAGGGGACAGTGAGAAGGTGGCCATCTGCAAACCGAGGAGAGAGGCCTCAAAAGGAACCAACCCTGCCTATATCTTGATCTTGAGCCTCTGGGTCCCAGAGCTGCAATAAATAAATGTTATTTAAGCCCACCCCTCCACCACACACACACACACACACACACACAGAGCCATACACACACACACGTACACACACATACACACACACATACACATACACATACACACACACACATACACACACACAGACACACACACATGTACACACA
>NW_012103299.1:44882-67483 GCF_000951045.1 Mandrillus leucophaeus | reverse complement strand
ACACACACATACACACACACACATATATACAGACACACACACACACACACTTTTTTTAAATAAATGAGTAATTGACCTGCCTAATCTCCTATTTTCCTTATCTTTGTAAATTTAAACCTTTCTTTATTCCATTATCATTGTCATTTTAGTGTGGTTTGAAGAAGAAGCAGATATAAATGAATGGGTGTGATTTTCATTTTAAAATGTAAGTTCCCCAGTGCCCTTTTTAAAACACAGATTTTGCTCTTTTCATCTTATTTCCTGATTTTTTTCCCTATTTAGTTTATTTTTAATATAAATAATAGGTTCTATCTCCAAGCACATTGAACACTCCAAAATGCGGTGAGGCATATGAGCTTGCCTGTGTCCTACACACATTCGGACATCGGGGCCTGGATTTCTCAGAGAGTGAAAGGGACCTGGGCCACTTCAATTTTTTGTAGTTTATTTGAGTATATGTATTTTAAATGAAGACATGCTGAAACAAAATTTAGAAAAATTGAGATATATTTTACATATTTCCATTTACCAAATGTATGCTTTCAACACTGAAAAAATTACAAAGCAGCATAATTATGCACTATTCACAAGATAATTACAGGATTTATTAAAAGTATTAATTCATAACGCACAGGCAGAGTGATACAGTAATGTGATGCAAGCTTAAACCAGTGTGGTGAAAATCTTCCTTGAATTCAGTCTCAATTCATTTAGAGATAATATCTGCCTTCTAAATGTTAGGATTTCCACTGCTATGGTGGCCATGGTTTAAGCTTCTGTCCACTCCTCCATGCACCCCTGCCTCAACCCAGCACACACACCCCTGCAGTGAGTTGGGGCCTGGAACAACAACTGTGCAACTTCCCCTAAAGGCAGTGAGAGCAGAATGGCAGGAGCGGGGAGAAAAAAATTGCCCCTGTGCCCTGGGCCAGGGGGGCCCAGCTGGCTCTGCAGCATGCTACGCTGCAGCACATACTTTCTGCTGCCCAGGCCCAGGTCCTGCACACGATCGTGCCCTGAAAAGTGGAAGAAAGGGAGTTAGCTGACCAACATGGTTTGCCTCCCTTTAAGATGTTCAGTCTACCGGAGACAACCTCAGAAGGACTTGGAACCTCAGTGGATTCCTTTCTTTTCAACCCACCTTAACATTTCAAGAAATACAAAACAGGAAAAAAAACTCATCCACTCACCATCTCACTCCTCACCAGCCAAATAAATCATCCATTTTTATTTTTGCACGTTTTCCTCCTGTTTGTATCATCACAGGCAGATACACACACACACACACACAGAGAGAGAGATTTATTAATCTGGAAATGAGCAGATCACTGGCTCTGAAGTCAGACAGACTCGGATTCTAATCTTGTCCCTCTACCTTAACACATGCATGGCCTAAGGTATGCAAATGTCTCTGAACTTCAGTTTTCATTGTACAAGGGGAGTAATAACAGTATCTACTTCTTAGGATTATTGCAGAATAAAATAATGTGGCATAATATATGGAAAATGCCAATGACAATGCCCGCTGCATAGTAGATGGTTAATAAACAGTAGCAAAATTATTTCCATTGATCTTGTAATTCAGCAAACATTTAGGAAGGCTTCATCACGTGCCAGACAGCAGAGGATAAGACAGAGTGTCTGTCCTCCAAAAATGCATCATCTGGGGCCAGAGGTGGGGACATAAGCAGACAGTGAGGGTGTGGTATACGAAGGACCCCCATCACATGCGTGCTGGCAGCGATGAGGCCCGAACTGAGTCGGGCCAGGAAGATAGAAAGGAAAGAGCAAATGGGTCAGGATTTGGTTAACACAGGCCGTGGATGGTCGGGAGAACTTGCAGAGACACAACTTGGTATTCTGCTTTTTTACACCGAACATCAAATTACAAGCACTTCTGATGTTGCTACATAATCTTCCCGTCATTTTTAATGACTGCATAATATCATACTGCTTCGAAGCACTGTATTTTCCTTCACCTTTTCCCTGTCATTTGATTTTGAGGTCACCAATTTGGAGCTATTATAGATACTGCTATGATGAACACACATGTGACAGTTTTTTCTTTCAGGAATTATTTCTGCAAGATAAATTCTAGGTCAAAGGGTATGAACATTTTTTAATAGCTCCCACAGCTCACTGCCAAATTGTTGTCAAAGGGTTCACACACTGGATAGTACCGTCATTTTATGTATTTTGTCAGAACAGGTAAAACGGGTCCTTCAACGTTGTTTTAATTTCCATTTCTTTGATGAGTTGTTTGGCAGGGAAAACTGAATAAAATGAATATCTGGGATGGATATAAGGGCAGGAGAGCGCAGGAAACTGTGACTACAGGTAGTGGAATTGGGAGGGGTTTGTCTCACTAAGATGCAGGAAGGGGAGGCCTACATGCTGACACTAATTGCATTTCTTAATTGCATTGTTTGTATTTTGCCTCTCGTCCATGACTGACTAAATGAATAATTAACACCAGAATCATCACCACTGAATACATGTAACAGGGAAAAAAAATTGTCCTTTCTAAACCTGACTGCCTTTTCAGAAGGGTGGTGACTGTTAAATAGGGACCCTTTCTGAGCACTTTGAAGGGTTTGGAAAAGGAGCTAAAACCAGAATCACATTTGCGGATCTCCCATCATTGACTGGCAAGTTGATGGGTTTGTTGCTGTTGTTATTTGCCTGAAGCCTGTCTGTCAAGGGCTCAGGGAAGCAGGCAGGATGAAGGCCACCTTAGGGTAGAGAAGAGGGTTCCACTTAGAGGAAGTCTTGGGCTGAGAAGAGGCAAGAAGGGGAGCTCTGGTCCTTCTGCTCCCCTGACAAGTTCTGCAGAGAAAATGGTGGTGGGCGGATGAAGAGACCAGCTGTATGTGAAGCTGTTTTTCCTAGATCAGGGAGGAGCCTGGAGGAGGTGTGGTGGACACATCCAGGTGGGAAGAGGATTCTGAGAACATGGGACACGGTGGCGGAGGTGGGCAGCTTGTGGTAACTCCCCTGGACCTGGAGAGCAGCCTGCATGGCTGAAAGGGAGTGTGGACAAGGCTATGTCCAGCAGGTACAGGGTCAACATACAGCCTTTTCAGAAAGAAACAGCTGGATAAATGAGCCTTAGGCAGTATGCAATTTTCTGCAAGTTCCCAGGCTCCCCAGTGAGGGATATTCAGACACTGAGGAGGGCTGATGGTGAGTAGACTTCAGAACCAGAAGCCAATGATTGGGACCATGGATTTCAGCAATGGGTGACCACACGATGTCCCAAAAGCCAGTTGAGACCCGTCACCCTCAGACCAGAACAGGAAATCCACAGCAGGATGGACACCAGGAATAATACAGAGGACTCCTAGTCTTATAAGCTCCCATCCACGCTGACACCAACTGCTACTTCATGCTACCCACATTTGGGAGAAGATGCTGAAATACTCGGGATCACAAAAGGAAAAGAATTTGGAATTCCTGGGGAATTCTGGAAAGCAGGGAGGAAGTAACAGAGACCAGAAGGGAGAAGACAATATAAGAGTCAGCAAGATGGTGGAAGGCTGTGTACTCTAAGGTGATCCTCCTTCCTTTGTCCCTCCAAATATTCAGTAAAAGCTACTCAGCCAACTAACTGCTTGTTGTCAGTTGATAATTTGTAAAAACTAATAATGAAGCCTCAGTTTCCAGCCCACATGGATCTAAATTAGGCATCAGATCAGCATGGAAAAAGCTGGAGACACTGGGGACCTTGAGGACATGGCCCTGGAGAAATCACAAAAATGGATGGAAAGGGGCTGTGACTTTCAAGGCTGTGACACTGCTCCAGCCCAGAGATGCCCATCTCTCTGGGGACAGTCTCTTGAAGCAGTAAGTAATGTGGGCTCTGGGCCAGGTGTGGTGGCTCATGCCTGTAATCCCAGCACTTTGGGAAGCCAAGGTAGGTGGACTACAAGGTCAGGAGATCGAGACCATCATGGGCAACAAGGTGAAACCCTGTCTCTACTAAAAATACAAAAATTAGCTGGGCGTGGTAGTGTGTGCCTGTAGTCCCAGCTACTAGAGAGGCTGAGGCAGGAGAATCACTTGAACCCGGGAGGCGGAGTTTGCAGTGAGCCAAGATCACACCACTGCACTCCAGCCTGGCAACAGAGCAAGGGTCCATCTCAAAAAAAAAACAACAATAATAATAATAATGTGGGCTCTGGCAACATACAGCCTGGATCTAAATCCCAGTTTTGCCACTTAGTAGCTGAGTGATATTGGGCAGATCATATGGCCTTTCTTAAGCTCCTTCCTTTATCTCTAAGAACAATCTCTACGATTATTCTGGGAATCAGATGAGGAAACAACTACAAAACAATTACTATAGGGGCCAGCACATGGCAAAAGCACTGTTCGCTAGCATGGCAAAAAGAAGGAAGACAACCACAGTGGAGATGGTGCTAATGATTGTAGTACACACTCTTAGTCTCCTACAGATTGTCCATTCTCCCCTTTTTCTTGCTCACAGAACCATGCCCAGCCTCAGTGATAAATCACTATGAGTCTGAGCCAATTGTGACAAATACTTTCCCAGTATCCCTTAAGGCCACATGACACAGTTTTGACCAATCGGGCTTAAGAGGAAGCTTATTGTGGGGGCTTTGGGAAAGCTTTGCTTACCTGGTGTCTTAGTCCATTTTCTGTTGCTATAACAGAATACCATATACTGAGTAAATTATAAAGAAAAGAAATGTATGTAGCTCACAGTTCTGGAGGATGGGAAGTCCAAGAGCATGGCATGGACCCTGGTGAGGGCCTTGTTCTGAGTCAAAATGTGGCAGGAGACATCACATGGAGAGAGGGCAAGAGACTGTGTGTAGGTTCAGGTCTCTCTTCCTCTTCTTATACAGCCACCAGTCCCATCATGGTGGGCCCACCCTAATAACCTTATCTAGTCCTAGTTACCTCCCAAAGGCCCCATCTCTAATCAACATATGAATTTAGGGATTAAGTTTCCAGCACATGAAATTTGGAAGACACATTCAAACTATATCACCCAGGAAAAATAAAAGAAAGGCAGGCCTGTCTGTAATAACACCTTCCCTACAGCTTCATCCTGCCTTGAACACAGATGTGATGTCTGGTGCTATGAGGGCATCTTGTGACTCTGTGGGACAAGCATGATGGAAGAGGCCAAGGGAATCAGAGTCATTGGCCCTGGCATTAACAAGCTGCAAAACCAAGGCTATCGTCTGTTCATTCTAGACTTTTTGTTATAAATAAGAATAAACTACTGGGCCTTGTTTTTAGTTACTTACATCCAAAGGCATTTTTAACAGATACAATGCTTACCTATCTCCAAGAAGCAGAGAAGTCCCAGTGGACTTCCAGGTTGCATGTCTATTCTGACCTACTAAACTCATATAGAATCACTTCTAGTTTCCCAAAGTGTCACAACATCCACACCCCTAAAAAGTGGGTCCAGGAAAATCATTCCACTTTGCACCATTAGAACTCAGTTGACAAAGTGAGGCTGAGTTATTATCTAAAGCAATAAAATAAAATTTCTGCTTCTAGAGAAATCAATGATGAAGAAATGGTTACACGAGAAAGGGGAGGGGTTGAGTCATAATCAATACTATCCTGAAAAATCCAAGCACATGTGTTTCCCACCAAGAAATTACCACTATAACTACCAAATTTCCAATTATTCAGTTGATCCCAATTCATCTTAATCAGTACTGTTCTTGGTTTGTTTTGCCTTCCCAAGGCCCAAAGTAGCTATTCTGTAAGCTTCTTATGAGTGAGGACCAAATCCTAGTTATCTTTGCAGCTCCTGCGCCTAATATGGGACCTGGCACAGATTAGGAGCTCAATCCAGAATGAATGAATGAATGAATGAATGAGAGATTAGGACAGAGTATTTCCAAGCCAAAGACTTCAAGCCATCAGTGGGGCTGAAGTAGAAAAAGAAGCCGCATAGCCAAACAGTTACAACCATGGGAGCTTGAGTAAAGAGAACCCAATTCAAATCCTGTGTCTGCACTGTCATACGCCAGCTGTGGGGTCTGTTCAAATCACTGGCCTCCACACCTCGGTTTCCTCTTCTGTGACATGGGGCAAGTTATAGCACCCTCATCAGATTGGCTATGAGGGTCATAGTCATTTAGCAAGTGTTCACAGAAAGCACTCAGTGAAGCGCAGGTGGTGGTGGTGTTACTACCCCTTTATTTCTATTCTGTGTAGAGAGCATCAGGATCACAGGGAGGGCTTGTCACACGCAGAGCTCTGGGCCCCACCCCCAGAGTTTCTGATTCAGTAGATCTGGGATGGGGCCTGAGAATTTGCATTTCTAACAGGAACCAGGTGATGCTGCTGTTACTATTCTAGGAACTGCACTTTGAAAACCACTGGCCTAACTTATTGCTATGAAGTCACAGGGCAGGCTGTGCTTGACAGAAGGCAGAAAAGGAGAGGAAAGAGAAGGAAGAAAGGTCACACACTCACACACACACGCACAAACACACACACACACACTTCCAAGTTCCAGCACACAGCTTCCCAGCCTGTGCTACCATGGCTAGATAAATGTGCATCCAGAAATTGATCCCTCATCCCTCAGCAGACACCTGAAGATAGTTGTATAGGCTGTGCGCAAAACAAGGGCATCCAGTTTCAGCTTCAGGAGCAGTGGGCTGAGATCCCCAGACATGATGCCTTTTCCTAATATGCATAAAGCCTCTGAATATCCAGCCCTTAAGGGGGGGTTTCTTTTGGAATGGTGAAGAAGGTGGGGCAATGGGCACTTGGGGCATCTGGACTGTTGCCTCTGGCCCCTAACAGGCTCGACTATTTACCCTGGGACACCATACGAGTATGGTCATTTCCTAGATGTGCTGTGACCTAAAAAATTTGGTGAATTGCACTGTCCAGTACTGTAGCCACTAGGAACATGCAGCTACTCCAATTTGAGACGGCCTGTAAGTTTAAGATATATGCCAGGTTGCTAAAATTTAGAACAAAAACAAGAAACTCATTTATAATTTGTTTTCTATTGATTACATGTTGAAATGCCAATGTTGTACATATATTTAATATGCTACTAAAGTGATTTTACCAGTTTCTTTTTACTTTTTTTTTTTTTTTTTGAGACAGAGTCTTGCTGTGTTACTTAGGCTGGAGTACAATGGCAAGTCGGCTCACTGCAACCTCCGCCTCCCGAGTTCAAGCAATTCTCCTGCCTCAACCTCCTGAGTAGCTGAGATTTCAGGCGCATGCCACCATGCCTAGATAATTTTTTATTTTTAGTAGAGATGGGGTTTCATCACGTTGGTCAGGCTGGTCTCAAATTCCTGACCTCATGATCTGCCCGCCTTGGCCTCCCCAAGTGCTGGGATTACAGGCGCGCCTGGACTCTTTTTACGTTTTTAATGCAGCTGCTAGGAAATGTAAAATTACAAATGTCACTTGCATTATATGTATGGACGATGCCACCCCAGGAAGCTGACATTTTACAGAAATCATTAGTGGCCTGATCTGTCAGCACGGGTGGGGAGTGTGTGTGGGGGTGTGTGTGTGGGGGGTGTGTGTGTGTGTGGGTGTGTATGTGTGTGTGTGGGTGTGTGTGTGGGTGTGTATGTGTGGGTGTGGGTGTAGGTGAGCTGCTGAAGGGAGGCAGCACAGACCCAACAGTAGACCAGCTACTTGGACTTGACCCTGTAGAAGACAGAGAGTGAGTCAGGCATTATGAGAAGCAGATTGGCCCAATTACATTGCTTAAATAACACCTCAAAGCAGAGTCAGGGAGGGACTAGAAGGTCTCACGATAAACAAAGCAGCAAGAAGCTTTGTGGTGGAACAGAAAGAGGACAGTCACTAGGCTCAGACCACCCTAGTGGCTAAGAATGTGGGCTCTGGAGTTTGAGTCCTAGCCCCCCCACTAACTAGCTGTGTGAGCTCCAGTAAGTTACATAACAACTCTGTTTGTTCATCTGTACAGTAAGGGTCTATATCATTGGGTTGCTAAGAGGTATCTTAGTTTGGGCTGCAATAACTGTACGGTTGATGCAAAAGTAATTACGGTTCTTGTCATTAAAACTAATGGCAAAAACTTCAATTACTTTTGTACCAACCTAATAGGTACCATAAACTAGAGAACTTTATTTCTCACAGTTCTGGAGGCTGGGAGCCTGAGGTCGGGGTGCCAGCATAGTTTGGCTCCAGGGCCCTGCTGCAGGCTGCAGATTGTTACTGTGTCATCACAGGGAGGGAAGAGGCAAGAGAGCTTTCTGGAGTCCCTCTTTTAAGGGCACTGATCTCTTTCATGAGGGATCCACTCTCCCGACTCAGTCGTCTCCCGAAGGACCCATCTCCAAATATCACCACACTGGAGGTTAGGATTTTAACATACAAATCTGGGGAGACAGAAACATTCAGTCCATTGCGTGAGGCGTAAATGTAGTTACATACGTTAAACATTTGAAACAGCATCTGATTGGCCCCTCTTGGTCGCATGCTCCTCTCTGATTTTGCCAGGAGGGTATGGTCTTAGGACTGGATTAGCCTGGGTCTTGTGCCCAGCCTCCGTGGACAGGCTATCGTGGTCTGCTATCCTAAGAAGTGGAGAGGTGAGGAAATGTGTCGGCCGACACAAACAACAGCCACCCCCGCCTACTTCACCCTCCCGGCCCTGTGACCCTGGGCAAATGACTCAATAGATCAAAAGACACTCAAGTTATGCTTCTGTCACAACTTCTGAGGGAAATCATGAGAACTGCACAATCCCTGCCCCATACAAGGTACCCAACAAATGTTAATCCCTCCATTGGGCAAATGGAAGGCAATGTGGCCATCACTGGCAGCGAAGACCTGACTTTTGGCAGAGCCTAGTCAATTACCCAAGCTTGGGAGCTATCCTCTCTGGGGGTCAGATCATACCTCAGACTTTCAAATCAATGTCAACAGGAAGTTCAGCTGGAACTTTCAGGCCAGGGTCTGGTGAGTGGGCCTAGGCCTGGCCTCTGTTTAGCAAACATCCCCCAGCCTTCCTCTTGGAAGCCTTCCTTTACTCACTAAGCAGTTTTGGTCCAACCTGTTTTCCTTTTGTAGCTGGGATTTTGTAAGAGGCCAAATTCCAGGCTGGGGCAGGATAAACAAGATCGCATGGCTAATGATTGGTGAGTCTGCCTGGAATGCAATTTGCTGCAGATTTTCAGTGAAGGAGATTTTATCACCCCCTGGACTGTTTACAGGGAGGTTGTTAAAACAGGAAGGAGGTTCCAGGCTCTGCAGGATGGCTGCCTGGCATTATTTTTCTGTACCCTCTTTTAAGGAACAGGGGCACCTGTTATGAACTAAAAATTCTCTGCCTCAGTCTGCTTTACATGTAAAATCCCCTTGGTCTAATTTTGTAATTTGTTAGATCCCCATTCATCTAACAAATTATAGCTTACAAAAGATTCTCAATTCTACCACTACCCGAGTTTGGCAGGTGGGGAAATCCGAGCTCAGAGCGGAGAAGTAACTTCCCAAGGACACACAGCCAGGAAATGGCAGGGCCAGGATTAGAAAATTTTCCACAAAGTGAATTAGGCAATAATAGTGTTTGTGCTCCATCTTCTTCATCTGCAGCTAACCCTTCCCTCTGGGTGGGGATACTCGACTTGTACATAGTCTGGTGATGAAGGGATGAGAGGAGGGCCCCTTGTTCCAATGTGAATATTACCACAGTAGAGAAAGATTTTTCTTTTAACCCAGCTCAGAAGTTTAGAAATTTGCATCCTTGACCTCACACTGTCCCTTCTCTGTTCAAACAAACCCCTAACCTCTCCAACTGCAGTGTTGGTGGCCCTCTTTCTAAAGGGATGTTGAGATAGACAGGTCAGTAAGGAGATTCGAGTCTGGTTCCTGGAATGGCAGCAATCCTGACGTCTAGACGGCCTTTGGCAAATGACTAACTGTCCATCTCTGGGCCTCAGTTTTCTCATCTGAACAAAGCGGGTGTAAAGTCTAGATGAAGTCAGAAATCCCATCCATGCTTCTGAATGCTGCAGCTCTGCCACTGAGGAGCAGGGGCCCGGGAAATGCCTGACTCTAGTCTGCATCTTGTGGCCCTGCCTTGCTGCCAGCATCCACAGGTCTCCCTAAGCCTCTGGTGATTGGCCCCGGCTGCCCTGTCTGGTGAGCTCAGTGCAGCATTCGTGAGAACTGATGGTGGAGATAAAGATAGGCATGCTGAAATGAGGCACGCTCTGCCTCTGCCCCCACACAGCCCTCCTCCCTCGAGGCAGCTGTGGACCAGCCTGGGGGAGGACTGGTTGCCATCCTAGAATGAACAAAACTTGGGGTGGGCAGATTCCATTAGCTCATTCTCCAGATTGTTCTGGCTGGTCATTGTTTCTCCTGATTAATTCCCAATTAGCACTGAGGAGCACAGCTTGGGTTTGATTCTGCCAGTTTTCCGGAGCCAGTTCTCAGCTATTTCTGGCTTGGCCAGACCTGCGACCTTCCTGCTTCCATACTAGCTGCAATTCAGGAATGGCCTCAGGGCCACTTACACGTTGCCACCATCAATGACAACACCGTGAAATTGGTCTCGTTGTTGCCATTTCACACATGGGGAAACTGAGGCTCAGTGAGGTGAAGAGGTTTGCCCAGCTTCCCACCACAAGTAATTGGAGCAGGTGAACGCTGCCTTGCAGATTTTCAAACATATCAGCCTTCTAGTCCAACCATGGTCTTCATGTGATTCTCTTATGGCACCTAACTCACGGCTTTGCCATTACAGCAGTTGAATCATTTGAAAACAAATTCTTAATTTAATAAAATCAGTAAATAAACCTCAGGGCTTGTCTTCCCAATTGAAACCCCAGCTTCTGTGACATTCGGGCAATTTCTAAGCTAACCAGAGAATCTCCTGGTCATGTTAGAAATAAGCAAAGCCATTTGAGTTTTAATAACATGGTGAGAAAATAGTGTGACTTTAAAGTCTTTATTAGCCCTGGAATGCATTTTCCAAAGCAGGAATTAGCTGACACAGGCAGAGTGTCAGCTGGAAAAACAAGGTCTGGGTTAGGTGGCCCAGAAAAAAACCCGCTTTGGTGCCCAGAGCCTCCCATTGATTTCAATTGCTGGTTAGCATAGGCCAGCAGAACGATTGTCCCATCGGTGAATGTGCCATTAGAAATGACCCCACCAGCTAATGGGGGTTTAATAGTGGCTTGCTTGGTTCTTGGTATGGTTCCTGTTGTCATTTTTAGTAAGAAAATTACCTGTCTGTCATTCCCTTTAAACTTGCACGGTAATAATTAACCAGGCCACAAAGAGAAGCTGGTTACCCTTAACCTTGGCTAGATGAAAGCTCAGTGACCCATTAAAGTCTGTGAAATCATTTAACTCTCAGCAGCTAGGGAGGTAATGTTGTAGCAGATATTTGGTGGAAAATGGATGTAAGAACTCACATTGGTTCATTATCTCACAATTTGCAGAGCTCAAGGTAACCTTGAGGTCATGAGCAAGGACTCTCACTTAGGTATCAGCAAACCATGGCCCACTGGCCAAATCTGGCCCACCCCAAACTTCTGTAAATAAAGTTTTATTGGAACGTAGCCATCCCCGCTCATATACATATCATCTGTGGCTGTTTTTGTGCTATAACAGTAGAGTTGAGTAGCTGTAACAGAGACCATATGGCTTGCAAAACCTAAAATATTCACCCTCTTATCCTTTGCAGAAAGAGTTTGATGACCTCTGCCATAATTCACAAAGGCCAAATCTGAATTCTGCATTAACCCCTTACTCGCTATGTGACCTTGGGCAAATGGTTTCATCCCCATTTTCTTCTTCAGTGTCTTCATCTGTTAAGTAAAGCTGATAAGAGCACCTATGTGGTAGATGCTACTAGAGCTCACCAACAACTTTTTCAGCACACATACTCTTCTGAACTTGGGCATGGACTGTGAACTTGGACTATGTGACTTGCCCTGACCAGGAAATATAAGGGGAAGTGATGTACATCACTTCTAGATCGAAGCATTCATTGCTGGTATGGGTTCTCCATACTTTCTACATTGCCGTGTTGACCAAGGAGGCAGGCCAGGTGCTTTGAGTGTTGCAACTACAGGATGGCCAGCTTGGATTCCCAAGTGATTACAGTGAAGAGAGATCCCCTCAACTCACATAGAATATTGAACATGAGTGAGAAATAAATCTTTGGTATTTACTTCAGCAAAGCCTAGCTCATGCCAACAAATTGGCTTACTTCATAAGGTTTTTGTTAGGATCTGATGAGTTAGGTGTTTTAGATGTTTAGACCAGTGGCTGATACTTAGTTAAGTACACAGTTAATGCTAGTTGAAGTTACTAATAGTATGTCAATTATTATTAAAATGTATATTAGTTTTTATTTATTATTTCATTTTAATAAATGAAATGAAATAAATAAGAACTAATGTATAAAATAATAAATAAGTAATGACTGTGAGGTAGTGACTATTAACTTCATTTATTCAATGAACATTTATTGAACACCTGTTTTATATGGTTATATGCTTGACAGTAGGATAGAGAAGGTGATAAAGGGGCACTTTCTGTCCAGAGAGCAGAGGTCCATCTAACACACACTTGAGAGTGTAGGTCATATTAAACAAAGGCATCTCTGAGTTGAACCTTAGAAGTTAAGTAGGGGTTTACTAGATGAAGAAGGGAAGGAAGGGCATTATAGGCAGAGAAAACCGTCATATAAAATTATAGAGAGGCCTGAAATTCTGTGCTGCTTTGGGGGAACACTGAGCAGACTGGTGTGATAGAGGGACAGGATGTTGGTTTGGGATGTAGCAGCCAATGTTGCTCAGCCACTTAGCAGGCATTTGCGATCCACTTCTTCCTCACCAGCCTTACCCTACAGAAGAAAAGCCAGATGTGTGCTTCGTCAGCTTCCCTTGCAGCTAGAGTGGCCACGTGGTATGGTCTCACCTAAAAAAGTGTCAGAAGTCTTCTGGGGAGCTTCAGATTAAAGTAAAGAAGTATATGAAGAGAGTTTGTCACGGTCCTCTGTGGGTGTAATGCCTGGAGCCATGGCAGCCACCTTGAGATAACAAGGGGAAAACCAAGAGAACTGGAGAGACATGGACCCAATGGACCATCCAGATATCTGGACACTGAGCTACTGCTGAAGCCACGCTGCAAGGGTGTACCCCTCAGACTTCTCAATAAGCAAACAACAGACAGCCTTGCGATTTAAGCCACTGCTCATTTGTTATTTGTTCCACGAATCTTAACTAATGAAGGAATTGTGAGGAATGAGACTGGAAGGGTTAACAGGGCCTAGATTACACAGGGACCTTAAAGGCAATTGGGGTAAGTGAAGGATTTTACGTAGGAAAAGGAAGCTCAGGTTTAAAGAAGGTAAGTCACTACCCAGAATCCCACTGCTAATCGGTGTCAGAGCTGAGATTTGCACAGAGATCCTCCAAGTGAAGTCCAAGTCTCTTCCTACCACTGTGTAGGGCAATTTGCCTCTACAACCAAAGGGCCCTAGTCAGTCCCCACAAGAGGATTCTCTTGGCCTATGGGTCGTTTCTAACTACATGCTGGAGAAGTTGAGATTTGGCCAAATCTTCCTTATTTGGAATCAGATCTGTGATCTTCAGAAACCAGAAGCCTTCAGGAGGTCTGTAGGGACATGGGAGAAGGTGTGAAGGTGAGAGATGGTAGGGCTGAATTGAACTTGGGGAAAAGACTCACAAAGACACAAGGCATGGAAGAAATTACAAACAGAAGGATGGTGCCAACCCTTCCATCATCTTGGTTTCATTGTCTGAGAAGAAAGTGGGAAGCCCAGCATCCTCTCCTGCCTCTCCAGGGTCTGCACCTACCTGACTCCATTGCACCACAGGCGTCTAGGAGACTCTGAGCTCCTCAGGGCCACTGCAGTGCCTCACCCAACCATTCTCTCAGTGTCAGGTTCACTGCATGCCACAGAATGGGTGCTTAGTCAGCATCTGCCTTGTATGGACTGAAACTTGAGACAAAGTGAAACTAGGGTGAGCTCACCTCTGGGGTGAGCACCTCCTCAAAAGACAGGATCACAGGTCATTCCAATTTTTCTCTCTCCCAAGTTCTTTCAGCCGAACAGACCCATCCACACATCTGTTCCCCCATCAAAAACCACAAACTTTTCCATGATTCTATTTCAGGAGATTCAACCTAGTTTAATAGTTCAGAGAGCTAGTTCTGAAAACCAAACTGCCTGGCTCTGCCACTTACTAGCTGTGTGATGTTGGGCAAATAGTTTAACATCTCTGTGTCTCTGTTTTCTCATCTGTTGCATTTGGCACCAAGTTCGTGTGGACTGTGCTTGTGAGGATGAAGTGAGTTCATTCATAGGCAGTCCTGACATACACCAAGCATGTAATAAATGCTGTTGTCATTATTTATTATTAACCTGACTCAGCACCTTGCCCCTCACACTGAGCCCACTCCAGCTTGTAGTACTCATAGCACATACATCTCACAGAGGTGTCCCCAGAATTGAAATCCCTTTTTTGCCCCCAGCAATTTGAAGCCCAGCATTCCCCTATAAATCCTGGCTTAGCCAGCCCCTCAGGACCCAGGTAGGACCAGCCTGACCCCACACTACCCTGTCATCCCCGGGTTTGTCCCCCACCTCCCACCCTCTCTGTGAGCTCGTGGGTGGGGAGCTAAGGGAGGGCAGTGTGCCCTGGCAGGCCTGGCCACGCTGAGCCTTGTTTGTGTATTTCCACCTTCATGCTTCAGTTGCTGCCACCCCTGACTCATCAGTTAGTTAACAAGCCCCAGAAGTGTTCCTCCTCCTTGGGACATCTCATCACACAGCCCATCTAGCCAGTGAGAGTGTGGGCTCCACCGGGGTGCTTCTGAGGGAGAAGTTGCCTGTTCTTCTGTGCTTCTGCCCTTCCTTCCTCAATGCTCTGAGACCAACTCAAAAGCAAAGGCAGTCTTTCTTTTGCAATGTGTGCATGTGTGTATGTGTGTACTTGTGTGTACTCGTGTGTGTGTGTGTGTGCGCGTGTAGGCTTTTGCTCTTCACAGAAAGAAATCATGAGCCATCTGGCTGGCTGATCAAGAAGGTTATTATTTTTAACAGTAATAGCAGTAGCTCACATTTACTGAGCATTTACTATAAACCAGGCAGTCTGCTGAGCATTTTATGTGAATTAACTTGTAGAATGTTCCAAATAACCTTGGGAAGTCAGGTGCTTTTGAGAATCACTGTTTTACAGACAATGAGAATGCAGCTTAGAGAATAACTTGCCCAAGTCATGCAAATACTAGTAAGTGACAAAGGCAGGATCTGACTCTAACCTGTTCCACTCCAAAACTGTACCCTTAATTGGTGCTTTTAACTTTTTGGTACATACACATCACTTCAAAAACCTTGCTAGAATGCAAGTGCTGATTGAGTAGATTTGGGTTGGGGCCTAAGATCTAGCGTTTCTAAGAAGCATTCACATCATGTTGATGCTATCCGGTCTGAGCAGACACTTTAAGCCATGTCAATCTAGAACACCCTATTGCTCCTCCTGACCTGTTAGGATGACTGCAGGGTGTTCAGTTAAATTCTTTCCCGGAAGGGACCTCCTGAAATAGAATCATGGAAAAGGTTTGTGGCTAGAGTCCTGGGTTTGAATTTCAGCAACCATTTAGTTATCATAACCTTGGGTAACTTCTACTTTTAGAAACTCAGTTTCCTCATCTTCAGAATGAAGATAATAGTATCCACTGTTACAGGTGATTGCAAAAGAGTCCATGGGAAAATGCCCATGAAAAATGGTTCTGCAGACCATACCAAAAGTACAACTATTAAAGCCATTCGTTGTTAAAGAATAATAAAATTACTATAACAACTCCTGATTGAATGGGCAATGGGGAGGGTCTTATGTTGCCGTCATTCCAGTTTTCATTCATTCCCAAACTTTTTTTAAAACCATCTACCTGATGACCAAGAGTAAAGAGATTCATCACAGTGTTTTATTGCACTAATAAGAGACCTTCATTACCTCAGTCCCTGAGCCCTATAGAACCCTCTGTGCAGTGTTGTTTAATACCCACAAAACGATTCTCCCAAGCCCCTTCCACCTGTGGCAAAATAGATGAAACAGGGTTGGATCTCCCCTACCTCAAAAAAAGAGATCACAAGGAGAGCAAGAAGACCAAGCAAATCTGATGCCCACCTCTGAATTCCCAGCCATTGAGGCTCAGCATAGAGAGCAACAGATGGCTGCAGTAGATATTGCTAATCTGGCCAAATGACAGATTAGCAGAATTTAGGTATTTCTCATTCGCTCCCTTGCTTTTTCCTCTACAATAAACTAAATGCAGTGAGCTACAAATTATTTGCTATTCCTCCCATTAAGAGGGGAATTCCGTTTCCCCTCCCCTTGAATCTAAAGTTGCCTTTAGACTTGCTTGGTTTATATCAATATAATGTGGCAAAAATGACATTTTAGGGCTTCCCAGCCTAGGTCTTAAAATGACAAACAGCTTCTACCTTCTCCCACTTTGAAGCCAACAGCATGTTGTAAAGAAGCTTAAGCCAGACGGCTAAGGGGTAGGAGGGGACGACGTGGAAAAGGCCCTTGAAGATCAGAGGTCATCCTTGGCATTGCAGCTGCAAATAAGCTTCTAGTGGAAGGCAGCTCCATTAGTACCCTCAGCTACCCCTTATGAAACAAAAGAACCATACCAGCTAAGCCCAGGCAACCCATAAGATTGTGAGAAATAACACATTAATTGTTTTATGACCCTGTGTTTTGGAATGGTTCATTATGCAGCAATTGATAACTGAGACACTAGACATTTTTTGAATCTAAATTTTCTTTCTAATCGTCTCTTCCACTTATACATCCAAAAAATATGTCCTGTGTGTTAAGACAATGGCTGGCAGCATTGTCCCCACAGCAGCAGCAGAAGCACCACTGAGAAGCTTGTTAGAAATGCAAATTATAAGGCCCACCTCAGACCTGATGGTTCAGAAACTCAGGGATAGGGCCCAGCAATCTGTATTAACAAGCCTTCTGGTGGATTCCAATATAACACTCAAGTTTAGGGGTCACCGGGCTCAGCCAGTGGTTCTCTATCTTGGCCGTGCACCTTGATCACCTGTAGTCTTTAAAAATACAAACATGCACAGGGCTTACCCCAGACCTACTGAATCAAAGGAGGCCTAAGTATATGTGCTATTGAAAGCATTCCTTGCTGATTTTGCTATGCAGTCATGTACTGTGGAGGAATTCAAGACCCTCATGATGTTTGGGCCCTGTAGACCTGTGCTTCTCAAGCTTGAATGCATGAAGGATTCACCTAGGGATGTGATGAAATGCAGATTCTGATTCAGTAGATCTGGGGTGAGGCCTGAGATTGTGCATTTCGAATAGACTCCCAGAGAAAGGTGATGCTGTCAATCTCATTTAGAGCAGCAATACTCTGGGGAGTCACCATCTTCTCTGAAGGGTAGATGTCATAAAAAGTAGTTTTATGTTACACATTCACACACAGAAACACACATATCATCTCTAAACGCCGTAGCCAGGAGTAGCTATACAAGGCGCTGTTGAGGCAGCTTCAATGTCCCTACTGCACAGACTTTAAGGAAGACTCCCTACAGGAGATGCCATTTGAGCTTTGCCTCAAAAGATAAAAAGGATTTTGTCCAACAGACATGGAGAAAGATGTTCCAAGGTGAAGAGAAGAGCCTATGTTAAGGAAGCCCCAAAGAGCCTCTTAGTGTGACTGAGCTCTATCCTGGTGGGATGAGAAAAGGGAAAGAAAGTCAGAAACTGTTTGTGGCCAGATTATGAACAACCTTGAACATCAGGCTAAAAAAGTCCAAACTTTATCACGTGAGCCATGGAGAGCCATGGAAGTTTCTTCAGCAGAGGAATGATGTCTCCGTGCAATCAGAATCAGGTTCCCACAAAAGGTAGAAGGGTTGCCCTGATTTCTCATCTTTGTCACGACTACAAGATTTATGTCAGAAGAGGGAGAAACGCCAGAAAGACGCAGAAGCCTGGAATTAACTGCGCAGGCCTGTATTTTGAAACAGGTGGCTCGTCTTCCTTGAAAGAGGACAGTTCTCCAATCTTTTTGAGGAATTGTTCCAAGAAAGAGGAGCAATAAAAGACTTCCACTCCCAGAGAGCATAGCTCTGCTCACAGGTTCCAGTAAGTAATGTTCTCTGTACCACAATGAACAGAAAAATGTGCGTGATGGAATGAAAATCCGCACTGCCTGGCTACCCGTGGGCAGCCTTGGTTACTATGGAAAATTCCTGATTAAAGTCAGCAGAAGAATTTCCTAGCTAACGACTATTATTAATAGGAGCTTCAGCCTTGCGCTGACATTCAAGATTGGGTTCTTTAATATGTCATTGCACAAGCCAGGTGATTAAACTCCTATGTTTTTAAAAAGCAAACAGAATGCGCCCACCTTCTGTAGGCTGACTACCCTCTTTAATAACCCACGCGGTCCTGCGCAGTTAGTATGAGAACAAAACTGCAACCATGAAATTATTTTAACAAGACCATAAAAAAAACAATTTGCTTGAGTGATGTTTAGCTGGAAGGGGGGGACTCACCCTCTCTCTAAACTAATTAAACTGTACTATATGTCCTTGTGTAGTTCCTGACATTTTTCTGGTTCACTCAGTTTGAATTGCTACATGGGGATCGGTGCCAAGCTCCCAAATGGCTAACTCAAAACAAAAGCAGGGTCTCCGGAGTATTCCTCGGCATCCAGCAAATTGAGGGAAAGTTATTTTGGGTTAATCAATGTGCTTCAGTTGCAATCACATCTTGCCCCATAGAAAAGACGGAAAACAAGGACTCACTGTTTGAAGTCTAACACAGGGTGAACTAGGAAGTGACATTGACCTTGTTATGTTCTTCCTGTTTCATTATTTTATTTTCTTCTGAAAAATGACACCCTGCTTTGGATGAAGCCAAAGACAGTAGCCCCTCATGTTTCATTTCTCCCCCAACCCGCTAGTTACATCTTTCCCACTCACACTGGCGATTACCAGAAGCCACTGGCAGCTTCCTCGAATGTCTTTACAGGCACGGAGTCTATTCTCAGCCTGGTAGGGACTAGACATTGATTAATGGCTGGGAACTTTGGTTTCTGGCAAAACAGGCCTTAGTTTAAGCTGAGGAGGCGTTTGGGTGTTGGTCAGACTCTCGTCAAAGTCAAACTGGGAGGCACCATGAGTATCTTGGACACGGCACTGTCAGGCGTGTCTTAGTCTCCTGAGAAACGTGCCCCTGTGTATTGAGACCCAATATCATGGCCTTACACTCCTTGAAACTAATGTTTACCAACCCCTTCAGAGTTTAGAGAAAATGTTTGCTTTTGAAAAGCTCTTTAACATTGATGAGGCAACCCTTTAAATTCCGAAGAACTGTGGAGCACAGATAAAACGCATATTTCAATTCATTTCCATTGAAAACGATATACAATGAACAACTGCCATGTGTGAGGTACCGATGGGGTACCATCCTTTGGGTGAACAAGATGAAACTGATAGAGGTGCTTCCTGACTTCAAGGAAATTAGACTGTCCTAATTTAAGGGAGGAATCAGTATGATAAATGGTAGAACTGCTCATAGTGATAAGCCCTAACATTTTCATTACGTTCTGCAGTATGCAAAGTGCATGCATATAAGTGTATACACAGCTACGAGGCCATTCTTATCTCTTGGCAATGGATGCCAGTGGTCTCTGATTGTTCCCCCACTGGTTCATCCAACCCAGTGGGAAAAATATCGGCTGGACGCATGAGGTATTATGCAGGTGAAAACAATCAGGTTGTTGACTAAGAAAGTCTGGGGCTTTGGAGTCAAACTGAGATGTGAATCCTGGCTGTTTTAACTCAAAGCCTGTCAAATGAGAGACAGAATGCCCACCTCTAGGGCCACTGAGAGATAGTTCCAAGATAAAATATTGCGGCCTCAATCCCTGGCCCATGGACAGTTCTCAATGCCAGTCACGTCCCTCTCCATACTCGCTTTATCAATTCCAGGTGTGCCTTGTACAGACGTGCTGGGCCATGCCTCAGCCCTGCCATGCTGTCCGCTACCTGGGTGCCCTGTCCTGTGCCATTGTACCTCTTGTCTCCTGCCCCAGAGCTCCGTGAAGAGCGTCGTCTTGCTCTTTGCAAAACATCTGCCTCTTTCTTTGTCTGGAGGAGGAGCTGCCGGGAAGGGGAGCCGCCGGGAAGGGAAGCTGCCAGCAAGAACAGCAACTCAAGTTGGGCTACTTCCTGTTTTGAAATCCAGGGACTTGCTCGCAATCAAGGAAGGGTTGTAGAGGCTTGAGGAAGATAGTTCCCAGCACCCCATGCAAAAAGGGTTGGTTGTGGCCTGTGGTTCGCACGGCTGGCAGTGTGCTCTGGAGCCTACTTCTGGCTTAACAATATGCCCTCCCTCCATGGGGCTGCATTTTCTTAGAAATCCAAGATGCCAAGAAGGGCAATGTTGGTGGCCTGATCTGGTACAGGAAAGCTAGCCTGTTGGTATGTGTTCTTCTACCTTTGCTACTTAGTGTTTTCCTCCTTCCTTGTTCCCATGGAGAAGAAGAAGCAGAGCTTCTGGTGCACCTGGGGAGAACTCATGACTTACTCCCTGCAGCTTTCCAGAAGCACCATGCCTGGCCCTCACCTCTGGCACCACAGTCGCTCCCCTCTTTCAAGCTGCATCATCTCTTATTTGAATGCCTACAATATCTCCTAGTCACTGTCCACACCCTTGCCTTCCTACAATACCTAGTCCATGCAACAGTATCATCTTTTCAGAATGCAACTGTGACCCAGAGCTACCCAGTTAGAGCATGACACCGCCTGGCCGGCATGGCTGGTTGTGGGATGGCCTGTAATCTTAGCTAGTGAATAATTATAACTCTCACCTTTTAAGCACTTGCTGTGTGCCAGACATGGGGCAAAACCCCTGACAGCCAGCATCCCACTTCAACCTCACAATAATCCTATGAGGTCAGCACTATTATTATTAGAGGGCGTTAGTAGCTTGCCACAGGAATCTAGTGAGAAAACCGTCAGAACCTGAATTCAATACTTTCTAACTCCAGAACCCCTGCTTATGATGAAATGTGAATGAAGACATAGAGCACCCCGTGGCTGTTCTCTCCCAACAACACTTTTCACTATGAATTGTATGTCTTCTAGTGAGGCCAGTGTTGTGGTGCCATATAGACAAACCCAAAAACAACATACAGGGACTGGGGGGAACCTGCTGAACAGCCTGGCTACCCAGGGCTTATCAGCGAGGTCGTCCTCCCTCCTACAAGCAAGGTAAGGCAAATATGCCCCCTAACAGTAGTAGGCTTTTTTTTTTTTTTTTTTGTCTGAATAAAAAGCCATCACATTGTAGTCATCTGCTACATCTTGGTGGACTGATCAGGTTCTCCTCCTGAAATTGATCTGGACATTTTTTTTGCATTTATCCTGGGATGGAACCTCCTGCAAGATTCCTCCTTTTTGGTTTGGTATGAAGCATAATGGGCTTTGCCACCATTACCCATATCCTCAGCACACTTAGCAGGCTGTCCCAAGAGAGGAAGAGTTCCATCGTGTGCTGGGCCATGAGTCTGGCGTCAGAAGGACCAGTGTGAAGAGCTGTGTAACTCCAACACAGCACAGGAGCTAGCTAAACCCATCTCTCAATGCGACAAGAACCCTACCTTTCAGGGCTGGAGGAGGGCCGCAGGCATTTCTGTCCATGCTTAGCCAAGTGCCTGGCACGTACCCTCCTAAAGACTCCGTAAATTGTAGCTCTTTTTATTCATTGTTTTACCGAGAGGCAGAATTGATTTTAAACTCGTGATTATTGGTTTCATTAATTTATACCCCAAAATTCAAACACATGTTGCTGATATATGAGTAGCCCAGTCCTTCCACTTTTTGTCTCCCTTTCTTAATAAAAAAATATTACTCCTCCTGCAAAATGATCGCTAACACCACTGATAGGGTGTGGCTGTGTCCCCACCCAAATCTGATCTCACATTGTAGCTCCCATAATTCCCATGTGTTGTGGGAGGGAATCAGTGGGAGATAACTGAATCATGGGGGCGGTTACCCCCCCTACAGTTCTCCTGGTAGTGAATAAGTCTCACGAGATCTGATGGTTTTATAAGGGGTTTCCGCTTTCACTCGGCTCTCATTCTCTCTGCCTGCTGACATGTAAGACCTGCCTTCTGCCTTCCGCCATGATTGTGAGGCCTTCCCAGCCACCTGGAACCTTAAACCTCTGAGTCCATTAAACCTCTTTTCTTTATAAATTACCCAGTCTTGGGAATGTCTTTGTTACCACTGATTTCTATTTTTTAAATTGGAAAATGCACATGACATCAGTCATTTCTCCCTATATAAAAACCCATGATGAGGTACTTAGAGGCACCAGAAATCACAGAGACAGAAAGCAGAATGGTGGTTGTCAGCGGCTGGAGGGAGGTGGAAATGGGGAGTTCTAGTTTAATGGGTACATAGTTTCAGTTTTACGGAATGAAAAGAATTATGGACATGGATGGTGGCGATGGTTGCACAATACTATGAATATATTCAATGGCACTAAACTGTATATATTAAACACAGTTAAGGT
>NW_012103299.1:41218-43692 GCF_000951045.1 Mandrillus leucophaeus | reverse complement strand
CTGATTAACCTGTCATCATCTGGTAAGCCCCAGGTGACAATGAAGCAGGGGAGGGGATGGCCAGTGTTTATATGCGTGTGGGGAAGAGATAGAGACAGACAGGCTTCAACCACCCTGTATAGAACTCCAGAGTCTGCTTGGGTTCCTGGTGGCAGTTTGTCACTTGAGAGAGTGTTTGCGAGCTTTATCTGCTGTCTCCTGATAAGCCTGGGTGACTCATTTGTCTCTGGCCTGTACGTCTGTCACAGCTTCTGACCACTCCCTGGACTCCAGAATGGGTACCTTCAATCCACTTTCTACTAGGTCCCAGGGTCACTTTATTTTTGTCTTCAGTACAAATGTGACTACATGACTCTCCTGCTTAAACCCTTCAGTGTTACCCACAAAGTACCCTTAAAAAATTCCTACTCTAATGCAGCCCTCTCATTTCATAATTGAGAAGAGTGAGACCCAGAGAGGTAAAGCAATTTAGTGGCACAGTCGGGACCAGAACTGAGGCTTCATTTCTTTGTTCATTCATTCCTCCGTGCATACATTTATTTACTAAAAAATTTTGAGGACTAATAGGCATCAGGCACGTTGGAGGCTCCGGAGACATAGCAGTGAGTGACACACGGGGTCTACTGTCTTACGGCTCCCACGCTGAAGGGGCAGGATGCAGAAACAGATTGATGCAGAAATGAACAAGGTAATTTCAGATTACTCTAAGGCCTATGAGACTTAAAAAAGGGGGCACCATGCTGGAGAGTGGGTTGGGGTAGGGAGGTGGAAGAGGCTTGAGGTAGGGTAGTCAGGGAGGCTCTCTAGTTGTGACATTTGAGCAGTGGCCAGCATTGGGAAGATCTGGGTCTGGGCATGCATATAAGTTCCTGAGGAGAGCACCCACTTGGCTCCTTCTAGCACTCTGAGGAGAAGGAGGGGACAAGAGGGGAGTTCTGTATCGGGGATGGCAGAGTCGAGACTTGGAGAGCACTGGCAAGGTCTCCTGCCCTGTCATCACAACTGTGGTTTCCAAAACTCATCACAGGCTCAGGTGTGTTTTCAAGCCAAAGGCCTTTGGTTGAAAAGCAAGGAGAAAATGGAGAGCTGAGCCTTTCCTTCCGTGCCCAGCCCAATCAAGTCACAGCCCTTCTCCCTGGACCCAATTTACACCTAACGTTATTTTTAGTCTTCTCTCTCCAGCTCAATGAATGCACCCCACATGAAAGAGAAGATGAATTTCTCTTTGTGGTTGAGAAATGCTCACATGTGAGAGCAGGAGAGAACACAAGCTTTGGAGAGAAGGAGAAGATGGTTGAAACCTCCGTCCTGAAACCTGGTGTGGTCTTTAAGCCAGGTTCCTCACCTTCTACCCCACAGTGTCCCATCTGTCAATAAAATAGTAAGGACTGGGGTTTATAGTGCTTCGTGTTTTTTATAAATATTATCTCAGTTTATCTCCTAAGAACTCTCTAATGGTACTGTTATTTTCAAGCCCATTTTACTGATGGGGAAACTGAGACCCAGAGAAACGGACCTGAAGTTCAAGCCCAAGTGGTCCCACACCGAGGTCTATCCCAAAGTCTTCACCAGGATGCCGTATCATCTTGTGCATGGTACTGCCATCGGGAAGAATAAAAGAACTGGGGCTGGTAAAAGGTCCAGATTAGAGTCTGGGCCACTTCAGCAACGAATCCATCTTCTTTTTACTCTGAAGAACCAGACAGATGGGGCACAAGCAGGTGCCCCATGGCTGCAAATGTGAGGCAGTACAGGGAGCTAAGACTGGCTGGCTCACAGGGTCCCCAACCCAGCAGCTTGATGCCCTGGTATTCCTCCTGCCTTCTGCCAAGGAAAGGAAAAATAGGTTTGACTTTTTTTCACTGTAGTTGTGGTGCCCAACCATGACCCTTTCCCCTAGATTTCATTGTTATTCAAAGACGACTTTGTCCCAGGCAGAGCATGTCCCTCCTTTGGGCTCCCACTGCACCACGTACATCCTGTATCTCGGCCCTTATAAACCTGTATGGTAATTACTTTACTTGCCCAGGGCAAGAGTACAAACAGAGACCCACATATTATATGTCTAAATATTAAAAGTTATAAATCAAGCTAATGAACTGTTAAATAAAATATGTTCTAGCTGCATACCTTGACAAATATATCTGCCTAACAATCTGGAAGGCCGAGATTGAATTTAGAAATCTCAGATGCCCTCAGCATTTTGTGCCTATAGGTGGTGACGTTCAAGACCCAATCCCCAGCCTCAGGCCCGACCCTTGCCCCACTTCTCTCCCCGCCTTGGTCTGTAGCTGTACTGAGATGGGCCTTGTGCAGGCAAAAACCCCTGAGGGTGCCCTAGCCTCATGGCCAAGCCCCGTTGTCTAGTTCCCCTCCCAACCAACAGCTACCCTTTGGCCACCGACGGATTTCAAGTTTTGCGCATGGGCAGCTGGCTCAGCCTTTGGGAGGACAGACCTGGGGAAGGAGTCCAT
>NW_012103299.1:38690-41168 GCF_000951045.1 Mandrillus leucophaeus | reverse complement strand
CGGGGATGGCAGAGTCGAGACTTGGAGAGCACTGGCAAGGTCTCCTGCCCTGTCATCACAACTGTGGTTTCCAAAACTCATCACAGGCTCAGGTGTGTTTTCAAGCCAAAGGCCTTTGGTTGAAAAGCAAGGAGAAAATGGAGAGCTGAGCCTTTCCTTCCGTGCCCAGCCCAATCAAGTCACAGCCCTTCTCCCTGGACCCAATTTACACCTAACGTTATTTTTAGTCTTCTCTCTCCAGCTCAATGAATGCACCCCACATGAAAGAGAAGATGAATTTCTCTTTGTGGTTGAGAAATGCTCACATGTGAGAGCAGGAGAGAACACAAGCTTTGGAGAGAAGGAGAAGATGGTTGAAACCTCCGTCCTGAAACCTGGTGTGGTCTTTAAGCCATGTTCCTCACCTTCTACCCCACAGTGTCCCATCTGTCAATAAAATAGTAAGGACTGGGGTTTATAGTGCTTCGTGTTTTTTATAAATATTATCTCAGTTTATCTCCTAAGAACTCTCTAATGGTACTGTTATTTTCAAGCCCATTTTACTGATGGGGAAACTGAGACCCAGAGAAACGGACCTGAAGTTCAAGCCCAAGTGGTCCCACACCGAGGTCTATCCCAAAGTCTTCACCAGGATGCCGTATCATCTTGTGCATGGTACTGCCATCGGGAAGAATAAAAGAACTGGGGCTGGTAAAAGGTCCAGATTAGAGTCTGGGCCACTTCAGCAACGAATCCATCTTCTTTTTACTCTGAAGAACCAGACAGATGGGGCACAAGCAGGTGCCCCATGGCTGCAAATGTGAGGCAGTACAGGGAGCTAAGACTGGCTGGCTCACAGGGTCCCCAACCCAGCAGCTTGATGCCCTGGTATTCCTCCTGCCTTCTGCCAAGGAAAGGAAAAATAGGTTTGACTTTTTTTCACTGTAGTTGTGGTGCCCAACCATGACCCTTTCCCCTAGATTTCATTGTTATTCAAAGACGACTTTGTCCCAGGCAGAGCATGTCCCTCCTTTGGGCTCCCACTGCACCACGTACATCCTGTATCTCGGCCCTTATAAACCTGTATGGTAATTACTTTACTTGCCCAGGGCAAGAGTACAAACAGAGACCCACATATTATATGTCTAAATATTAAAAGTTATAAATCAAGCTAATGAACTGTTAAATAAAATATGTTCTAGCTGCATACCTTGACAAATATATCTGCCTAACAATCTGGAAGGCCGAGATTGAATTTAGAAATCTCAGATGCCCTCAGCATTTTGTGCCTATAGGTGGTGACGTTCAAGACCCAATCCCCAGCCTCAGGCCCGACCCTTGCCCCACTTCTCTCCCCGCCTTGGTCTGTAGCTGTACTGAGATGGGCCTTGTGCAGGCAAAAACCCCTGAGGGTGCCCTAGCCTCATGGCCAAGCCCCGTTGTCTAGTTCCCCTCCCAACCAACAGCTACCCTTTGGCCACCGACGGATTTCAAGTTTTGCGCATGGGCAGCTGGCTCAGCCTTTGGGAGGACAGACCTGGGGAAGGAGTCCATTCAGTTTCTGGAAATAAGCTCATAGCTGTTTGGGCTAGGCATTCTAGTCCCCAGAATGTGTGCATAGACCGTGATCTAAAACATTGCTATCTAATAGAAACATAATGTGAATCGTAAATGCAAGCCACATGTGTA
This sequence comes from Mandrillus leucophaeus, assembly GCF_000951045.1. Lineage (NCBI taxonomy): Eukaryota > Metazoa > Chordata > Mammalia > Primates > Cercopithecidae > Mandrillus > Mandrillus leucophaeus. The sequence goes on along the minus strand of NW_012103299.1, from coordinate 39,500 downwards.
ATTTAAATTATAGTTTATCTTTGAATAACACAGAGGTTAGTGGCAGTATCCCCCCGATCACAGTCAAAACCAACTTATAACATGACTTCCTTCAAACCTATCTACTAAGCTGAAGCAGGAGAATTGCTTGAGCTCAGGAGTTTGAGACCAGACCTAGCAACGTAGCGAGACTCTGTCTCTACAAAAAAAAAAATAAAGAAAAATTATCTGGGTGTGGTAGTACAGCCTGTAGTTCCAGCTTTTTGGGAGGCTGAGGAGGAAGGATCACTTGAACCTGGGAGGTTGAGGCTACAGTGAGCTGTGATTACGCCACTGCACTCCAGCCTGGGCCACAGAGCAAAACCCTGTCTCAAAAACAAAAAACCAAAAACGAAAACAAACTGCTAATAGCCTACTGTTGACCGGAAGCCTTACCAATTAACACGTATTTTGTATGTTATGCATATTATACACTGTATTCCTACAATAAAGCAAGCTAAAGAAAAGAAAACGTTATTTAAAAATCATAAAGAAGAGAAAATACATTTACTGTTCATTAAGCGGAAGTGGATCAGCATAAAGGTCTCCATCCTTGTTGTCTTCAGGCTGAGTAGGCTGAGGAGGGGAGGGGGAGGAAGAGGAGGGGCTGATCTTGCTGTCTCAGGGGTGGCAGAAGTGGAAGAAAATTCATGGGTAAGTGGACCCAGGCAGTTCAACTGACACCCTGTGTTGTTTAAGAGTCAACTGTACACTAATAGCTCACATTTTTTTTTTTTTTTAAATAAAAGAAGTGCTGGGTGCAGTGGCTCATGCCTATAATCCTAGCAATGT
>NW_012103299.1:35903-37360 GCF_000951045.1 Mandrillus leucophaeus | reverse complement strand
CCAGGAGGCAGAGGCTGCAGTGAGCCAAGATCAGACTCCACTCCAGCCTGTGTGACAGAGTGAGACTCTGTCTGAAAAACAAAAACAAACAAAAAACCATAAAATTCACCGTTAACAGCACACAATGCAATGGATTTTAGTATATTCACACAGTTGTACAACTATCACCACTACCTAATTTCAGAACCATTTCATCATCTCCGAATGAAGCTGTGTACCTGCGAGCAGCCATTCCCCATTCCCCTCCGCCCCTGACAACAACCAATTATTTTGTACGAAATCTTTTAAATCCAGTATGTGTTCTGCATTGGCAGCACATCTCAGTTGGACTGGCCACATTTTGGGCGCTCAGTAGCTACTTGGGTGAGTGGCTGCCTTGTTTGGCAGTGTAGGTCTAGAACTTGCTACTGTGAGTGTGATCTGTGGACAAGTAGGAGCTGTAGGATCTGTAGAATCTCAGGCCCCCACCTAGACAAAATCAGCATTTTAGCGAGGTCGCCAGGTGACAATCTGCACATTAGAGCTAAAGAGGCTGGCTGCTGTAGAAGGTTCCTGAGCATAGCCCTTTGACCTGCTGACTTGACCCAGAGAGGTCCAGAGCTGAACTGGGGGCAGGGTTGGGGTCCTCTTAAGGGTAGTTTTGCCAGACTCTTCCTGCTGATCCATGATGCCTCCCCTTAAGGCCCTTGACTTTGGACAGAAAAGACCAGCACAACCTGAAAAAGGAGAATGCTGAGGGCTCGGTGAACAGGAACGGGCTTCCTAGGCAGTAGGAGTGGAGACATCTGTGAAAAGGAAAAAAGACAAGAAAGAGCATGATCACAGGGGCATAGCAGGCCAAGAGCCCCAGAGGCAGGTCTGGAACAGGAAGCTTTGCAAAGGCTCTGGTTAGGATGGGAGATGGCGGTAAATAGTTTGTGCTGGTTTCTGGGCATGACCAGGTAAGTGTCTAGTTTTCGAGATAAGCACATGGGAGGCCTCTGAAGAGAGCTATATAGGGAAATTTCATACACTGAATTCTTGATCACAAGCCTTTACATTGTAAAATCAGAGCTGTGTCTCAACAGATTAAATTCACCAATGGTGTAAATTGGCATCTTGTACTGAGGGTAGAAGCCAGTCCCATAATGTGCTTTTCGCTGAGATTTCTCAGACATGCTGGAGGTGAGATCTTCTGCTAGAAGTTACATTGTGGAAACTTCATTGTGTTTATCACTGACATCATGTATATATATATTTTTTTTTTGGTGGGGGAGAGAGAGAGCAGCTCTCTAGGTTCATTTCACTGTTGGCTCCAGCTAGACGAGATTGAATGGACAACAGCACCTTCAGATGAAAAGGAGAGGCAGAAAAAAGCTAAAGTCTATGCAAATAAACACTATGCTTTTGCTTGATACATATGATATCTCCATTCATGTCCACCATGCCTCTCTCAGGTAAGCGTCGTTACATCAGTC
>NW_012103299.1:33325-35853 GCF_000951045.1 Mandrillus leucophaeus | reverse complement strand
TTCTCAGACATGCTGGAGGTGAGATCTTCTGCTAGAAGTTACATTGTGGAAACTTCATTGTGTTTATCACTGACATCATGTATATATATATTTTTTTTTTGGTGGGGGAGAGAGAGAGCAGCTCTCTAGGTTCATTTCACTGTTGGCTCCAGCTAGACGAGATTGAATGGACAACAGCACCTTCAGATGAAAAGGAGAGGCAGAAAAAAGCTAAAGTCTATGCAAATAAACACTATGCTTTTGCTTGATACATATGATATCTCCATTCATGTCCACCATGCCTCTCTCAGGTAAGCGTCGTTACATCAGTCCGGAGGTGTTCAGCAGCAACCAATAGGACATCTCGGCTAACAGTGGCTTAAAAAATGTCTCTCAAAACATGGTTCAGGCCAGGCGTGGTAGCTCACACCTGTAATCACAGCACTTTGGGAGGCCGAGACAGGAGGATAGCTTGCATCCAGGAGTTGGAGACCAGCCTGGGCAATATAGCAAGACCTTGTCTCTACAAAAGAAATTATGAAACAGAAATTAGCCGAGTGTGGTGGTGCGTGCCTATAGTCCCAACTACTCAGGAGGCTGAGGCAGAAGGATCACTTGAGCCTAGGAGATCAAGGCTGCAGTAAGCTATGATCATACCACTACACTCAACCTGGGTGACACAGTGATACTGTCTCAAAAAAATAAAATAAAACAAAATAAATTGTTCACTGGCATCATCGGCATCACCCAGGAACTTGTCAGAAATACACATTCTTGGGCTCCACCCTAGACCTACTGAATAAGAAACTTGGGGAGTGAGGGCAGCAATCTGTGTTCGAACAAGTCCTCCAGATGATTCTGGTGCATGTGCGGGTTTGAGAAAAGCGGTTTCAACAATAGAGACACTAACATTTCTCGACAAAATGCTCAGAAGCAGCTCCACACAGCCAGCACTCCGGCTCAGCATCTCTGGGATTCTTTTGAGCTTTCCCTCGTGGTCACAAAATGGCTGCCACCGCTTTTAAGCATCACATTCTCACCTTGCAGCATCTCAAACAGGAAGGTCAGGGTGACGGCAGAAAGGGGACTCTTCTTCATTTAGACTTTCTCTTTTATTGAGAGGAAAATATATCTCAGGAACCTTGTCAGCAGACTTCCTTTCCCAATTCATTCTCCAAGGTCGGTCTCATGGCTGTCCCTAGGCAAATCACTGGTCCCCACAAAGACTTAAACAGAGCACAATTCATCCCCTTGAGCTCACTGCTGCTCCTCCAATGCCTGAACAAAATGATTTCCTTTTACTATGAAGGATCAGGGCATGGGGATAGGGAATGGTTGTTTGCATGCAACTAACAATGTCTACTACAATTATTGTCCCCGGTTTACAGATGTGGAAAGTAAGGCTCAGTGAAGACCACATAGCTAGGAAATAGGGCAGCTGAGATTCAAGCTCACTTTTTTTCTGGCTCCCAAAATCTTTCTGCTACCTTACTTCACCCGCAAATTTACCAGTGACCCAAATGCTGGAAAGTGTAAGAGGTAGATTCTGTGACTTTATGCAGTAGCGAACATTGAGATATGGACTACAAGTTGGAGCACAGGATGTCAGTAGAAGAGAGGTCATCATCTGGACACCTGTGGGCTGTGTGCTTCATTTGGTAAAAAGTTTAAATTTTTTTTTTAAATTCATGTCTCATGTTTGATATTGGAAGTCTTCACCTACAAATTCTGACTTCTAATGCAGATACGCCTTCATGGCAAGAATCTGTGGGAGCTGAGTGGTGCCTGCTCCCTTTGGATGGAGCGAGACATCCTAATTTTACTCATTTCCCATCATTCTCTATGGCCTTACACCTGGCCCAGTTCACCTATTTGTATCACTTGCCTTGTCCTAGCTGGCATGTTGTCCCCCAACCTGAATCTTGTGCCCATGTGTCTAATACGGCAATGCCAACGGTAAGGTCCAATAGCATCTATTCCCCTCTCTAGCCCCCAAAACCTGCAGCCAAGTGTTCCACAGAAAGAGAAAAGATAGTAGGAGCTTTCAGAGTGAATTTGAATTTTCCTGCCGGGCCTACAGTGCTGTAACTGCCTATGACTGTTCTATAGTCACTGCTCTGCAGTTTGCGACATGACTCCAGAAGGCAGGACTGGGATATACAACTCTGGGTGTCATTTGAGGGCCCTGAACCAGCGAGCAGTTTGGGATAAGGTCTGGAATTAAGGAGGTAGGGACAAGCCAGGCTGCTTTACTTCCCAGAAGCTAGCTTCTCCTGAAGATCCCCAATTTTCCTTTGCAATTTTATATTCTTCAGTCTCTGTATGCCCTCTGAGACTTGTAGTTGTAAAATGCCACCTGGGGACTAATTGTCCTCCAGCTTAAGTCACTACCAGAAGAAGTTGTGTATAAACTTTGCACCTATTTCTTTATCTTACTTTTCAACTCTGAAATGCTGGTCCCCTATGTTCGTTCATTTGCAATGCTATAAGGAAATACCTGAGGCTGGGTAATTTATAAAGAAAAGAGGTTTATTTGGCTCACAGTTCTG
>NW_012103299.1:0-33275 GCF_000951045.1 Mandrillus leucophaeus | reverse complement strand
CATGTTTGATATTGGAAGTCTTCACCTACAAATTCTGACTTCTAATGCAGATACGCCTTCATGGCAAGAATCTGTGGGAGCTGAGTGGTGCCTGCTCCCTTTGGATGGAGCGAGACATCCTAATTTTACTCATTTCCCATCATTCTCTATGGCCTTACACCTGGCCCAGTTCACCTATTTGTATCACTTGCCTTGTCCTAGCTGGCATGTTGTCCCCCAACCTGAATCTTGTGCCTATGTGTCTAATACGGCAATGCCAACGGTAAGGTCCAATAGCATCTATTCCCCTCTCTAGCCCCCAAAACCTGCAGCCAAGTGTTCCACAGAAAGAGAAAAGATAGTAGGAGCTTTCAGAGTGAATTTGAATTTTCCTGCCGGGCCTACAGTGCTGTAACTGCCTATGACTGTTCTATAGTCACTGCTCTGCAGTTTGCGACATGACTCCAGAAGGCAGGACTGGGATATACAACTCTGGGTGTCATTTGAAGGCCCTGAACCAGCGAGCAGTTTGGGATAAGGTCTGGAATTAAGGAGGTAGGGACAAGCCAGGCTGCTTTACTTCCCAGAAGCTAGCTTCTCCTGAAGATCCCCAATTTTCCTTTGCAATTTTATATTCTTCAGTCTCTGTATGCCCTCTGAGACTTGTAGTTGTAAAATGCCACCTGGGGACTAATTGTCCTCCAGCTTAAGTCACTACCAGAAGAAGTTGTGTATAAACTTTGCACCTATTTCTTTATCTTACTTTTCAACTCTGAAATGCTGGTCCCCTATGTTCGTTCATTTGCAATGCTATAAGGAAATACCTGAGGCTGGGTAATTTATAAAGAAAAGAGGTTTATTTGGCTCACAGTTCTGTAGTCTGAATGAGTAGCATGGTGCTGGCATCTGCTTCTGATGAGGCCTCAGGAAACTTACAATCCTGGTGGAAGATGAAGGGGGAGTAGGCATACCATGTGTCAAGAAAGGGGGCAAAAGAGGGAGAAAGAGATGCTACACAGTTTTAAACAACCAGTTCTCTCATGCCTGTAATCCCAACACCGTGGGAGGCCAAGGTAGGAGGATCACTTGAACCTAGGAGTTTGACACCAGCCAGGGCAACAAAGTGAGACCCCATCTCTACAAAAAAATAAAATTAGCCAGGTATGGCACACACCTGTGGTCCCAGATACTTGGGAGGCTGAGATGGGAGGCCTGAGCCTAGGAGGTCAAGGCTGCAGTAAGCTGAGATCATGCCACTGCACTCCAGCCTGGGTAATAGAGTGAGACCTTGCCTCAGAAAAACAAAAACGAAAACAAAAGACTATCAGCAATCATGTGAACTCATTACCATGGGGAGGGCACCAAGCTATTCATGAGGCATCTGACCATGACCCAAACACCTTCCCCTAGGCCCCACCTCCAATACTGGGGACTACATTTCAACATGAAATTAGGAGGGAATAAACATCCAGACCATATCATCCCCTCTTCCGCTCTTTAAGTCCATGTATAAATTCATGTGGACAGTATTGCCCCAGAAGCACGTCACTGCAAAGTAGCAGCAACAACAAGAAGAACAGTGCTGATAATAGTATAGCTGAGAAGTCAGGTCATGCATGGGAAAAGCCCTATCCCAGCTCTGTGCCAGCTCTGAAGATCTAAACTCAGGGGACTCTCAGTCTGGCAGGGGAGCCATGAGAGAAACAGGTTATGACCATGGAATCTGATCAGGGCAGCTCCGTAGTTAAACATAGGGTGTTTTGGGTCTCGGAGGACTGGCACCTATCCTGAGATGGGGAAGTTTCTGGAGGAGGTGATGACTGAATCTTGAAAGAAGAATCAGCCAAACAAAGAAAAGAAGGGCAATCCAGGCAAAAGGAACAGCAGGAGCAAAGACCTGGAAGTAGGCAAGAACGTGGTGTATGTGTGGACTGACATGTCCCTGGAACCAAAGAGGAAGGCTGTGGATGAGGCTGTGGGAGTAAGAAGCAAGTCAGTGAGGATGGTGGGCTTCATCCTGAAAGAATGGAGACACCGTGAAGGGCCTTAAGGAGAGATGTGACATGACCAGATGATTGGAGGGTGGATAGGAGCCCAGCGACTACTCTGTGCTATTGCCCACTAAGGAAAGAAGGAAACTCATATTTGCCCTCCTTCTCCAGGGTTTACAATCTCTGGAAATGACACTGCCATCTACCCAGTTGATCAAGTCAGGGACATCCTCCTTAACACCTGCCTCTCTCTTACCCTCAATATCACCAAGACTTACAGAGTCTGCATTATCAGTATCTCTCCAACATGCTCATCCTCCAACTTCCCCGCCATCATAATATCCAATGGCCTCGTAATGTTCCCCGGCCTCCAGCTTCTTCCTCTTTTAGCTATTCTCTACATCACAGCCATGGTCTTCCTAAAGTACAGACTTAATCTTGGCATTTCTTAGCAGAAAAAAAAGTTTTTTAAAGCCCTTCAGTGTCTCCTGTGTCAGTCAGGATTCCTACTGCAATTAGAACTCTAACTATTTAAACAGAAAATAGATGCATAAAAAGGATATACAGCAGCACGGCAAATCATCAGAATTTCGTTTGTAAGCTCCTTTTGTTTGGCAAATGATGTGCCTTATGTTTCAGTCATCCGTTGTGTCATAAACCATCTCAAAATTTAGTGTCTTAAAAAAACACCAATTGTATACCATGACTCAGGGCTGACTGGGCTCTGTTGGGCAGTTCTACTGGTCCTCACGGTTTTGGCAGGAGCTGTAGTCTCCTGGAGGCTCAACTCAGCTGAGACAGCTCATTCTCATGACTGGTGGTTGGTCCTAGCTGTCAGGTGGGAACTCAGCTGAAGCTGTCAACTGAGCTTCTCAGTTCTCCCTGTGGTCTTTCTATGTGGCATGTGCAGCTGGATTCTAAAAAGGAATATTCAAAGGGTGTGAAAATGAAAGCTGCAGATCTCCTATGGCCCAGCTTTGGGAGTTACACAGAAGCACTTCTATTGCATTCTTTTGGTCAAAGCAAAGCAAGAGGGCCAGTTCAGATTCAAAATAGACTCAAAATGTGCAGCCATCTTTATATGAACCATCCCTTACTTGTATATGCTCCTAAATCACCTAGTAGGATACATAATAGGTGCTTAATAAAAATTTGTTGGGGATCAATTTATTCAATTATTTATTTAGAGATGGTGGCTGGAGTGCAGTGATGCAATCTCAGCTCATTGCGACCTCCACCTCCCGGGTTCAAGCAATTCTCCTGTCTCAGCCTCCCTAGTAGCTAGAACTACAGGCACCCGCCACCACGCCCAGCTAATTTTTTTTTGTATTTTTAGTAGAGACAGGGTTTTGCCATGTTGGCCAGGTTGGTCTGGAACCCTGACCTCAAGTGATCCACCCGCCTCAGCCTCCCAAAGTGCTGGGATAACAGGCATGAGCCACCGCGTCCAGCCTGATTTAATCATTTATTTATTCACTTATTTGGGAATAATTGACCATGAAATAGACCAGTAGTCTTGGAAAACACTAGAAGGCAGCTAAATGCACTGAAAAGAGTCCCCCCAGACCTATGGTCAGACTTTGTCTTGGTAAGTTGCTTAGTCTTTGGAACTCAGTTTCCTCATCAGTAAAATGGGGATAACTATGCCTACAGATGAGAGTAACAACACCCACCTCACAGGGTATTTCCAGATTTAATTGGTCATGTGTTCTACTTGTTCACTTTGAGGTGATATGACCCAGTAGAAGAAAAACTTACTCCCCAGAGAAACAAGTTTTATTTTAGTGGTGTGGGGGTGGGGGACTCTCTTGTGTTACTTTAGAGCTTTTTCATTTGAAACAGTTACAACACTACAAACAAACAAGACATAGACTTTTTGTTTTTTGGAGATAATTAATTGAAGAAAATGAGTAATAGAGGTGGCCTCTGGGGAACCAGGAATCAGAGATGGAAGGGAAATGCCTGCTTTACTCTGTACTTGTTGGCACTCTGTGAAGATTTTTCTTAAATGTCTCTCTCTCCAAACAGAGATTTCTCTTACATGTCTCTCTCTCCAAAAAGAGAGAGAGAGAGAGAGACAGAATTTAAACATGAGAAATTCAAATACTATTGAAACCATTTCTTCTGGGTCACAGTAACTTCAGTGAGCACATAGCTGTTCATTAATATAATTCACAGCCACACACACACACACAAAAAGATGTAAATCACATTTTCCCTATAACAAGGAGCCTTGAAAAGAGCACCTGGAGGGGGACTCTGAGGCTTATCTCTCCACCCGCGTGGCAGTTTCCTCTCGGATCCTTGGGGTGCTTCTGCATTTGTTCATTAAATGCCTGCTCAGACTGGAGATGGCTCAGGCAATGTCCTGTCATTGCTGGACATGACGTGTTCCATATACTGTCACAGCCTCCTTGCCACATGCCCCCTAGGTGGCCTTCACTTCTGTTTGGCTCAATCATTTAATTTGCAGATTCCAGACAGCCTAATTCCTAATCTTTATTTAGCAAGATTATGATATGGGATGCATTGGGAGTCAGTCAAGGACGGGAGGGGAAGTCTGGAAGAGGAATAGATGAAAGGAGGGCAGGAAGGGAGGGAGGAAAGAGGAAGGAAGAGGTGCTGATTCTTGCAATTTTCTAGAACCTCTCCAAAGTCTCTTTTCCTCCACGCCCCTTTCTCCCCTTGCCCTGGGATTCTCTTGTCCTCTCTACCCTTGCAGTCTCCCGCTCCTGCGTACTATACAGGCTGGTGCAGACTGAGAAATGTTGCTCTGAAAGACAGAAAAGGAATTTGTTTTAAATGTCTGCTTCATTCCCCAGCTCCCCACTGCCCAGCCACCAATACACACACACACACACACATTGAATGCCTCCACAGGTCCTCTCAGCTCTGTGAAAATGATGAACTATCCAATCATTCACTTCTCTAAGTCTCTACCACTCCATCCCTGTCACTCCAGATGAGAAATTCATATAAAGATGGCTTTGCTTAGAAAACAATGTTGCCTGTGGGCATTAAGAAAAAAAGGTCTGCCCACCCTGAAATGTTTATCATAGCTCCTGATTTTTTCTTTTCTTAAATCTTTTTCTTTTTTGACTTAGGGCAAGGAGGGTCTGATGGCCACTTGGAGACTGGTTTAGCTCCAAGTGACAGACAGACCCTCCTTGCGCCAAGTCAACACCGTCTTCATTGGTAGCTCTGTTATGGGTAAAACTGTGTCACCCAGAAAGATATGTTGAAGCCCTGACCCCCATACCTTGGAGTGTGACCTTCTTTGACATAGGGCTGTTGAAGATGTCCTTAGTTAAGATGAGGTCATACTGGAGTAGGGTGGGCCCTTAATCGAATATGACTGGTGCCTTCCCAGAGGAGGAGAAGAGACACATACATGCAGTCACATAAGGGAAGCACACCATATGACACCGGAGGAAGGGGCTGGAGTGATGCAGCTACAGGCCAGGGAACATCAAAGATCGCCAGCAAACCACCAGAAGCGAGGAGAGGCAAGGAAGCATCTGCCCAGAGTTTCAGAGGCGCAGGGCCCTACTGACACCATGATTTTCCAACCCTGGCCTCCAGAGCTGTGGGAGAACGCGTTGCCATTGTTTTCAGCCACCCAGTTTGTGGTACTTCGTTATGGCAGCCCTAACAGGTTGATATAGCTTTCCGCTGTTGCCTTTGAAGCTACAGCCGGACAACAGTCTTTCAAAAGGAACTAGGGGTTTGATTTCAATGGGATGAATTTGATTTGAGTTTTGAGAGTGAAACACATGTGCTCTCACTGATTTCTTAAAAAAGCCTGATTTCCTCTAAGTGTCCTATCAAAAATATAAAGATGTTTGAAGATAAAACACACCTTCCTTTTCCTTATCCAAGAAAACCCCAAGTTCTCAGGATAACAGACACGGGAGGGCAGATCTCAGGAGATGGTGGACTGGTGCAGAATGTGGAATCCTGGGCCCACCGTGTGGCTATCAGCTGTGTGGTCTTGAAGGAGTGTGTCAGTCAGGGTCCTGGAGGAAATGCCACTCACCGCAGATGGGTCAGGTGAAGAGAATTTAAGGAAGGGACCACGTGCTGTGTGCTGTGGCTCCCACCTATCATCCCAGCTACTTGGGAGGCCAAGGTGGGAGGATCACATGAGCCCAGGAGTTCAAGGCTGCAGTGAGCTATGATTGCACCACTGCACTCCAGCCCGGGTGACAGAGTGAAACCCTATCTCTACTCTAAAATAAAAAAAAATAAAAATAAAAAGAGAGGGAAGGGACCACACAGGTGCTGGGAGGATGAGGAAGCAAACCAGGAATGATGAAGCATGCAAAGAAGAGCAACAGGGAGGAGTTGTTACTCTCTCCAGAGCAGAGGGGACAGAGGGAGGAAACAGTGGGATTGGCATCTATCAGGCATTACACTCATGGAAGGACCAATGACTGGCAGACAGGTGGCACCTAACTAGGTAGGGAGCTGGAAGAAAGACTTCAACTTCTCTCTTCTCCTGCTAGTGCCTCTCTTCTCCTGCTAGTGTCCTCTGGGCTTCCTTCCTGGGTTCAGCAGGAAGCCCAGAGGACAAGGAGCCCAGCACAAAGAGAGGGCAGAGAGAGCAAATGGAGAACTACTACAGCAAGCCATTCTCCATTCCTAACTATTTCCCTGGCCAAATGGGAGTAAGAATACTGACTGCTAGGCTTGTGAGATGCCTATCGCTTAGTCATGAATTATAAGGGACCTAGCGCAATGCTGGGCAAAGAGGATTGTCCTGGAGAAACACCCAGTGAATAAACAATTAATGGGCTGAGTGGGTTTTCTTACAAGGCAAACACATCATTCTTTAAAAAAAAAAAAAAATTCTCCAATGATAGACTTGGATAAATTATGCCTCAACTCCATGTCATAAAAGGTACAGAGGGAATTGTACAGCATATTAGAGATAATTAACTCCAAGTTGAATCAGGGCTGCCAGAATTCAGGAAGGACTCTGCGAGTCAATCTCACCCTAAAAAGACACTGAGGCACATGTACAGAAAGGAAAATAGAAGCCAATTAATTCAAAACATTTGGTACCTTGTAGCCTCAAGAGGTTTAGATGGAAGCACTTAGCGAGTGTGACTGAAATAGCAAGTACGTCCGGCTGCAGGTGTTAGATTGGTGAAAGCTGATGCAGCCACCATGTAGAGTACTGCGAAGTTGTGTCCATTTCTAGGAACTGTTGACGCAAAGGCAAAAGGCAAAAGGCAAGATGGAGCTTCATTAGGGCAGGTGGGTTTTGAAGGAGAGTTGAGACAAAGGTTATCTTTTTCTCGGGGGAGCTGTTTTCCAATCTCTCCCCACTTTCAAGGAAGGGAATGGATAGAGCACCTACTGTGTGCTGAATATGAGATGGAAGGCTCCTGCACACCACTTCGGCAAATCCTCACAGCAACCAGGAGAGCGAGAAGAGGCAACAGGCTCAGGGGAAGGCAGGAGCCTTGCCCAGAGTCCCAGCAAAGCTGGGGGACCCAAGAGGAATTCAAACTTATGTTGTTTTCACGCGATACCATGTGATATTTTTTTCCTTTTCCTTTTCTTTTTCTTTGTTTCTTTCTTTTTTTCTTTTTTTTAGACAGGGTTTCACTCCATCATCCAGACTAGAAGGTAGTGTACAATCATAGCTCACTGCTGCAGCCTCAACCTCCTGGGCTCCAACAATCCTCCTGCCTCAGCATCATGAGTAGCTGGGACTACAGGCACAAACCACCAAGCCAGGGTGACTTTTAATTGTTTTTGTACAGAGCAGGTCTCCTTATTTTGCCCAGGCTGATCTCAAATTCCTGGACACAAGTGATCCTCCCACCTCTGCCTCCCAAAGTGCTGAGATCACCGGTGTGAACCACCGCACCCAGCCCATGTGACTTTTTCTATCTCATCATGTAAGTCAAACCTCTTGGCTCCACTCTCAAGATATGGTCCTAACAAACTACAGAAACAATTTCACCATACTGGAAGAAAAACAAATATCAAACAACAAGGGAAGAACAGAAAGAGGGATCCTGCAGGGAAATTCCAGTTCTGCCTCTGCCCCGTAGTTTGCTACCACCAGATTTCAATGGTTCTACCACACACATTTTTTGTTTTCTTTTTCACATTTTAACATCTCAAAGATCAGAGTATATTTTACAATTGACGGCATGTCAGAGTTTAATTGACAGTTGTTATTCTTTCTTGATGGCACATTACACAATGGTGAGCCTTATCATGTATTGTCGGTACATTTATGAAATATATTATTATCAGCTTCATTTTTTACAGATGAGGAACGCAGCCTGTTCACAAGCAAATCGGTGCTTCCCTGCCCGTCTCTCTGACCTCACCTCCTCCTAGGACACCTGATTCTTTCTTTTCTTTCTTTCTTTCCTTCCTTCCTTCCTTCCTTCCTTCCTTCCTTCCTTCCTTCCTTCCTTCCTTCCTTCTGTCTTCCTTTCTTTTTTTTTTTTTTTCAGTCTCACTCTGTTGCCCAGGCTCTGGGCTTACTGTAGCTTCCATCTCCTGGATTCAAGCAATTCTCCTGCCTCAGTTTCCTGAGTAGCTGGGATTACACGCACCTGCCATCATGCCCAGCTAATTTTTATATTTTTGCAGAGACGGGGTTTCGCCATATTGGCCAGGCTGGTCTTGAACTCCTGACCTCAGGTGATGCCCCTGCCTCGGCCTCCCAAAGTGCTGGGATTACAGGCGTGAGCCACTGCACCTGGCCAACACCTGATTCTTTCTACATTTGCCCTCTCTTCCTCTCTCTAACCACCGTCTTGTTCCTATTTGTACTGGGCCCTGTGGGCTGCCTTGTTAACACTCTTTCCTTTTTCCCTCCTGGCCAACAGGACTCTGATTTGATAGAAGTGTCCACTGATCAAGATAGGTTATCTTACCCAGTATCAATTAGATACCCAATGTAATCATGGAAAATACCATTTCTCTCACTTGTGTAGTTCGGGCTGGGCTTGTGAGTCACTTGCGGTCTAAGGAAAAGTGTGCTGGGGACTCGTGGGGAAAGCTTCTTCTCTTTTAGAAAAGATACAGGAGTTTTCTTTGTTCCACTAGGCACTGTTATGTCTGGATGTGCCTGGCACTACAAGCACCATGAAGGGACCCAGTCTTGGGATGGGCAGAGACACAGAAGGAACCCAGGCCCTGATGACGTGGTGGAGCAGTGCTGTGTTCCCCATTTTCCACCCTTTTACTTGAGAACTCCCAGCTCAGTGAGATAAAAATGTGCTTATCGTGGAAGCCACCTTGAGTCCGCCTTTTCTGTGACTTTCAGCTGAAGGCCTCCCTCATTTACGGAAGGTCTCCTTATTTACAGGCAGCCTCAGGGCTTTCCTCTCACTGTTTTTCTGCTCGACCCACTCCCCCTGGCTGGCTCCACCTCATTCTTCAGGCCTAACTCAGAGGTCACTCCTGTCACCTCCCTGTTGGATGTGCTCCCGCCAGTCACTCCATCTCATTCTGTTCTGTTTCCCGCAGAGTCCGTGGGACTCATGAAACTCATCTTGTTTAGGGACAGCACTTGACTCCCTCACATTAGAACATAGGCCCCAAGACAGCAGGGACACGTCTGTCTTATTCACTCCAGGACTCCAGGACTTAGCTTAGTGCCTGCCATATAGTAGGCGCTCAATAAATCATCTCTGAGTGATCAAGAAGTGGACAGCTGGCATTTTAAACCCAGACATTTTACATCTTGCTAGATACCACCTTTCAGAACTCTTTACCTCCCTGTTTTAGGATTCAGGCTTCTTGTTTCCCTAGCGAGGCCCTGCTCCTTAGCTCACAGGTGCAACTTCCAGTGAATTCACCTCCCTGCCGTTTCCCCATCAGCATCAGCATTCTCTCTTTGCAGGTGAACTCTTAGAAAAGAGACGACCAACGCATAAGCAGCTGCCTGCCCTGCCCTCCATTTCTCAGCTCAGGATTGATGGCTGTTTTCTCTAGACCAGAACCCTGAGCACGGAATTGGGACGGCCTTATCATCCCTCTACTCCACCTCCTCGCTTTCTCTGCCAGTAGCCCCCACCTAATCTGCTGCGGGATTGGGGGTGGGGGGCAATAGTTGTGATGTGATGGCACCATGGGTCCCAAGAATTCCTCAGAACTTAGAAATTTAGGCTCAGACAGGGGAAGTGATCTGGTCATAGGCAGTAGTTGGAAGACATGGGAAGAGAATCCAACTTTCCTCTCTCTCCAGGTTCCAGGATCTTTCCAGTAACCCGTTACTTCTTTTTAGATAGAGACACAGTAAACTGAAAGTTGTCGTTACGTCCAAGGTGACCTAGAGCATCTGCCTATGTTGCCCAGGCGTGTCTCGAACTCCTGGGCTCAGTCCATCCTCCCACCTCTACTTCCCAAAGTGTTGGGATTACAGGCATGAGTCACCACGTCCAGCCCATGTGGCTTCTCTCATCCCTTCATGTGAGTCAAACCTGTCGGCTGTTTCAATTCTGTGAACCTCAACTTACTAATCTGCAGATTGAGGCACTCAGCCATTTTCTTCACAGGGTGTGGGTGGGTGGGTGTGTGTGTGTGTGTGTGTGTGTGTTTCTTAGAAGATCATGCAAGGGCTGATATAAAGGCCATAAAAACACTAAAGCAGCCTTTCCCCTAAGTTCAGGTTCGAGGGCCCATCTAAATCCAGCATTTTAAAATTTGACCCCTTATAAACACACAGCTTCATCCTTAACAAGATGCTTGGCCTGAGCATCTATCGTCTGCCGGCTTCCTCCTCCAGCCCATCTATCCCTATCCCCTGGACATCTGGTGCCTACAGCTGATCCGTTAGCTGCCTTGCCTGCCCCAGAGCAGAGCGATCCAGGCCGCCATGAAATATTTAAGCAGCCCTGACAGCAGATAACTTACTCTGACTGGATTCTGCTTTGGTTGTGGGTTGGGTTACAGATGAGAAGCCTGACCAGCTAAGGCAGAGAAGTTAAAGGTCTGGTGCAGGGCTGCCCTTAAAATGGGGAATGGACACTGGAAAATAAATTGCAGCTAAGGATGCCACTTTTTTTTTTTTTTTGAGACGGAGTCTCGCTCTGTCACCAGGCTGGAGGGCAGTGGCGCGATCTCAGTTCACTGCAACCTCTGCCTCCCTGGTTCAAGTAATTCTCCTGCCTCAGCCTCACGTGTAGCTGAGACTACAGGCACGTGTCACCACGCCCAGCTAATTTTTGTATTTTTAGTAGAGATGGGGTTTCACCACGTTGGCCAGGACTAAGGATGCCACTTTTTAAACAAATACAAACTTTGCAAGCTCAAATTTGCTCCTGGCTTATAAAGAAGTAGCCAAGGTGTGAGAATCCATTCCTGACAGTAGAGAATTTCAGCCTTTAGAGGCATCAAGACATGAGTTCAAGTCAGCCTGGCTGCTTTCTAGCTATAGTCCTCTTGTGAGTAACTAAATTGTGCTGAGACTCAGTTTCTCTCTCTGTAAGTTGAGGAAAACCGCCGTTCTCCTCCAGCTTGCCATGAGACTTAAATGCAATAAGGTGTTTGGAGGTAGCTGACAGGTGTTTACATTATGTGAGTTCCCTCCTTCCACTCAATCGGGAGTTTCTTATCTGGGTCAGCCTTAGGAATGAGAGATAACTAGGTATCTGGATGGATATAGGATGACAGTTTAAGGGTCACCTGCACTGGAACCAAATTCACTTCATCTGGGCTGTTAGAACACATTCCAGACTCCTAGAATTTCTTTAACAGAGACTTCATTCCAAAAAAGGATCTGCGGCTCCAGAGTGCACTTACACATATTACTGTTAATAAAATAGGAGTCGGAGTAAGAGCAGCTAATGTTTATAGGGCTTACTCTATAGCAGGTACTGTGCAAAGTGCCCCTACCTCACATTATTTTTCTTAAATACAGCACCCTGGCAAGCAGGCAGAAGGCTATCTGCTAAGCATCAATGGCCCTTTCTGGCTTTAATGCCAGAGCAACCCTGACTTCTAGGTCACGGTTGTAAAATAAATTGTTGCGATGGGACCGACAAAAGGGGAAGTTTATACTAGAGAACTCTATAGTCCCAATAACAGAAATAATTTTTCCTGTAGGAGTCCCAACAGTAAAGGTGTTTTTATAGCTGGGAGTTCATAACCACAAAACCTAAAGTCACCAGCTCCTACAGGGTAGGATCACGTGGCACCTTCCTTATCACCACCAGCTCTGACATTGGTGCAAAGCATCTTACGCATTTTCTAATCCTTTTTATCATCTTTTCCAGCCAGTGTTATGATAAAGTCTTGCAAACAAAGCGAATGTTACCACGGCAAAGCCATTTGACCTATTGTCCTTGTGGCTCTCTCAGCAGGGGGACCCTGTAAGGCCAATTGTATCCCATAATAATCCATCAGGTTATCCAATTGGCATGATGGGCACTCCCACTGCAGAAGAAAAGCTTGTGGTTGAGTGTCCAAGGTCTTTCTGAGCTCCTTGGCAGTCCCTTCCCGAAGGGAAATACAGTGAAATTTAGAGGGAGCCCTCCTTCCCCGAAAGGAGGAAGAAAACACTCTGGGTGCTGTTGCTTTGGCTTGGTTCCTTTGAAGTGGGGTGCTGTCTAGCCAGGCTCTTGGCTGGATGTTTGCTTTTCAGCCTCTTTGGCTGTGACTTCTGTGGGGTGAACACAGGATCTGTCTGTCCCACTTAGCGCAAGAAGCTGGTGGGATTTGGCAGACCCCCAAATGTGCCAGATTCCATCTACGAGGATGGATTCCACCTTCTTCATCTCATGGAATCTTGACAGCTCTTCTGCGAGGCAGGCAGTCCAATCCTCATTTGACAGATGAGGAATAAAGGAGGCTTAGAGAGATAGGTTGAGCTGCCCAAGCTCACACAGCAGGGAAGTGGCAGAGTCTGACTAGACCCAAGATCCCCTGACTCCAGCTGCAAGCTTCAGAGAGTAATGATGATGACGTGCCTCATTGCACATAGGGAACAGGTGACAGAGCTGGGGAACCAAGTCCAGCACTCACCCCACTCCACCACACAACCTCCCCGCTTGCATTTGCCCGACGAATAAATATTTGCTGGCCACCTGCCAGACACCAGGGGCTATTGGATGTCCTGAGGATGTAGCTATGAGCAAGTCAGGCAGGATCTGTGTGTCCCCAAGGAGCTCACCTTCTAGTGCGAGAGACAGATGATAAATAAGAAAGCTGGTAGATTGACAAGGTTATTCTTGTTGGGATTATCTCACGGTGGAAATATGCAAGGGCTGGAGCAGGGGAAAAGGGTGGGGTATGTGGTCACTGCTTTAGACAGGAGGATCAGGAAAAGCTTCTATGAGGAGGTGACATTATCTGAGAACTGCAGGATGTGTAGGAGCCAGTCATGGTAGGGAGAACAAGAAGGGCAAGGACCTAGAGGTGAGATGTAGCTCACCCAGGACAGGGAATAACACAGGGCAGTGTGGCCAGAAGGTCACAAATGAAGACCAGAAGGGCTCAAGATGAAGTTGGACAGAGGCTGGCAACAGATCTTGAGGATCACATAAAGGGGTTGAATATATTTTCCTAAGGGCAACACAGAGGCATCGAAGGGTTTAGGTATGGAGGTGACATGACCGGATTTGCATTTTAGAAAGATTATTCTCTCTCTCTCTCTGTGTGTGTGTGTGTGTGTGTGTGTGTGTGTGTGTGTGTGTTGTATGTGTTTTAGAAAGAGGGGAGTGGGGAAGCGTTGCAGGATGGGGACCTGGGAAGCCAGTGGAGTGCTGTAGAAGGCCAGACACAGCTGAATGAGGGCAGTGGCAATGAGAAAGGAAGAATGGGGCAAATTTGGGACATGTTTAAGAGCAAAATAATGCAGACTTGTCAACAGCTTAAAAGTGAGTAGCGAGGGAGGGGAGGTGTTCAGAATGACTTCCAGGCTCCTGGCTTGAGCAAACTGGGTGAAGAATAGGGCTAGTCTAAGGACTACTGGAACAGGACTGTGCGGGAGGGCCTGGGTGAAGATTGAGAACGCTGTCCCAGGCTAGAGTCTTGAGTCCCACCCTCCAGCAGAAGCCCTGCCACCAGCAGCAAGATCCCTTCCCCCACAGAGCAGGCAGGACCAGCACCGAGATAACAATCCCCTCTGCCCAGAGCCTTCCGGGAACGCCGGCCAGCCAGGCCTTGCTGCAGCCAGGGCACTGCATGCTCTAGATTGGGTTCCTGGAAAAACTGTTCAATTATTGATAAGGAACTCTCCTGACATCACTGAAACACAACAACCCTCTCTCCTCGCTGCCCTGCACATCTGGGTTCCTCGGCTTGGCAGCTGGAATGTGACGGGGGCAGGGGCCAAAGCAACCCTTGAAACACAGCCACAAGAAAACACTCAGCACACAAAAATAATAACAACGCTGTCATAACTTACATTTTCTGAACCCTTGCTGTGTGCCAGGCAGGGTTCCAAGGAAGCTTGGAACCCCGGAATCTTGGAACTCTTCTTAAGAACTCTAAGATGGAGGTCCTATAAGTATTCCCATGGTACACATGGAAAAATTGAGGCAAAGGGAGGTTAAATAAATTGCCTCCTTAGGTCACCCAGCTTGGAAATGGTGCAGCAGTCTGGCTCCAAAGTCTGTGGTGTCCTCTGCTTCTCTGAACTGCTTCCAGGTAATAACCCAGGTGGGGAGGGGGAGCTAGTAGCAGAGAGGCCTATTTTACCTTTCTGCATTTGAAATAAATAAGTTAGATATTAGAATGCTGTGGGCAACATTGAACTAAACCCCTATTCAGTGCAAATATTCACCACTTTACTAATCCTCTGTACAGTGAGGAATCTGCTCATACCTATTTTATAGAGGAGAAAACTAAGGTTAAGAGAGATGAGAGGTTTCACCAAAGACTGGGCAGCTTGGAAATAACTAACCTGAAATTTGAACCTTGGTCATTTAACACCAAGAGCAGTGAGTTCTGACTTTACTCCACATATAGGTATATGCATATACTGTGTATATAAATTACGCACATTCCCTGAAAATAACATTAATGTTCCCACATAGAGCACACATGCTACACGGTCCAATCTCATGTTGTGATGACCATCTGAGTATTTCCATCCTCACAGAAAGCCCAGTGAAAGATCTACTCTGTAGCTAACACTCCAGCTGCTGCCACCTTGCTTATTTTCTGATCATGGGTGGGTGCTCTTCTTTCTGTGACCTTAGAAGAGAGGAAGTTACACCCTAAACCCGTTTCTCTAATCTTCCACCAATTTACTGCTTTGAAATATTCAATACTTCCTTTTATTTTCTTGTCTTTGAAATTTGTTCAGCCGTTTGCCTTCTTCTCTTCCTTGCTGTCTTCCTTTTTCAGACAACCAACTTTTGCTGAGCACCTACTTAGCAGTACAATGTTGCAGAAAGACCATCACAGTGGAGCAAAATAGGCCTATGATCAGATACCAGCTCTGTGGCCGTGGGCAAGTTCTTTCACCCCTCCCAGCCTCAGCATCCTCATCTGTAAAATGGGCAGATCCTACAATCTACTCCTCATGAGTTGCCACAAACAGAAAACAAAGCCACAGTTGTGCAAGTATCTGACATGAAGCTTGGCGCATAATTGGTGCTCAGTACATGGTTGATGAACATTGAGAATTCAGGTGGGAAGGAAGAGAAGAAGAGTCAGACACAGGCCCTGCCCTTGAATAGGTTCCTGCCTACAAAGGGAGAGAGGCAGAAATGAGTGAGGCAACCCGTGCCAAGGTCATGCAAAGGGGCAGATAAAGAGTCCTGAGGACTAACAGGAAGGAGAAATGCTTGTCATGAGAGTACCTTAGGTTCCACAGAACAACCTAGAAACACATTCCTGATTCTCCCTCTCTCTGAGGGGTCAGGAGGATGCTTTTCTAGGCCAGATCTGAATCTGCCCTGAATCCTCGGCAAAATAGGGCACAAGGTGATGAGAAAGAGTGGAGATGACAAGATCTGTGATTGAGGCCAGTGGCTTAGAAGCAGTAGAAAGCAACCCTTGGCTAGTCCCATCCGTGGCAAGAGCCAGACATCTGGGTCTGCCTCGCATCCTGGCTTTGCCACTTCCAAGCTACGTAACTTTTGGAAAGATGTCCCCCAACACCCCGAAGCCTCAGGCCCATCACCTGTAAAATACAACTAAGGCCGGGTGTGGTGGCTCAGGCCTGGAATCCCAGCACTTTGAGAGGCCGAAGCGGGTGGATCACCTAAGGTAGGAGTTCGAGACCAGCCTGGTCAACATGGTGAAACCCTGTCTCTACTAAAATACAAAACTCCGGGTGTGGTAGTGGGTGCCTGTAATCCCAGCTACATGGGAGGCTGAGGCATGAGAATCGCTTGAACCCAGGAGGCAGAGCTTGCAGTGAGCTGAGATTTCACCACTGTACTCCAGCCTGGGTGACAGAGTGAGACTGTCTCAAAAACAAACAAACAAACAAACAAAAACTCACAATAGCTTCTATCTTCAGAGCCATTAGGAGGATTGATGGAAAGCACCGTATGCAAGCTCAGGGCATATGGAATCTATATAATAAGGACCAACTTTTAGCTTTTGTTCTCTTTTTGCTAAGTGGGGTGTGTTTGGGGGTCTTCTATGGCAGGTGCATTTTATTGGCCAATTAGAATTTTGGCAGCTCCACTGTAGAAAAACGAAAGGGTAGGCCCTTGACAATTTTATGTTTTTACTGTTCAACAGAGGAAACTGTTTGAAATATGTGTGTTGAATTAATGGAGACAAGCAGGAGCCAGATCCCTGCATCCAATTTAGACGTGAGTTCAGCACAGCATCCATCTGACCCCATCTCATATTGAACAATGGGTTTAACGTAGACTTGAAGGGAGAATATCCATGAGTACTTGGCAGCAACCATCAAAGTGGGACGAGCCCTATGAGCAGGCCAGCACCATCAATTGATAGGTTCAGAGATTCACAAAGCATACACACACATACAGAGGCTCTGCTGGGCTCATTCATGCAGCCAGTTCATGCATATGGATAAAGTAACTGTTCAGCGGCCAATCAAGGGACAGCTCCTAAGCAGAAAAGGAAAGAGCATTATACCAGGGAAGCAGAACTCTATTTCAAATTCTTGTCTGCCTCTTTCATCTCTCTGAGCCTCAGTTTCCTCATTTGTAAAAATGAGTAAAATATAACCAGGGTTGTCAGGAATATTAAATGAGCAAATTGATATGAAAATGGCCTGATATAGTACTTGGAACGTAGCGGGGGCTTAATAAATGCCGACTAAATTGGAATCTGCTAAGGACTACAGAGACATAAAGATTTAACAAATATTTATTGGTATTCTACAATATGTCAGCCTTGTGTCAGGTTCTGGGCATGTGGAAATGAGTAAAACATACCATTGTCGGGAGTCTACATGTTAGATCTGTATTTTCATTTTATTTGTGTATGTGGAACAGGCATATGGAAACATCAGGGAAGACACCACAGAAGAAATGAAGCAGGATTTGAAGGACGTGAAGGAATTTGCAATCAGAGTCACTCCTGATCTTGGAAGGTTCCCTTTGGCTATCTGTGGCATTTAAGAGTATAGCCATAGAGAAAACCTAGGTTGAGTACTAACTTCAGTTTGAATAGGTAAAGAGCCCACATCCCTAGTATAGAGGGTTAGAGGTCATGCCAGCCTTCCAGCTCAGCCAGCACAAACCTAGTCTTAACCCTGCCACCCGTCTCCACAATCCCAGAAACAGGTCACTATCACTGGGATTCCAAACTTGACTTTTCCTCTAAATCTCCAGTCCTGGGGGACAACAGCCTCTCTAGGGTTCCAGTTGAGAAACAGGGTTTCAGAAATCTTCCCTTTGCCTCTCTAGACCCACAGTCTAGCCTCTTGCGAACTGCTCTGTGATTCTGGGAGCTCATTTCAGTGACCAGAATCAATGGTGCCCGTTTGCTGTCTGGTTCTTGGTTGGGCTCAAACAACAGGGGGTGGGGCAGGAGATAGAAAGTGAGGTTGGAGTATTTATTCCCCTGCCTCCACTTGCTGGGCCACTATCGGTTGGCTGAGTCCCTCCACCAAAGGCTACAGATCCTGCACACCGGGCTCTCTATCTCAGGGTCCAGGTCAGCACTCTGTCTCTTGTCCTCTCAGGCCTAGGAGACTTGACAGCATTCAGCTATTACCAGCCCCAGGAAACTGCACCGTATCTTGTGGGTTGCCCATACCTTTGTAAATAGCTCCTTTATTAAACATTCCTCAAATTGCCTAATTTGAGCATGCCATCTGTTTCCTCCCAGCCCCTGACTGACACCTCCAGGTTCGCAGCCTGGAGACTGCTTTGCACTGTGCATATATTTTTCTGGACCAGTGGAAAATAAGGCTGCAAATTTGGCTGTGACAAGGTTGTCCTTCCAAATCTTTGCACATCCTGTTTGCTCTTCAGTTTGGGCTGGTTGTAAGAGTCACTTTTCCTCCCAGTCCTTAGGAAAAGTGATTTTTCTGGAGTAATCTGAAATCAGGAAGCTCAGAGATATGTGTGGACAAAATTCACATTAACTGAAGGAACCAATTCATCTACCACACACCGTGATCTCAGGATGAATTTGAATTACACAATGCCAATCTTCCAGGACAACGTCTGGCACAGAGTAGGTCCTCTTAACTTCATTAGATCGTATCATTGGCTTGACTTTACTCCCCAGTGATTCCCAAGGATATTATCCCAAACATCCACTCTGCTCTGTAGCCTTCTCATTTATACACCTGCAACGTATAGAAATGTAATTCACAGTTTTGGAACTCCTAGTGGGTGCCAGGCGCTTCAGGCAGTAAGGTAGAGGGTGGCAATTGGTACAGTGAGTAGGCAGGCTTACCCCACCCACTTCTTCCTTTATTCACCTACTAGCTTGTAGCCTGAACCCATTACTTAGCACCTTCGTTAATGTCTTAGTTTCCCTATGTGTAAAATACACATAATAATATTACCTACATCTTAGAGTCGCTGGGAGGATTAAGTGAATAAGATGTGTAAAGTGCTTATATACATGTATTATGATTATACCCATTATTTCATTTAATTCTCATAACCCTAGAGGTATGTGTGATTGTCACAAATTTGCAGGTCTGTCTGACTACAAAGGCTGGTTTCAGCACACTGTTATTATGGCCAGAAGCAGCTGCCGTTACCAAAGCCGATCACAGTGCCCATGAAACAGGAAGCAGGCAAGGACCCTGTCTGTCTGGGCCCTCCACAATCCCAGCTAGTGGGAGATTATGTTGGGGAACAGAATTCAAGGAGGTCTGTAACAAATATATTAACAATGGCTGCCGTGTGTTGGGTGGGTACTCTGTGCCAGGAATCATGGTAAGCATTTTGTGTATATTATCCCGATTTCAACTCACAATGATGCAGAGAGGAAACCATTATCAACTTCATTTTACGCGAGAAACTGGGGCACCAAGGTTTAAGTTACATGCCTAGGGTCACACATACAGAAAGTGGCCCTGGCAGGATTGAATCTTGGTCTCTCCACTCAGAATTTCATGCTCTTAACCACCAAGAAAAGACAGAGTAGCATGCTGCTCAACTGACAAACCAAGGATCCCATAGAAACCTGTCTAGGGATTCTGCACCGTGAACTCCATCCTAACATAAACCTGGTTTGCATCCTTACTGCAGCAGTGAGGAGTGTAGCGCAGTGCTGAGGCTGGCAAATGCAGCATCTGATGTAATCTATTGCATTACTGAATGTGCAGTAGCTCATGTTTTAAAAAGAGAAGAAAAAAGGAACGAAAAAAAAAAGGAAAAAGAAAAAAAACCTCTGTAGAAATGGTTGGAAGGCGGGGAGGCCCAGAACCTGACCAATTGAAAAGCAGCAGCTGGCATTACTAACGTCGATGGCAGTGCCCATCAAACAGGAAGCAGGCGAGGACCCCGGCTGCCCAGGTCCTCGCCAATCCCAGCCAGCCGGACAAGGAAGGCTGAGGGCACTCTGACAAGGCCCTTTCAGCCAGCTCCCTCAGCCAGGCCCAGCTGTACAAAGCAGGGTCACTGCCTCAGAGGAGACCATCTGGGGGACAACAGTTCCGGGATAGTCTGTCCTCTCTCTGTGTGCTCTGTCACCCCCAGGCTCCGCCTCAGCTGCTGCCCGCACCAGGCCAGGGCCAGACTTCCCCATTTCCTCCTTTAAAAGGCTCACTCAGGAAGGAAAGAAGAGCAAAAAGCAACGGGTAAAATAAGGTTTAGCTTCAGGCAACACAAAAGGGGGTGAAATAAAGGACAATTGTGTGTCAAACCCAGTATGAAAGATACTGGGGCAAGGCTAATGAGTGGTGGCCCACACGAGAGAGAACGTCAATAGGATCTAGCAGCCGGTCGCCACCACTGTTCCAGGGCTTTTGCTAGGACCAGCTGGACTGTGCCTGCAGTCTTTTGGCTCGGACCGACAGTTTCAGGGACAAGCAGCCCAGGACGCCAATCCCAGCTCAGTCCCAGGTACCGGCATGCAGCCACCTCCGCCGTACCCTGTGGCCCCGGCCCTGGGCACGGATGATTGAGCTAGAAGAGGTCAGCTGACCAAGAAAGACCAATCAGAAACCCACTCTTCCAGTGGGAACACCCGCCTCTCAACACCACAAGGGGAAGACCCTTTTGTTTTGGTGTTTGTTCTTCCCTGCCCTTTTTATCTATTTTGTGCACTGCTATATCTTAAATGCCTAAAATAAAACCCAGAACCTAGTAGTGCTCAGTATATATTTAACTGAATCATGCTCTACACTTCAAGTCAGGATTCAGCCAACTGGTCTCCCTTGAACTGGAACTGAAGTTCCCTTAACTGGGAAACTGGGGTAGTCCTGCTCTGCAAAATGGACTTCAGGGTGTGCAATGGGAAAAGAAGGAGGAGAATGAGCAAGAAGAATGGAGGCAGAGAGAGTGGTGACAGGCTTCCCGAATATATCCCAGTATCCTTATGATAATGTTCTTCTTCCTTAAGTTAGCTGGAGTGGGTCTTCACATTTAAAACCAAGTCATTCTAGCCCAAACAGCATGTCTCCCTGAAATCCTTTCCCAAAAGGATTGGTGAAAAGTCCCATGAACTCTTGAAATATTTTTAGCTTAGTGCACTTGGAGGCATGAGGCCCAACTTTAGTCCTTCCTCAAATACCTTGTCTGATTTGCCAACTGAGACACCTCAGAGGGAAAGTGATAGGGTGGCCAGTTCTGGGGCCTCACTGCCTGACCCCAATCCTGGCTCCTGCCCATCCTCCCTGAAACCCAACTCAGGTTATCTAACCCTTCTGAATTTCTTCCTTTGCAAAATGAAATTAGAATAGCATCCATCTCCATGGCTTATTTTGAAAATATAAAGTGCTTTGTACAGTGTTTAGCACATTGTTAGTGCTAGATAAGTAATCATGTATCCAATACATTGAATAAGCAGGACTCATTAAAGCAACTTTATTTTTGTCTCCCATTTCTCTTTAAAACTCTTCATTGTGTTCAGTCCATTCTTTGCCCTAGAATGAGAATACGGACAGATCCTTGAGTTTTCTAATCATTGTTAAGTAATAAAACATCCTGTGGTAGCTTTAAATCAGGGATGTTGCTTCAATTCATTATTTACATTTTCTTCCCTCTTTCCCCTAAGGCCTGCTGCCAAAAGAAACCTGTGGGTCTGGCTTTTCTGCTTCTCCACTAGCTTGCTAACCTGTTTTCTGGTCCTTCCAAGAATCACATGGGGATAGAGAAGGGAGGCAAAGGGGATGGGGAAGTTCTTAATTCGATGGGACTATTAGAGACTGGCTTTGTCCTCTCTGAGTCTGATAGATGTTTTAAGTTGACAATTTCCCTCCTGAATGCTCTATAGGTTATTTGGGGAGAGCCCTGCTGCCCCACCAATGATTACAACTCCCTCGATGCAGGTGAGCTTTTTGTTTGCCCAGTAACTTGCCATTCCCCTTCTTGGCCTCTCCAGGTACTTCCTTCTGAACAGAATCCCTTTCACAATGACCCCAGGCTGACATTCCTACTAGGAGTGTAACACCCCCTTCCCCTGCCCTCCGCCTCATCTATCATTGCCCAACCATTGTAGGCCGTGTCCCTACTTCCTCTCCTCTGCTGCCACCAACTACAGCTTCCTTAAGCCTGAGTCAGACCCCAGCCCACCACAATCATCCAGTTATAAGCACACAAAACAAGCTCTCTGGGAGTCACTAGGAACTAGGGCTAAGAGTGAAGGCACAAACTCCTTTTCCAAAGAAGTCTTCACAAAATCTTTCTGAAATTTCCACAGCCCAACCCTTTTCTGTCTTCCAAAGAGGTGGCAAGCTTCAATAAGTGTGCAACTGGTTTTTGCATTTTACTTTTGTAAATCCTGCACTCTTGGGCTGGCCTCAGCCCACCTGTGGCTTGCAGCAGCTGTCATACCTTGGTTCCTCAGCTAAAACTTCAATTTTAACTTCCCGTTACATTAATAAAAAATCAACATGTGCACTTATCCTTTCAGAGCCCAAAATGTAGTCGTATGCATTATCTTACCTATTCTGCACTGCAGCTCTATTGAGGTGGCAATTCTGCTCTCTCCATTTTTCAGATGAGGAAACTGAGGCATAGAGAGGTCAAGGAGCTTGTTCAAGATCACATGTCTGGGAACTGAGAGTCAGATTTGCACCCAAGGCTACCTGACTCCTTTTCACTGCCACAGATAACCTCCCCAGGGGAAAGATTGCTCTGTGAGGCCTGGCACTTGGGCCTTGAGACTTCCATGGCCCCCAGGCCCTCCTGATTCAGGGGATGTCCCAGAAGATTCCCTGGAAAGGCAGCAGCCTCCTCAATACAGAACTAAAATACAAACGTGAGACTTCCTTGAAGCGGATCGAGGCAGCCAGCCCTGTGACAGGCAGCTGAGTTCAGAGAACCAGCCAAAGAAAAGCCGTGTTTCCTTTGCACATAAAGCATCCATTCTCAGCCATGCACACTGGCACAGACACTCACAGACCAGAGCCTCAAAGGGCCGGACAAAGAAACAGACACAGGCAATAGCTAAAGATTTTTTTTTCTTTTCTAAATGCAAAGCCCAGATAATACTCAACATGTATATACAATTTTCAAATGAGCTGAATTTTTTATAGAAAAGGCAGAGATTTCTTGTGCCAAAGTTTTGGGGGCAGATGGCTGGGGGGGTGTTCATAAAGACAGATTTATAGCCTGTGGCCACTTCTTCATGGGCTGAAAATACCCTGGCTCTGTTTCCCCCATATTTCTCATTTTCCACCCATCTTCTTTCTCCGTTTCCCCTTTTCGTTTTTGATCCCTTTCAGTGGCCAGCCCTGGCCAGCTACCTTTCAGTAACCACAGAGATGAGCTATTCAAGCCTGCCTCAGGGCCCTACGGTCAGGTAGGGGAGACAGACAAGAAAAGCGAACAATGAAAATACAGAAGAGGCCTGGGCGTGATGGCTCATGCCTGTAATCCCAGCACTTTGGGAGGCCGAGGCGGGTGGATCACCTGAGTGATCAGGAGTTCGAGACCAGCCTGACCAACATGGTGAAATCCCGTCTCTACTAAAAATATAAAAATTAGCTGGGCATGGTGGCGGACACTTGTAATCCCAGCTACTTGGAAGGCTGAGGTGGGAGAATCACTTGAACCCAGGAGGCAGAGGTTGCAGTGAGTGGAGATCACATCATTGCACTCCAGCCTGGGTGACAGAGCAAGACTCTGTCTCAAAAAAGAAAAAAAAAAAAAGACAAGACACTAATAGAGCAAAGGAAATATACATAGAATGGGGAGGGGGCAGGTGGGATCACAGGGGATTTTCACAATATGTTACCACTGGTACTAACTGACCAGAGAGAATGATTACCTGACCCATTGGAATGGACTCCAGCCTTTACATGGGATTTGGTGACTATCAGCTCATGGTAGAATAAGAGAAAGCTTCATGGAGGAGGTAAAGACTGAGCTGAGTTGCAAAGGACATGTTTGTGAGGCAGGCATATTTGAGATGTGGCAGTTTCAGGCCAAGGGAAGAGTAAAGGCAGAGGCAGGAGAGAAAGTCCATTAGGGGATCTATCAGGACCTCTCCACCTCTGATCCCTCGGAGGCCCAGAGTGGTCAGTAGATATCTGTTGAATTAATAAAAGAATAATGAGTGAATGAATGAAGTGGAGAAAGTGTGGTTGGGAGGCATGGAGGGTGAGGCTGAAGGGCAGCAGGGAGGCTAAGATAGCTACCATTGATTGCAGTCTGAGATGTACCAGAACTTTACACAAATTATATTATTCCCTCCTTCCAATCAGGGCTAGCTAAATTGTTTATGTTGGATGAGTGAAGAACCTAGAGCAGTCCCAGGCACAGAGAGAGTATTAGATAGGTATTAGTATTACTCCAGAGTTACAGATATGCAAGTTGAAACTCAGAGAAATAAGGTAACAGTTTGTACAGTCAGGTCTTTCTGACCCCAAATCTCATTCTCTTATCCCAAATCCTAGAGGAGAGTAGGGCCATTTAACTTATGTGAATTTCACTATACACATTTTGGGGGTTGGTGGGAAAGGAAATGTTAAGAACATGGGCCATTCTTCTCATCATGATTTATGCCATGGAGAACATGTGGGGCAGAGTCTGAATCTAAAAAGGTTGCCTTCATTCCTCTCTGTTCCTTTGGGCTTCTCATGGCCAATGTGTGTAGGTGCCCACATGATTTCCATACAACAAGGTTCCTAAATGCAAGCCCACTACTTTACTGGGGCTCAATCAAAGAAACAGTGATGTATCTCAGCCAACCATGGACGTTAAACAATCACTCTTCCTATATCATTGCACAGTGATGGACAAGTTAGGAAATTTTTGAAGGTGATTTTTACAATATCAATGCAGTCCATGTTGTCTTTGGAATGTACTAACCCCAGTGCAATTATGTCCAGGGCAGCCTCCAGGTTAGGAATGGCCAGCTAGTCTGTGGGTTAAAGACCCTTGCCTTGGCAGCCATCTTCGTGCTCTTTTGTGCTTGGATTGCCAAGTGTCTTCTGATTCTCAATGGCCAAAGCATCCAGATTTTATCTGAAACCCAAGAGTGGTTTTCTCAGCTATGGGAACATGATGAAGACCAAATAGACTACACTCTGGTATTGTGGATGCCATCCCTTGGCTTTCCACCACCGTGGTCTTTCTATAATTAATTTTTGGCTCCCAGAAAGGAAGGCTCCATAACGGAGCTGGAAAGTTCTCTTCTGGGCAAGAAGGAGCTGCTGAGATGAGACCTTTCTCTTGACATCTGAACATCAGAACCTAATCAAGTATGAGGACCGCTGCTTGGACCCATATTTCTAAGGTGACTCAGCCTGACAAGGCGCTAAATAACATCCAAATATTATCCCACAGAGGGAGAAAGAAAGAAAAATAAAATCAGGCTACTTCATCATTTGTCTCTCATGAATGCATCTTATGAATATTTTCCTTTAAAAGACTAATCTGCTGAGGACTTGGAAGAACGTATTTGTGTGCATTCATTAAGTCTCCAACTTAGAGGCACATTCTGGGACTAATTATTTTTTAACTAACTAATCAGCATGTTTCATTCATAAATTGGGATTTATCAGTATAGCACATGAAAGGAGAGAACATATTATTATTTTAATTTGGTTAATATGCAAAAACGTGCTGTGTTTGTAATGACCTGCTTTCACTGAATAGACACAGCCTGGAAATAGTAGCAGCTTCCTCTAATGAGGGTTCTGGCTCCTGGCCCCAGCTGCTCGGCACTAGAAACTCAGTTTGCTCGCTGACCCGTCAGCGTTTGCGCTTCTCTGGTGAGGAGGCAGGAGTGATTTCCTCACAAGCAGAAAAACCAAAGGCCTTGTGTTTGTTCTGCTGATAGAACCAGTTACACCCGCTTTGTTAGTGGGAAGAAAAAGCATAGGGGCGGGGCAGAGAGTGGTGGTTGGAAGGGGTTATCTCATACACACACACACACACACACACACACACACACACACACGCTCCCAGAGGCCCAACTCCACTAATAAGAGATTCCACCATAATCTAGTGATTCTTGTGTCTTCTGACTCTGTTGCGCCCATCATCCACGTACAGCTTGTCTACCATGCAAATACGTCCTCTGTTCTGAAATCCCTTGATAAAGGGATTTATTTACCAGCCTGAACTGGTTATCCCATTTGCTCCTGCAAATGTGTGGTTCCTCCTTGCCTCTGAGCTGTCACACACGCTGGTTTAGAGCCACCGAGCCACAGCCTCAGGTCCACCCAGCCTGTCGGGAGCCTGTGTTATCTCCCAGACCCCTGCAAACATTCAGCCCAGCTTTGAACCTGAATCATCTTGCCCCCTGGCCGATGGCATTGCTCTGGCCTCACCTAGAAGGGCAATGTGGGGCATGAGTCACCGCTGGCCTTTCTGTGACACCCTGGAGCAGGGTCCAGCTGCATGTTTTCTGTCCAGCCCTGGTGCCAGCCTGCTGAGGTCTCCACCCAGACACATCCTGATGCGGCACATTTTAGAGCCAGGCACTGCTTTTGTGTTTTAAAGGTGGACACTTCCTCTTCTGTTTTTGTTTTGTTTTGGTTTGGTTTGGTTTTTTTCACTGTAGAAGCTCTTTTTACATTCTGAAAGAAATACGCATGCTCATTGTAGAAGATTTAGAAAAAGCAGAAAGCTATCCGTTAAAATTAAATCTACAATCCCATTACCAAGAGACTACCTGCGTGCACACTGACATTTGGGGTGTTTGCTTCTGGCCACTTACGCCTGCAGCAGAACAAGTCTTCTCCAAGAGGGACAGTGACCTGGGCTTCCTCTATTTGTGAATCTCTGGGTGTGACGCAATAGTAAAACAGAATGAAAACCATTGTGCTGTATTTTACATGTGTATACTCTTGATATACTGTGCACAGGTATAATCTTGCCATTTATCATGTGACTCTTACAACAGTATATCTGTGACTGTGTGAAACAGTGTATAGAGTATTCCTGTGATGATTGTATGACTGCATTTACAGGTCACATCCAAAGTCTCAATTAGTGAACATGAGGCCTGGTCAAGTGGCTCTCCTGGATCCCTTCCCATAACCCCATGGGCATTTGTACTTACATCACATTGGAGATCATACTGCCTTCATATTTTTATATTCTGACTTAATATTATTTTGTTAGCCTTTTTACACTTTAATAAAAATTCTTCCACAACGAACTTTTAGTGGGTACTCAGCATTCTACTATGTAAACTTACTACCTAAGCTTTCGCCCATTATTGAACATTTCAAATGGCTCCATTTTTTCACCATTGTAAATAATACTGCATTAAACATCTTTCTGTGAAAATCTTCGCAACCTCTGGGGTTATTTCCTTTGGATGGAGTCCTAAAAGGAAAACGAATGGACCACAGGGTAGGAACATCTAAGAGTATCTTGTTTCATGTTGCTCGATTTGTTTCCAAATAGGTGCTACTGATTTATCCTGAAAGTTAGAGCATTTACACTGTTTTAATTAGTCTCTAATTGCACAAGCAATTCACAGGAATACACTCTCCTTGTACAAAATTTAAGAAAGTAAGGCCTAAGTCTCTTTTAGCCACCCCCTCTAATCCCTGAGGTAGCCACAGTTTTCAGCTTAACTAAAGTCCTCTAACAATGCATTTATTTAGTTATCTGTGTTCTTATATAAAATTGCATTATCTATAAAGTATTAAAAACTTGCATACTTCTATAACCGTAGAAAACAGTATTTTTCTGTGTGAATTTTTTACATAAATGGTGTCATAATGTATAAGTATTATGTGACTTGTTTTTTGCCTTCTGCTCTCTGTCTTGGAGCTCTTCCTTTGTACATATAAATCTACCTCATGCTGTCTAACTTTCCATATGTTTCCATGGACTACATATAGCCTACATATTTGGATCCTCCCAATTTTTTCACGTTTACAAACAGTGATGCAATATTTACACTTTTACACAAGCGATTTGAATAAGATTTTTCTCTACTTGAAACCAAATGGTAGAATTTCTGGGTCATGGGATATGCACACTTTTAATTTTAATAGATGCCAAATTAGGCTGGGCATGGTGGCTCACACCTGTAATCCCAGCACTTTGGGAGGCTGAGGCGAGCAGATCACTTCAGGTCAGGAGTTCGAGACCTGCCTGGCCAACATGGTGAAACCCTGCCTCTACTAAAAATGCAAAAATTAGCCAGGCATGGTGGTGCGCACCTGTAATCCCAGCTGCTCAGGAGGCTGAGGCAGGAAGATCGCTTGAACCCAGGAGGAGGAGATTGCAGTGAGCCAAGATCGCGCCACTGCACTCCAGCCTGGGCAACAGAGCGAAATTCCATCCAAAAAAAAAAAAACAAAAACCATACAGGCCACGTCATAGAGGACATTTTAAATTACTTTTATTAGGATATTCTAGAATGCTGTGGATTGGGGCCTGATTATCAAGGATGTAGTTCTGTGTTCTATTATGTAGGACATCACCCAAAGGTCTTTTCATGTCTTCATTCATTCCCCCCATCTCCATCTGCTCCAGGCCCAGGGTGGCCACTTACCTGGAGTACACAGTCAATGAATGTGGGTTAGGCACGTTCCCCTTCACCCAGCCCCACCCTTTCAGAGCCCCAACCTGACATCTGATTCCCTTCAGCACCTGCCAAGACCCTGCTCATCTTTCTAGATAGAGCTCACATGTCCCATCTTCTTGGAAGCCCTCCCTAGAGTGCAGGCTATGTAAAGCAACCTCTCTTCAGTGTCCCCATGGCACCCTTATTTATTGGCTTGTCATGCTTATTGCAATTTGGAATTTAGTCACCTCTATTCTGTTAAAATGGACAGTCTTGGGCTTTCAATGGTGCAGCATTCGGGTGTCAACTGATGAATGTGGACCACTGACTGAATGACAAATGTGCTCGAATGGCAGTCTGTCGGTTTTCAAAGGGAAGGGACCGAGCACATGCAGTTTTTTTCATAGAGAGCTTAACAGAAAAAAGTCTGCAAAAACATTAGATGGCTAATAATGGACCCTTCATGGTGACCATGATCTTAATAAAAATGATAAACAGTTGGTGAGTAAAGTAAATCACAAACTCTCACACGTACAAAAATTGAGAACCATATTCTCCTCTCTGGAAAGTGTTTATATCACTTCTTGCTTCAATATTTCTTCATGAAATCTAGAAGCTTTTTATGCAACTTATTTTTTAAAATGCATCACAGGGAATGATAAACAGCAGCAAGAAAGCCACTCAAATAGTTGGAATATGGTGATTGTATTGTCATAAATCTCTGGGTAGAATCTCAATTATGAAAACAAATGTATGAAAAAAAGACTGGAAATAAATATAACAAAATGTTAATAATGGTTGCTCCAGTGGGACTGGGATGCTGTGCAAATTTCTTTCCTTTTCTTTTCTTTTTTCAAACTTTTGTGATTATTTTACCATGAACATAAATTCATTTTGTATTAATTTTCTATTTTTTTGGAGACAAGGTGTCACTGTGTCACTCAGGCTGGAGTGCAGGGGTGTAATCATGGCTCACTGCAGCCTCAACCTCCAGGGTGCAAATGATCCTCCCACTTCAGCCACCTGAGTAGCTGGAACTACGGGCACACCACCATGCCCAGCTAATTTTTGTATTTTTCGTAGAGACTGGGTTTTGCTGTGTTGCTCAAGCTGGTCTCGAACTCCTGGGCTCAAGCGATTCACCTGCCTCGGCCTCCCAAAGTGCTAGGATTTATAGGCTCAAGCCACCATGCCCAGCCATAAATAGAAATAACCAAAAATTTTTTCAGCAATTAATCAAGCTTCTAAAGAGAAAAGTTTACATACTCTGATTTGCATACATATATGACAGGATAAAATAATTCCAAGAGAACTAGTCAAAAATATCAACTCTCAGATTAGATAGTCACTCATTCAGGATTTACTGGGTACCCTGTGATGTGCTAGGGACTATATTGGGGGAAAGGGTATAGCGCTAAACAAGTCAAGTGCTCTTCTCACCCTCAGGAAGCTCATAATTTAGTAAAAGTCACAAACTCAAATATCAACAGATGCCAGGCAGCAAGGGGAAAGCAGTGAAATCCACCAACAGGCCCATTCTCAATATTTCCTAATATTTGCAGGTCCAGGGAAAGAATATAAATGGAAGCCCGCTCAACATAGTCTAAATACTTACAAGCTCTAAATCAAGTTATCAAATTTAATTAATTAATTTTTTTTTTTGAGACGGAGTTTCGCTCTTGTTGCCCAGGCTGGAGTACAATGGCACGATTTCGGCTCACTGCAACCTCCGCCTCCCGTGTTCAAGCAATTCTCCTGCCTCAACCTCCCAAGTAGCTGGGATTACAGGCATGCACCACCAGGCCCAGCTAGTTTTATATTTTTAGTAGAGTCAGGGTTTCTCCATGTGGGTCAGGCTGGTCTCGAACTCCTGATCTCAGGTGATCTGCCCACCTCGGCCTCTAAAAGTGCTGGGATTACAGGTGTGAGCCATTGTGCCTGGCCAAATTTAAGTAATCTCTTATCTTGACAAATATACCTTTATAACCACCCGGAAGGTCAAGTTCAAATTTAGAATTCTCCCTTGCCTAAAGATGATGACTTAGGAAAAACTGGTCCCCAGTCTAGGGTCCTCCCTCTTCAACACACCATCTGCTCTTCTTCTCTTCTCATGTTTGACTCCATTTCACACAGCAGGGGCTTGGTGCAGGTGGGTGGACACTCTGGCCTGCACATCCAAGCATCATCCTCGTCCTCACCAGATAATAATAATAATAATAATAATAATAATAATAATAATAATAAAACAGCTTTTCATTGCCACCCCTTGGGTCCCAGGGTGTGCAGCCTGGCAGTGCTGGGTGAATTAACCAAGAAAATAGGTCTCTGCAGGCTCCAGAAGCAGGCTCGGCTTATGTGGGCTGGGTATTCAGGGTCTCTTGGTACCTGCAGTATGGTGTAGAAGAGGCAGTGCAGGCCTCTATTGGCTCCTCAGACTTCTTGCAGCATGGAGAAGGTCCAGGGTGGACCCTCTAAAGCAGGCCAAGGGCAGGGGCCCCACTTCTCTGGGCCTTTGGTCAACACCAAAGACTGGATAGAGACTACGGAGAATTGGAGAGCAAACGCCCCATCTTACAACAGCAGCAGCTGCTCAGCTCCAGCCCCAAATTATCATACGCAGGAACATGTATCCAGATGGCCACATCTTATACTTTTTGAAGAAAAGACACAAATCTGGGTTTTCTTATGAAATTGCATAATTTTTATATGTTAGCAGGTAATAAGAATAAAAATGTAAATTACTCTGCAGGCCAAACTAAAAATATCTGTGAACCACCTGTCTGTGACTTCTATGGAAGGAAAGCAAACCAAAATTCTGTTTACACGTTGCTTGACCACCATTTAGTTTTGAAAATGATATTCTCCAACTCATTAATATCATTTGAGCCCATAAGTAGATGATGATGTCTCCATGGCTGTATATAGGTTTGAATTTCATGCATATCTTGTTCCCCAGCAGAAATCCAATTTACCTGGCACCTTCCAGTACTGATGTATGTCCCCATGAGCCATCAGAAAAGATCTGATGTATGGATCCACACATTTGTCTTCCCTGATGCTGACTTTGATCATGCTCTCCTCTCTAACCTTCCACCTTAACCTGCACACAAAGCTCTCACTGCACTGCACGTATCTCTTTACGTGGCTGCTTAAATACCATTATCTCCTTACATGGCTGTTACTTTGAAAATTATCTCCATGTCCCCAGGGCCTACCACAGAGCCTGTCATGTGGTAGACACCTAGTACATTTTGTTTGTTCTGGAACTGAATTCATTGGTGTTTTGTTCTCCACGATGACCCACATCTCCCCAATCACAAATGAATAATAATTATAACTGATAGTTCTTGGACATTTACTGTGGGCTAGGTGCTATGCTAAGAGCTTTATACGTATTACCTCATATAATCCTTTCAACTAACTGCTCAAAAAATTTTATCCTCATTTTCCAGATGCTGAATCTGAGGTTCAGAAAGACAAAAAGACCTGCTCACAAGTCTCTCAGCTGGCAAATGGGAGATGTGGGACTTGAGCCAATCCTGCCTGCTCTGAAAGGTCTGTGTTCTTAACCAGGAAGTCAACGCTTCCCTAAATGTCCTTGAGCTCTTTCGGATAGTACACAGAGGAACTGTCTCTTATTGTGATTTCTAGACATTTGTTCCACTCGATAGGCATTTATTTCAGTGTATATTAGGAAAAATAAATAACAGTAACTTCTTATGGCATATATTGATTTTTCATTTACATTAGTAATACAGAATTTCCCTTTTAACATTTACTTAGGTTCTAAAATATTGAGTCCATTTATAAGCAATGTTGAATGAATAATAAATACGATATGTAGTACAATAATACAATACAAATTATGTATCTAAGTATATACAAAGGACTAGGATTTGAAAAATCCTGCCTCAGAAACCACCATATATGGGTTTAAAAGAAACACACACACAATGAAACTAATATTTAAACTCTCACCACTCTCACTTGGAACTTGCATTTCCAAGTTTGCAGAATGTTGCTTAAAAAAATATTCCAGACCCTGCCTAATGAAGACTCCAAGCAGTCTCTAAACTTCTAACTTTGAAGCGTGTTTATTTCTTTTTCCTGTTTCTATTTCTGGAACTTAAATGGCTGAATGGATTTTTAAAAATTGCTTCTAAATAAAAAATGAGCCAGGGGCCTGGAGCTCTCCTCTGTCTCATTTGAACTCTGAGCAAATGGTGAATTACAACACCCCTGGTCATAGTGGTTTCTAACTACCAAGCTGCCAGCCTTTTAAATAACAGCAGCACAGAATTGTGGCCATAATGCTACCTATTTCCCTTGCTAAATTATTTATGCATTTATTATATTTTACATGGACAGCTGAACCTGAAGGTACTTCTTCAGGGGCCAGGTCATTTCAAGAAGCCCATTACTAAGAATCAACTCAACAACATTAGAAACTAGCACATCCAATTGTATGTGATATTGCTCATTAATATTCTATCATTACTGCCTCAGCAGTTGTTTTGGGTGGTGATAACTTTATGTGTGTGTGTGTGTGTGCATGCACTATACAAAAGCTTCAAGGCAATCCACTTCATTAAGAAACTGTTTAACATTGAGGGTACATCAATAAAAACTAGCTTAATGCAATCGTGGAACTGTACCTAAGATGAGTCGGCCAAATGAAGCTATTACCCGTATAATGTGTTTTACACAAGATGGAAATGGTTTACTAAGTTTATAAAATCACTCTCCAGGATTTACAGTGACTGATTTGCTGTAAGATCAGCAGTGTGG
>NW_012103298.1:5458-5887 GCF_000951045.1 Mandrillus leucophaeus | reverse complement strand
ACAGAAAACCAAACACCACATGTTCTCGCTCATAAGTGGGAGTTGAGGAATGAGAACACATGGACACAGGGAGGGGAGCATCACAGACCGGGGCCTGTCAGGGGGTAGGGGGTTAGGGGAGGGATAGCATTAGGAGAAATACCTAATGTAGGTGACGAGTTGATGGGTGCAGCAAACCATCATGGCACATGTATACCTATGTAACAAAACTGCATGTTCTGCACATGTACCCCAGAACTTAAAGTATAATAATAATAATAATAATAGTAATAATAATTAAAAAACACTACATCCCTAAGAGTCACAAATAGAAAAAAAAGAGAAATATATACGTTTGGGAAGTGGCCAATGGTCTGGCTGCCTGGTCACAGCCTTTAAAGAAAACAACTGGAAAATCAGAGCCAAGGAGGTCTGGGTAGACTCTAGAAG
>NW_012103298.1:0-1638 GCF_000951045.1 Mandrillus leucophaeus | reverse complement strand
TGCATGTTTAATCCCAATTTGAGGGATTATTGGGATGATTATTGGGACTACTGTTGGAACAATTGACAAACTGTCACTGGGGGTGTGTAGATTAAGTGGCAGTATTGTATAAATCCATGTTAATTTCCTGGTAGTGATAACAGCACTGTAATTATATAGCAGTGTGTCCTTGGTGTTTAGGAATTACACAGTGAAATGTTTAGGATAATGGGGCAACTTACTTTCAAATGGTTCCCCCAAAATCCTAGATAGATAGATAGATAGATGATTGATACATAGATAGATAGATAGATAGATAGATAGATAGATAGATAGATAGGCAGGCAGAGTGAGAAAGAAAGTGAGAATGATCAAACAAATGTATATAATGTTTTGTGGGGAGAGTGAATAGGAGTTTTTTGTAGTATTCTTATGACTTTTCCATAAATTTGAAATTATCAAAAATAAAAAATGTTTAAAACATTCTGAAGACACACATTCAGCCAACAATCATGAAAAAAGGCTCTACATCACTGATCATTACAGAAATGCAAATCAAAACCACAATGAGATGTCATCTAACACCAGTCAGAATGGCGATTATTAAAAAGTAAAAAATAACAGATGCTGGTGAGGTTGTGGAGAAAAAAGAACACTTATACACTGTTGGTAAATTCAGCCACTGTGGAAGACAGTGTGGTGATTCCTGAAAGACCTATAAACAGAAATGCCATTCAACCCAGCAATCCTATTACTGGGTATATACCCAAAGGAATGCAGATCATTCTATTATAAAGACACACACACGTGTGTTCATTGCAGTACCACTCACGATAGCGAAGACATGGAATCAGCCTAAATGCTCATCAGTAACAGACTGGATAAAGAAAATGTGGTACATATCATGGAATACTATGCAGCCATAACAATGAATGAGATCATGTCCTTTGCAGGGACATGAATGGAGCGGGAGGACATTATCCTTAGGAAACTAACACAGGAATAGAAAACCAAATACCACATGTTCTCACTTACAAGTGGGAGCTAAATGATGAGAACACATGGACACATACAGGGGAACAACAACACTGGGGACTTTTGGAGGGTGGAAGGGTGGGAGGAAGGAGAGGATCAGGAAAAATAACTAATGGGTACTAGGCTTAATACCTGGGTGATGAAATAATCTGTGACAAACCCCCATGACACAAGTTTATGTATGTAGCAAACCTGCACTTACACCCACGAACTTAAAAAGTTTAAAAAAAAAACTTAAACAACGCTCAGAATCTTGATTAAAAGTCCTAGTGCAAAAGGGCTTGCATAACTAATATGGTTTGAGTCTGTGTCCCCACAAAAACCTCAGGTCGAATTGTAATCCCTTGTGTCAGAGAACAGACGTGGTGGGAGGTGACTAGATCAAGGGGGTGGATTTCTCCCATGCTGTTCTCATTATAATGGGTGAGTTGTCCTGAGATCTGGTTATTTAAAAGTTTGTAGCACCTCCCCCTTCCCTCTCTTCATCCTGCTCCAGTTACGTAGGATGTTCTGGCTTCCCTTACACCTTCTGCCACGATTGTAAGTTTCCTGAGGTCTCCCCAGCTGTGCTTCCTGTGCAGCCTGTGGTACCATGAGCCAATTAAACCTCTTTTCTTTATAAAT
>NW_012103297.1:11397-12163 GCF_000951045.1 Mandrillus leucophaeus | reverse complement strand
TCCCACCCTCCCCCCATTTGGAGTCCCCAATGTCTATTGTTTCCATCTTTACGGCAATTTGTACCCACTTTTAGCTCCCACTCACAAGTGAGAACATGCAGTATTTGGTTTTCTGTTCCTGCGTTTTTTCACTTAGGATAATGGCCTCCAGCTCCATCCATGTTGCTGGAAAGGACATGATTTCATTCTTTTTAAAATCCATTGAGTATCTGTCTCTTATACACATCTAGATGTGTATTGTACCCACTTTTAGCTCCCACTCACAAGTGAGAACATGCAGTATTCGATTTTCTGTCCTTGCATTGGTTTGCTAAGGATAATGTCCTCCAGCTCCATCCATGTTGCTGGAAAGGACGTGATTTCATTCTTTTTAAAATCCATTGTTATTTTAAATTTTCAATTATATGCAGCTGAATCTAATCATGACTGACAAACAGGCCGAGTAACACATTTTTATTGAGTTTTAAATGGACAAATTAGGAAGTACTTAAATATCTTTCTCCCTCTCAAATACATTATTAAATGACTATAAGCCTGTCTATTTTAATTTTTAAATAATATCCATTCCCAGCCGGGTATGGTGGCTCACACCTGTAATATCAGCACTTTGGGAGGCCAAGGCAGGCAGATCACATGAAACCGGGAGTTTGAGACCAGCCTGGGCAACATGATGAAAACCTGTCTCTACTAAAAATACAAAAATTAGCCAGGCGTGGTGGCATGCGCTTGTAGTCCCAGTTACTCAGGAGGCTGAGGCAGGAGAATC
>NW_012103297.1:3621-4817 GCF_000951045.1 Mandrillus leucophaeus | reverse complement strand
ATATCAGCACTTTGGGAGGCCAAGGCAGGCAGATCACATGAAACCGGGAGTTTGAGACCAGCCTGGGCAACATGATGAAAACCTGTCTCTACTAAAAATACAAAAATTAGCCAGGCGTGGTGGCATGCGCTTGTAGTCCCAGTTACTCAGGAGGCTGAGGCAGGAGAATCACTTGAACCTGGGAGGTGGAAGTTGCAGTGAGCCAAGATCACACCACTGCACTCCAACCTGGGCAACAGAGCAAGACTCCATCTAAAAAATATATAATAATAATAAAAGTATCCTTTCCCTTTGTGGGTGTAGTGACTGTAAAGAGGCACAAGGAAGTTCCTGGGATGCTGATACTGTTTGTTTCTTCATCAGATATGTTCAGTTTGTGAAGATGCACTGGTTGTACGCATATTTGAAGTATTTATATTTCTCTCTCTATATAATTATACATCAATAAAAAGTTTCAAAGTATAGTCATTGTAAATTTATCTTTTTGAGCAGAACTAACCAGTTTAGGTAGGATTAGAGATTTTAAAAGGCTAAATCCTCTGAGAATTGTGAAGATTAAATGAACAATTAATGAAAAATGACTGTAAATTAGTTAGTCTTACCTATTTAGTTATGCTTCCGTGAATATTTTTGAACCTACTATTCATCAGGCAAATGCCTATTACTCTTGGTGCTAATGAAATTGTTTGCCTATTTTTTTTTTTCATTCCTCTCACTAGACTACAAGCTTCATGGGGACAGGGACAAATCTGTTTTGTTCCTGTTGCACACACAGTTGTCCAACACTAATCTGTTTTGTTCATGGTGTACACATAGTTAACACAGTGCCAGGCAATAAATGTAGTGGCTTTTAATGGAATGAATAACTGAGTTAATATATTATAGGTTAAATAACCTCTTGTGGACAACTAGGAAACTGGATTTCAAGTTCCAAAACAACTGACTTTCATGTGATCTTTTGGAATTCACTTGTAAATTACGGGCAATGTATGGCTCTTCAGCATCAGTATTCAATCATGAAGTACAAGTGAAATTTCATGCAATTCTCTTAAAGCTTGGGAAATGATGATGTATAAAACATAAGGCCAAGTGCGGTGGCTCACGCCTGTAATCCCAGCACTTTGGGAGGCCGAGCAGATCACCTGAGGTGGGGAGTTAAAGACCAGCTTGACCAACATGGAGAAACCCCGCCTCTA
>NW_012103297.1:0-655 GCF_000951045.1 Mandrillus leucophaeus | reverse complement strand
TTTTTAGATGGAGTCTTCCTCTGTCGCCCGGGCTAG
The DNA here is from genome assembly GCF_000951045.1 of Mandrillus leucophaeus. Taxonomy (NCBI): domain Eukaryota; kingdom Metazoa; phylum Chordata; class Mammalia; order Primates; family Cercopithecidae; genus Mandrillus; species Mandrillus leucophaeus. The sequence goes on along the minus strand of NW_012103297.1, from coordinate 619 downwards.
AGTGCAATGGTGTGATCTTGGCTCACTGCAACCTTCACTTCCTGAGTTCAAGCGATTCTTCTGTCTCAGCCTCCTGAGTAGCTGGGACTACAAGGCACCCGCCACCACGCCTGGCTAATTTTTGTATTTTTAGCAGAGACGGGGTCCATATTGTTCAGGCTGGTCTTGAACTCCTGACCTCAGGTGATCCACCTGCTTCGGCCTGCCAAAGTGCTGGGATTACAGGTGTGAGCCACCCGCCCGGCTGAGAGAAGAATATCTTACTTGGCTTATGGTGAACTTCACCAAACATTTTATCTGAAATCGTTTAAGTGGAGTTTTGTATCTTGCAACCAAAAGAATCTGCTTGGGCCAGGTGCGGTGGTTCACGCCTGTAATCCCAGCACTTTGGGAGGCCAAGGCTGGGAGGCCAAGGCAGGCGGATCCCTTGAAGTCAGGAGTTCGAGACCAGCCTGGCCAACATAGTGAAACCTGGTCTCTTTCAAAAATACAAAAATTAGCCAGATGTGGGGGCGCACACCTGTAGTCCCAGCTACTCAGGAGACTGAGGCAGGAGAATCACTTGAACCTGGGAGGTGGAGGTTGCAGTAAGCTGAGATTGCACCACTACACTCCAGCC
>NW_012103296.1:6514-8205 GCF_000951045.1 Mandrillus leucophaeus | reverse complement strand
GGGCCCGCCATCTTGGGCCTTGCAAAAAGAGCGGCCTCTTTAACGCCCCCACCGGAACCTCCCCGGAGGCCCCAGCCCCAAAGCCAGGGCGGCGGCGCCTCCCTCACCCTGGGTAAAGAAAACTCAGGTCCTCCCTGGAGACCCGGCAACCCGCGGGAAGCAGACCGCGCATGAGCCCTGCATGGCCGGAACGATGGGTTTCATTGCCCTCTGCCGGCCATGAGGTGGCAGCACAGGACGTTTGGCCTTTACTGCTTAGCGGTGGACCTGAGTCTGAATCACTGAAATTCAGGTATGGATTATTCAGTACCTTTCTTTTGGAAGATCAAATGGAAATTGAGTATGATATCTTGTGCTTTAATTAAAGAAGATGGGAATAAAGAAACAAATTCGAAAGTTAGTATACAAAAGTCGATTGATTCCCTCTATGTGAAGGGAAGAAGAGCTTGAATAAGAGAAGCATTTTGTGTTATGCTTTAATGCTGGAGATCTACCACCATGCATTTGTCAAATCCCCTAGAATTTCACAGCACAAATAGTACATCTTAATGTGGCTCAGGACTACATATAATGTCAGCCACAGTTTGAGGGTAAATTACATATTTAATTAAATAGATTAAACAATAAATAATGTTGTGAGCTCTACCTGGACACAATCCTTGCCTCTCCAACCAGCTTGCTAAGGGCTTGAATTTCTTGCTCATTATCCTCACACTTGACATAAACCCTGGCTGCTGAGTAAAATCAATCACTTGTGGAGATTTTTTAATATAATGATGCATCAATTTCAACCATGGATAAGGCCATTTAGCCTTAGTAAGGCCTATCGTATTAAGATTGTGCCTGTTTTGCAAAATTTCAAGTCATCATCCCACTTATTATTCAGGAAACGTTTTCTCTTGAGTTTTAGGTTCAGTACTGAGGCTTCTTGATGGATAATACATTTTCCAATTCTGAGGACAAGGCAGAGGAGGCCCCATCTGTGAGAACTTTCATTTTGCTTCTGGAAAAGTACATTGAACCAAATATAGGAAAGGCTTGCATGGTGGCTGACAGGTTCGGCTGTTTTATCGTGCTGGTGTTTTATCTTCTGGACAGAAGTAAAAGGAACACAGCTGTGTCTGTCTCTGTGTAATAACTCAGGACTGACCTGAGTAAACTCTGGGGTGTCATGAGATGAACTGCTACCTCCACTTAGAGAGGCTTCAGGGACAAAATTTCAAGAGATTTCTGAGGGATAGAAGAGCAGGGCTGCCTTATTCTCTGATCCCAGGTAACTACTCAGGGACAGAGGCAAGGGCTGGGGACACCCAAATGCATATACTAGGTGTCTTTGATCCAGCCTCCGTTTCCTTGCTAAATCTATGCAATGACACACTGAGAAATCTGGCAAGTGGGGCTGAAGATCCCTGATGTGTCAGTTCCAGGGTTGGATGGAAACAAGTGGTTTTAGTGGACATTGAAGTAAAGGGAGGTGAGTTGTGAGGAAAGAGCCATTGAAGACTGGGGAGACTCAGAAGTTGGGGTAGAATCTCGACCCATAAGACAAGGAGTGCAGATGCAAATCAATTTGTTAGGGCTGCATAAATGAAAGAAGGACTGCACCAACACACTAAGTTTTTTCAACAACCGATTGTATTCTTTGAATATTTGTAAGTATTGATCTTTTGGAAATGTTTAATGAGATTTCT
>NW_012103296.1:3687-5369 GCF_000951045.1 Mandrillus leucophaeus | reverse complement strand
TTCCCACTTTTATCACATTCATAACGCTTTTATCCAAGGTGAGTTCTCATGTCTTCGAAGGTTAAAGGATTGAATAAAGCCTTTCCCACACGGATGACACTTATACGGTCTCTCTCCCCTGTGAGTTTTCTCATGTCTTCTAAGGTGAGAACACTGAGTGAAGGATTTTCCACATAGATGACATGCATATGGCCTCTCTCCAGTGTGAGTCATCTTGTGCCGTCTAAGGTGAAAGCAATTAGTATAGGCCTTTTCACATATATTACATTGATATGATTTACCTTTAGTATGAATTTGTTTATGTGGTTTAGGGGACAACCGATTACTAAGGGATTTTCCACACTGTTTGCTGACGTAGGGTTTCTTTCCACTCTGAGTTAACAAACACTGAGTCATTGTGGAACTGTGAGTGCAATCTTCTCCCAAATCATTACATTCAAAGGGATCCTCCAGAATGAGAGAGTTCTCCTTTAGGGACAAAGATTAAAAGCTTTTAATGATTTACCGATATATATCTATACATTCATTTCAGCACCTTTGAATCCTAGACCAACCATTCAGTGGTAGAGCCCAGTTGAAATCTTTCCAATGTTACTTGTGTGAAAGGAAATTAAATTTTGGCACCCCAAACTCATTCAACCAGAGGGAAAAATCAAGCTGGGAACAGGGTCACACAAACCTGCCTCCCACTTCTGGTTCCTAAATAATATGGCTACAAGATGAAAAGCTACACGCCTCCCCCATATTTTGCCCACAAGGAAATTCCTCATGAGCTGTTACAATTACACCATGGCAATGCAAACTGATAGCTTGTTTTTACAGGCGCAGTCAGCCCCAGTTCACCAGACACAAATGCATATCCGATTGTTTCCCTGCCCCATTTTGCCTATGTTGTCTTATATAAAATGCAGCTCTCCTGCATTATTCCTCTGCCTCATTTGTTTATGTCATCTTATGTAAAAAAGTCCAGATTCACTGAGCCAGAAATATGCATGAATTACTATTTTTTCTACCCACCTTTTACATGAAAATTGTATACTTCTCAATATCCCACCCTTTCCCCTTTTAAATTTAGAGAAAATCATCTTTGGAGAAAGGTATACACCTGTCCCCCAGGTGCATGTCCTTAACTCTGGCAAATAAATCTCCTAAAATGATTGAGACTTGTCTCGTCATTTTTCTCGATTGACACTTGCGTACACATTATCCCCTGTAGATACAGATATTTTCTCTTTTGTAAGATCCCAACTGCAGAGTTATTCCATTAATTGTGATGATATCAATATCTTTCAAAGTCTGCGCATGAGCAATGTATATGCACTTGTTCTATTTTAAAGATCTCATGTTATGGTTTAGAACACAGGTCACTTTATTTACTGAATTCAAACTATCAATTTTTTTTTGCTTAGAAAGCACTTAATGCCAGCCTAATTACACTCAGGTGACTGTGCGTCATTACTAACTTAACCCATTACCAGGTCTTTAACTTAGATGACTGGTGTACAGAGCTATAAAACTCACCATTGTCATACCGGTGGATGCGTCTTTTCTGATAGGATGCATGGATATCGTGTGTTTTTTCTCAAGGGCACTTTCCTTGTCTGAAATAATTGAAAAATAAATTGTTACCTTGGTATTATGGTAATAAAATTGTTTGAAAAACCCCAAGGCCCGTTTACTTT
>NW_012103296.1:0-293 GCF_000951045.1 Mandrillus leucophaeus | reverse complement strand
CATGTCTTTTTTTGTAGATAGCCTGCATAGGGGCTGGAATAAAGTAGTGTAATATTAGAAATTATGTTGATAATTAAGGAATCTTTGACACATGATACCCAACCTAGAGTCCTGAGAAAACTTAATTGGAGGCCAGATATCTGAAACTCTCCTGATTGCATTTGGAACACCCAGGCTAGGTGGATTTTGCATCATAAAAACAAACAAAAAAAAGAATAAAAATGAAACACCCATGCAAACTGGAGAAAACTGCCCATTTGCCAGCAATATGGGTATAATTTCAGTAGAAAGAG
>NW_012103295.1:8765-9109 GCF_000951045.1 Mandrillus leucophaeus | reverse complement strand
AAAACTCTTAAGTTCATTTTGCATTTTCATATCTTAGGTAAATTTCTCAGGTGAGTCCTTCTTTATGGGCACATTCTAGCCTAACTACCTTCCTTACTCTGCCAGCCACTTATTTTCCAGTATCTATTTCCACAAAGAAAGAAAGACAGAATGCTAAGAGAGGAAGGGAAGAAAAATACATAAAGACTTTTGAGTAAAGAAAATATTATTGATAGGTTCTAGGTATAGTTCTACTGATGAGATAACTCCTATAAGATGACATTTTTGTATGGTACTTTTCATTTTTCATATGTGATTTATTCATCAATCTATCTGCCTGCTTTATGTGATTAGATATGTACTAT
>NW_012103295.1:5000-6363 GCF_000951045.1 Mandrillus leucophaeus | reverse complement strand
ACAGAGATAAATTATCTTTCTTATCATCTCATATCAGCAGTACATGCTATCAGCATGACTTATCATTGATAATGTTCGCTTGATCATTTTGTTACAGTTTTGTTTGTCAGGATTGTTCACTGTGAGGTTACCCATTTTTACCTCTTTCCCTACCATATTCTTTAGAAGCAAGTCTAAGTGCAGCTCACACTCAAGGAGGGATGGGTGGGAATTAATCTTTATCTGTCAGTGAGGTATTTATCAATATAAATTATTTGTAATTCTTGGAAGAAAGAATTTCTCATCTTCCATTATTTATTTAGTCAATCAGTTATTTATATATTTATGAACTCAGAGTTAAGTATTCAAAGTACTTGTTACTTGATCATTGTAGTGATTTTTACACGTAAAAAATATAGCTAATCTATTTCTCTACCTGTCAATGTCAAGAATTAAACAATATTTGTTAATTCTATTCTTACTAATCCCAGGTCTCAGATGTAGATTATTTTGGAACTCTTATTTTGCAATCTATTTTTTCCCATTTCTTCTTTCCTTAGTCAATAGGAACTGCATTCTGCCAGATACTCAGAGAAAAATCTTTTGAGTTACCCCTGACTCCTCTCCCATTCTCACCCCACATCAAATCAGTCACTAATTCCTTCAACACTTTCTTCAAATATATACAGAATCTAAATACTTCATATACCCTTCATCTCAATCACCCATGATCACGCCACTGCACTTCATCCTTCATAATACCTTAAATAATAATAATAATAAAAAAAGCCAATTTGCTAAATGGGAGCAACTATAATTCTTCTAATATTATGTCATGTCATAGCATTTTTCACCTCAGAAAGCTCTCACGACTTCTTTTCTCACTCATATTAAAATTCAAAACCTAATAATGGCATAAGCCAAGATCCGGTAAACATTTTCGGTCAAAAGCAAGTAAATAAATACTAGTTGCAGCTCTGTGGGCAGTAAACACTATGCACAACTATCCAACTCTGCCATTGTTGGCTGAAAGCATTCATAGACAATGTAAATAATTGAGTTGTGTGTTTGTGTTCCCATAACACTTTTGTTACAAAAATACATGTTGAGAAGAATTTAGTCAATAGGCACAATTTGCCAACTCCTGGCCTAAATGATCAGTTTCTTACTTTGACCTTCTTTTCTAACTCACTGACTTCTTTTCTTTGAAACCAGGCAGGCAGTCTTCAACATCAGGTTCCTTGCTCTTTGCTGTCTCTTCTTTCTGGGAAGATCATCTCCAGGCTCACTCCATCACTTCCTCCAATTAAAAGGTCTCCTTAACACAAACAAGGCCTTTCATTATTGCCCACACTCTTTCTTCCCTTTTTCTGCTTTTTCTTCA
>NW_012103295.1:0-445 GCF_000951045.1 Mandrillus leucophaeus | reverse complement strand
AGCCACCATGCCCAGCCTATTTAATTTTTAACAGAAAGATGAATTAACTTTGGCTGCATTATAGGAGAACCTCAGCTCTTCTTTCAGGTCCCCATATACGTGAACATTTAGGTTTGCAGCAGCCCATTTGGTCCTGAGAGATTTTGCAATAAGTAAAATGTTGAGAGAACCAAGAAAGAGAGGTTGGGTGGGGTTCCTTTGTTGTGGAAGCAGCGGGATTCTAACTGGAGCCAGCTGTTCATCAGCTGGAATAAATGCACTAATTCAACACCAGCGATGCCAGTTCACAGTCACTTTGGCCTAGATACTAGCTTTAAGCTACGGCTTGCAGGAATCAGCACATCAGGCTCTCTGTTCAACATGGCCTCCTGCACCTCCTGGGCTTCACAGAAGCATTACTGGAAGGACTGCTGTAGTCCCTAACTGATCCAATCTTGTCTTTACC
>NW_012103294.1:7231-7836 GCF_000951045.1 Mandrillus leucophaeus | reverse complement strand
GATTTCCTGACCTCGTGATCCGCCCGCCTTGGCCTCCCAAAGTGCTGGGATTACAGGCATGAGCCACCGCGCCCGGTCGCATTCATTTTTTCTCATTCTGTATCTTCTTTTAGTATTGTTTCTTTCATTACTACAGTGTCTATTTCTTATCGTACACTTTCTTTTCACTGATTTTCATATCTTATTTTTCTTTTTTCTCTCTCTTCATTCTTTTTATCTTTATACTGTTCCCCCTCAATTTCTATTCCCTCTCTATTCATACTGTCTTATTTTATTAAATGTTTTATATTCTTTTACAAATCATCTTTATATTTAAGTTGAAAATGTTTTATATTCTTTTTATATTTTATTTTATTTTATTTTTTGAGATGGAGTCTTGCTCTTGTTGCCCAGGTTGGAGTGCAGTGGTGCGATCTTGGCTCACTGCAACCTCTGCCTCCTGGGTTCAAACGATTCTCCTGCCTTAGCCTCTGGAGTAGCTGGAATTACAGGCATGTGCCACCACGCCTGGCACTAAGGATGACAAGTCAAAATGCAGATGAGCCCTCCCTAAAAGGGAAGGAGCCAACCTTGGCCTCTCTGCACAGCACGAGAGTATCTGCCTG
>NW_012103294.1:2957-4571 GCF_000951045.1 Mandrillus leucophaeus | reverse complement strand
TAGCTGGGACTACAGGCATGTGCCACCACGCCTGGCTAATTTTTGTATTTTTAGTAGAGACGGAGTTTCACCATGTTGGCCAGGCTGGTCTCGAACTCCTGGGCTCAAGCGATCTGCCTTCCTCGGTCTCCCAAAGTTCTGGGATTGCAGGCATGAGCAGACTGGATATTTTCAATTGTCCTATCTTCAAGCTCAATGGTTCCTTCTTTCACATCCTCAAATCTGCTGTTGAGCACCTCTAGTAAATTTTTAAACTATTACACTTTTCAAGTCTATAATTTCTATTTGGTTCCATTTTATCATTCTATCTTTTTGTTCTCTTTATATGTTTATATTCTCTTTACTTGTTTATACACCATTCTTTTGGTTTCATTCAGTTCTTTGTTCATGGTTTCCTTTAGCTCTTTAAGACAGTTGATTTAAAGTCTTTATCTAGCAAACCCAATGTCTGGGCTTCCTCAGGGATAGTTTCTGTCCATTTCTTTTTTTCCCTGTGAATGAGCCACATATTTCTGTTTCTTTATGTCCTGTAGTTTTTTGTTGAAAGTGGACATTTTGAATATTATAATCTGGAAACTCTGGATATCAGATGTTTTCGCCTCCACAGGGTTTGCTATAGTTGATTTTTGATGTTTGAGGATTTCAGTCATCTGTTTCTTTAGTGAGTTTCCCAAACTATTTTTGCAAAGACTATATTGCTTGTCATGTGTTGTCACTGAAGTTATGTTACCTTAGCAGTCAGCCAGTGACTTGACAAAGATTTTCATAAATATCTGGAGGGAGAAAAAAACCAACACTCTGGTCTTTGCAGATGGGCTCTGAGCTGGCGTACTCCTTATCTCTAAGCCAAGCCACCTGCAACTCTGCCTTAGCTATCATCTTCTGCTTGCACGGACTCCAAAGATCAATCAGAGGTACAAGCCAAAGGTTCTCTTAGGACTTTTTGGAGCTTGCATCTGGCCCTGGGCATGCAGGTTGCATTTCCGCTTCCTAAGTCTGAGGTCTCCAGAGAAACAATCAATAGGATGTGTGTGCATGTGTACAGTATTCTGAATACTGCAGGGCAAGCTGGAGACCAAGCTGTAAGGAAACATAGAAAGTTATGTAATAACTAAATGGTAATTCAGTGTCAGGAGAAGGGCTGTTTATCCATTAAATGAAAAGGACTTCATCAACCCTGTGGGCTAACTGGAAAGTAAATTTATTTAATACCTTATTACATTTCATCACTTTGTCAACTTCAATTAAACCTTTACTACATTTGTAAAAATATTAAATATGCTTCCTAAGCAAAGAAAGTTTTTCAGAACAAGCAAATTTAGCATTTAATGACATAAATTACTCAGTAGTTAACCATATTCTATAAATACATTTTATTATTCATAAAATAACAGTGTTGTACAATTAGTGCTCTGAAAAGTGGTTTCATATTTATATATTGCTATTTATAGGTTATAAATATTACCTGTGTATAAAAAGTACAAAATATTTCAAGTTATAAGTTTACAATTAAAATACAATATTAGAATTTGAAATAAGATTGTTTTTTATTACATGGGAAACTGTCTTTAAAATAGAACAGACTAATCCTGAAAAATGGGCTAGAACAAATGG
>NW_012103294.1:0-1427 GCF_000951045.1 Mandrillus leucophaeus | reverse complement strand
AGACCCTGTCTGGAAAAAAAAAAAAAAAAGAAAAGGAAAGGAAAGAAGGCTGGGCGCGGTGGCTCACGCCTGTAATCCCAGCACTTTGGGAGGCCGAGGCGGGCGGATCACAAAGTCAGGAGATCGAGACCAACCTGGCTAACACGGCGAAACCCGTCTCTACTAAATACACAAAAAATTAGCTGGGCCCAGCTACTCGGGAGGCTGAGGCAGGAGAAAGGCGTGAACCTGGGAGGTGGAGTTTGCATTGAGCCGAGATCGCGCCACTGCACTCCAGCCTGGGCGACAGAGCAAGACTCCGTCTCAAAACAAACTAACAAACAAAAGGAAAAAAAAAGAAAAGAAAAGAAAAAGAAGAAGAAAAAAAAGAAATTTATTCATTTGGTTGTCATCCTTGAAGAGAAACAATATATGATAAAATAAAAAATAAATTTAGTCCTGATTGCACCTAGGTAAAAATTTGAAAACAAAAATCCATTGCGATTCAATCTATGAAAGTTTCTTCAAGCATAAATGTGCACATTGCAGATGAGTATGTAAAGTGTAAAATACATACAGGTTCTAAAAACATGAAAAGTTGTATCAATAAAAACTCTAATGTAGTAAAAATAAAGAAATGTAAGGATATGGTAAAAATCAAATTCAAAGTAGTGGTTATCTTTAAGAGGTTTGAAAGAAGATGTGAAAACAGTTGGGAATATAGATGACTTCACCTTCATTTGTAATTTTTTATTTCTTGAATTGGCTTATATGTTTATTAGTACTTCATATCTGTATATGTCCAAAATACCCTGTAAATAAGTTTAAAATAAACAATATTTGCTCTTATTTCTATACTTTCTTGTATATTTCTCAAATTTGTAAACTATTTATTTGCACGAATTTTGCATTAAGTTTATAAAGTTGATTAGATTCATGGATTCCCAAAAGATGCTTGGCATGGAACACTATTTCTGTTTCCAAATAGACACATTGACATATGATTATGCAGATTTCATAGGGAGGTTACAGGATGGGAAGTTAGATACACTTCGTCATACTTCTGCCATTTTGTAGTTTAGACACAATAACTGACCAGCATTAATGTTAAAATAGAGTTCATAAGACTGATGAAATGAACTCTTTGTATTAGCCGGGCATGGTGATGGGCGCCTGTAATCTCAGCTACTCACAGGAGGCTGAAGCAGGAGAATCACTTGAACCCGGGAGGTGGAGGTTGCAGTGAGCCGAGAATGTGCTACTGCAGCCTGGGCGACAGAGCAAGACTCTGTCTTAAAAAAAATAAAAATAAAAAAGAGAGAGAGAGAAGAGAAAGAAAGAAAGACAGAAAGAGAGAAAGGGAGAAAGGGAGAAAGGGAGAAAGAGAGAAAGAGAGAAAGGGAGGAAGGGAGGAAGGAAGGAAGGAAAAGAGAGAGAGAAAGAGAAAG
>NW_012103293.1:5995-6324 GCF_000951045.1 Mandrillus leucophaeus | reverse complement strand
ACACACAACAACATACATATGATATTGATAGTTCCTGAATTTCATCTGTAAAATGAAATTTTATTATTTTATGTCATTTTAAACTTCTGTAATCCTGTGTCATAGCTGCATATGAAGAGCACGTGAAATTCATGAGTCTGAGATTTATATTTGATCTTCACAGCATGGTTGTTAGGCATATATGTATAAAAATGGTAAAATTGTGAATCAAAATTATTTTATTGTAACTATACATTTATGTCTGATAATTCTTCCCATATTTTTTCTCCCATCCAAACTAATTTCAAAGAGTTTTTGCAATGCCTTTGTTTTAGGACCAGAACATAATA
>NW_012103293.1:2834-3493 GCF_000951045.1 Mandrillus leucophaeus | reverse complement strand
ATTTTAAGGCTATCTAAGAGTAGCTGAGTAATTCTAAAAATGTAATAAGGAGTGGGGCATTCACTGTGCTAGACAATAATATTTACTATGAAGCTGTAGTATTTTAAGCAGTTTGGTACTGGATATAAATAATTAGTAGAATAGTTCAAAATCCAGACATATACTCATATGCATGTGGAAAGGAATTACAGGATAAAGGTACTGCTTCAAACATGTTGAGACAAGATAGATTAAAAATCATTTTTTATTGTTTGAATTATTTAGCTGGCTGTGCATATATTTTTAAATAACATGTCTATGTAATTATTAGAGAATTTATATGTATAACATATAGACACTTACATATATGAATATAAGAAAACATGTAATATATTAATATATACATGTACAAAACTGAATAAAATACATATGTGTTTATATATGTGTCTGTATATACATGTGTATATAAATGCATACATATATAGTTAGATGAGTGCATATGTTATGTATATGTATGTATGTGTGTGTGTCAAAGAAGAATAAAAATGTTCAAACATATATTAGATACATTGTTTTATGGTACTATGTTCTTAATTTTCATTTCATGGGTTTTGGGTGTTTTTGGCTTTTTTTTTTGCTTCAAGAAATTGGTACACCATAACAGTATAATCTTAAACTCA
>NW_012103293.1:0-354 GCF_000951045.1 Mandrillus leucophaeus | reverse complement strand
ATTTTAAGGCTATCTAAGAGTAGCTGAGTAATTCTAAAAATGTAATAAGGAGTGGGGCATTCACTGTGCTAGACAATAATATTTACTATGAAGCTCTAGTATTTTAAGCAGTTTGGTACTGGATATAAATAATTAGTAGAATAGTTCAAAATCCAGACATATACTCATATGCATGTGGAAAGGAATTATAGGATAAAGGTACTGCTTCAAACATGTTGAGACAAGATAGATTAAAAATCATTTTTTATTGTTTGAATTATTTAGCTGACTGTGCATATATTTTTAAATAACATGTCTATGTAATTATTAGAGAATTTATATGTATAACATATAGACACTTACATATATGAATAT
>NW_012103292.1:2903-4080 GCF_000951045.1 Mandrillus leucophaeus | reverse complement strand
CTTCATGCTTCCACTTAAAAAGATGCAACTATTTTTTTTTAAAGTTGTCATACTTTCCTCAAAAACAAAAGTTCCAACAGACACTATTCATATTTCAGTGACGTAAATTCCTCTTATTTTTATTTTTTTAAGTTTTACTTTAAGTTGTGGGATACAAGTGCAGAACGTGTAGGTTTGTAAGAGAGGTATACATGTGTCATGGTGGTTTGCTGCACCTATCAACCCATCATGTAGGTTTTAAACCCTGCATGCATTAACTATTTGTCCTCATGCTCTCCCTCCCCTCCCCTCATCCCCAAACCCCCTTACTAGCCCTGGTATGTATTGCTCCCCTCCATTTGTCCATGTATTCTCATTGTTCAACTCCCACTTATGAGTGAGAACATGTGGTATTTGGTTTTTTGTTTCAGTGTTAGTTTGCTGAGGATGATGGCTTCCAGCTGCATCCATGTCCCTGCAAAGGACATAAACTCACCCTTTTTTATGGCTGCATAGTATTCCATGGTGTATATGTGCCACATTTTCTTAATCCAGTCTATCATTGATGGGCATTTGGGTTGGTTCCATGTCTTTGCTATTGTAAATAGTACTGCAATAAACATACGTGTGCATGTGTCCTTATATTAGAATGATTTATATTCCTTTGGGTATATACCCAGTAGTGGGATTGCTGGGTCAAATGGTATTTCTGGTTCTAGATCCTCGAGGAATCACCACACTGTCTTCTGCAATGTTTGAACGAATTTACATTCCTACCTAGAGTGTAAAAGCATTCCTATTTCTCCACAGCCTTGCCAGCATCTATTGTTTCTTGACTTTTTAATAATCACCATTCTGACTACCACGAGATGGTATCTCATTGTGGTTTGATTTGCATTTCTCTAATGATCAGTGATGTTGGGCTTTTTTTCATAGGCTTGTTGGATGCTTCCATTGTCTGAGCAGGAATTTAAACTAAAAAGGCATAAATGTCTTTCTTTTTGAGAAGTGAAGTGTCTATTCATATCCTTTACCCACTTTTGATAAGGTTTTTCGTTTTGTTTTGTTTTTTTGCTTTTTTGTAAATTTGTTTAAGTTCCTTGGAGATTCTGGATATTAGACCTTTGTCAGATGGGTATATTTCAAAAATTGTCTCCCATTTTGTAGTATGCCTGTTCATTCTGATGATAGTTTCTTT
>NW_012103292.1:0-1411 GCF_000951045.1 Mandrillus leucophaeus | reverse complement strand
ACCAGCCTTGCATCCCAGGAATGAAGCCAACTTAGTTGTGGTGGATAAGCTTTTTGATGTGCTGCTGGATTCAGTTTGCCAGTATTTTATTGAGGTTTTTCACATCTATGTTCATCAGGGATATTGGCCTGAAGATTTCTTTTTTTGTTGTGCCTCTGCCAGGTTTCGGCATCAGGATAATGCTGGCCTCATAAAATGAGTTATGGAGGACTCCCTCCTTTTCGATTATTTGGGATAGTTTCAGAAGGAATGGTACCAGTTCCTCTTTGTACCTGTGGTAGAATTTGGCTGTGAATTCTTCTGGTCCTGAGCTTTTATGGTTGGTAGGTTATTAATTACTGCCTCAATTTCAGCACTTGTTATTGGTCTTTTCAGGGATTTGACTTCTTTCTGGTTTAGTCTTGGGAGGGTGTATTTGTCCAGGAGTTTAACCGTTTCTTCTAGATTTTCTAGTTTATTTGCTCAGAGGTGTTTATAGTATCCTCTGATGGTAGTTTCTACTTCTGTGGGGTCAATGGTGACATCCCCTTTATCATTTTTTATTTTGTCTATTTGATTCTTCTCTCTTTTCTTCTTTATTAGTCTAGGTAGCATTCAATCTATTTTGTTAATTTTTTTCAAAAAACCAGTTCCTGGATTCATTTATTTATTTATTTTTTTTGAGGTGCATTTTTTGTGTCTCTATCTCCTTCAGTTCTGCTCTGATCTTATTTATTGTCTTCTGCTAGATTTTGGATTTGTTTGCTCTTGATTCTCTAGCTCCTTTTATTGTGATGTTAGGGTATCTATTTGAAATCTTTCCAACTTTCTGATGTGGGCATTTATTGCTATACATTTCTCTTTTAACATTGCTTTAGCTGTGTCCCAGAGATTCTGGTACGTTGTCTCTTTGTTCTCATTGGTTTCAAAAAATTTTTTGATTTCTGCCTTAATTTCATGATTTACCCAGGAGTCATTCAGGAACAGATTTTTCAATTTCCATGTAATTATGTGGTTTTGAGTGAGTTCTAATTTGGTACTGTGGTCTGAGAGACTATTTATTATGATTTCAGTTCTTTTGCATTTGATGAGGATTGTTTTGCTTCCAATTATGTGGTCTGTTTTAGAATAAGTGCCATGTGGCACTGAGTAGAATGTATATTCTGTTGATTTGGGGTGGAGAGTTTGGTAGATGTCTACTAGGTCCACTTGATCCAGAGCTGAGTTCAAGTCCTGAATATCCTTATTAATTTCCTGTCTCATTTATTTGTCTAATATTGACAGTTAAAGTCTCTTGCTATTACTGTGTGAGAGTCTAAATCTTATTGTAGGTCTCTACAAACTTGTTTTATAAATCTGGGTGGTCCTGTACTGGGTGCATATATATTTAGGATAGTTAGCTCTTCTTGTGGAATTGATCCCTTTACCATTA
>NW_012103291.1:6437-7556 GCF_000951045.1 Mandrillus leucophaeus | reverse complement strand
AGGAAAGAGTTTTTGGTTGACCAAGGTACAGTAAATAAGATCAGGTCCCTTCATTTCATACTTTTTTCAAGTTTGTCTGTTTGTTTGTTTGTTTGTTTGTTTGTTTGAGACAGAGTCTCACTTCTGTCACCCAGGCTGGAGTGTAGTGGCGCGATTTCAGCTCAAGCTCCACCTCTTGGGTTCATGCCATTCTCCTGCCTCAGCCTCTCGAGTAGCTGGGATTACAGGCATGCGCCACACCGCCTGGCTAATTTTTTTTTGGTATTTTTAGTACAGACGAGGTTTCACCGTGTTAGCCAGGATGGTCTCGATCTCCTGACCTTGTGATCCACCGCCTCGGCCTCCCAAAGTGCTGGGATTACAGGTGTGAGCCACCGTGTATGGCCAAGGTTCTTTTACAGATGTGATGGTGCTTAAATAAATGTAAAGGAAGGACTTATTAATTCATGATTATCCTTCCAACTCCCTAGTAAGGAAGGGAGGACATGCATAACTATCGCCATTTTACAGAAAAGGAAATATGAATGTGGGCTATTTGTTAAAGGGAATAATAAAACATATTGGCTTGTCCAGGTCAAATTTGAAATTAAAAAAACAAACTAGAGGCTGGACGTAGTGGCTCAAGTCTGTAATCCCAGCACTCTGGGAGGCCGAGGCAAGTGGATCACGAGGTCAGGAGTTTGAGAACAGCCTGACCAACATCATGAAACCCCGTCTCTACTAAAAAGTACCCAAAAAATTAGCCGGGCATGGTGGCACGTGCCTGTAATCCCAGCTACTCAGGAGGCTGAGGCAGGAGAATCACTTGAACCCAGGAGGTGGAGGTTGCAGTGAGCCGAGATCGTGCCACTGCACTCCAGCATGAGCAACACAGAGAGACTCTGTCTCAAAAAAAAACCAAACCTAGAACTAGAATCGAGGTTTCCAGGCACTCTACTCTGTCCTATGCTCTTTCCATCTAGTGACCATGGATTTCAATATTCTCTCCTGCTAGAAAGTCTATTCATATTGTTAATCATATTACTATTTCAAAAATGAAAAAAAATATGATCATCTTGAGAGATGCTGACAAGACATCATTTGATAAAATCCCACATCCATTTGTGCCTTTAAAAATAC
>NW_012103291.1:1443-2062 GCF_000951045.1 Mandrillus leucophaeus | reverse complement strand
AAAAAAAAAAAAGCCACTGCTTGAATGAGTGCCTGGGCACCCCTGAATAGACACCCAGATTCCCAGGGTAGACAGATCCAAGTCCCACTAAGACCAGGAGCTCTGAGTTACTGCCCTCCATAGAGCCCAGCTCCAAAGAGGGAGGAGAGGCAGTTACCTAAAACGTGCAGGCCCAACAAGGCGGCATCAAGGCCAAAGCCCTGGAATCACAGACTCCGGGTCACAATCCAGCTCTGCTAGACACTAACATAAACGGCCTCAGGCAAGTTCTGGTACCTCTCTATGCCTTGAATTCCCCACCTTTAAAATGTGTATGATAGATACCGTGTAACACAACACTGTGGCGAGGGTTAAACTTTTACATTTCCTTTAAAAATAAAGTATAATAAAGGTTATTTTTGTTAAGATTAACACTTTTCAGAATAACTCTGTCAACCCCATGCTGATGAGTCAGTAGGTACCGCCTAAAAAGTTGAGGATGGCGTATATTAAAAAGTTACATAGCAGGCCGGGCGCAATGGCTCACGCCTGTAATCCTAGCACTTTGGGAGGCCAAGGCGGGCAGATCATGAGCTCAGGAGTTCGAGACCAGCCTGGCCAACATGGTGAAACCTGTCTC
>NW_012103291.1:0-1393 GCF_000951045.1 Mandrillus leucophaeus | reverse complement strand
CTCTATGCTAACAGATTAAAACAAAAAGAGTCACTTCTACGTGCATAACATTGCAGACACAAATGTTAAAGAGGAAGGGTCCTGCACTGGCCACTATGCCTCAATGGCTCCCCCAAAGCAGAGAGTGGAGACACAGAGGGGTCTCCGCCAATACTGCCAGCTGCTAGGCTGGCCCCACCCTGGTCTGCACCCAGCTCTGCCCCTCTGACAGCCACAGAAAGGCTGCTTCTGGGGACCCAGGGAAGTGGCTCCAGGACCCTGGCCCTGACTTACTTCTGGAATTGCCTGCCTCAGGGAGCTGCTCACAGACCACATCAAGGGGACATTAAAGTCACTGCTTGGGAGCCGGGTGCGGTGACTCACGCCTGTAGTCCCAGCACTTTGGGAGGCCAAGGCGGGCGGATCACGAGGTCAGGAGATCAAGACCATCCTGACTAACACGGTAAAACCCGTCTCTACTAAAAATTTAAAAAAAAAAAAAACTAGCCAGGCGTGGTGGCGTGCACCTGTAGTCCCAGCTACTTGGGAGGCTGAGGCAGGAGAATGGCATGAAGCCAGGCGACGGAGCTTGCAGTGAGCCGAGACCACGTCACTGCACTCCGGCCTGGGCGACAGAGCGAGACTCTCCCAAAAAAAAAAAAAAAAAAGCCACTGCTTGAATGAGTGCCTGGGCACCCCTGAATAGACACCCAGATTCCCAGGGTAGACAGATCCAAGTCCCACTAAGACCAGGAGCTCTGAGTTACTGCCTTCCACAGAGCCCAGCTCCAAAGAGGGAGGAGAGGCAGTTACCTAAAACATGCAGGCCCAACAAGGCGGCAACAAGGCCAAAGCTCCGGAATCACAGACTCCAGGTCACATTCCATCTCTGCCAGACACTAACATGAATGGCCTCAGGCAAGTTCTGGTACCTCTCTATGCCTTGAATTCCCCACCTTTAAAATGTGTATGATAGATACCGTGTAACACAACACTGTGGCGAGGGTTAAACTTTTACGTTTCCTTTAAAAATAAAGTATAATAAAGGTTATTTTTGTTAAGATTAACACTTTTCAGAATAACTCTGTCAACCTCATGCTGATGAGTCAGTAGGTACCGCCTAAAAAGTTGAGGATGGCGTATATTGAAAAGTTACATAGCAGGCCGGGCGCAATGGCTCACGCCTGTAATCCCAGCACTTTGGGAGGCCAAGGCGGGCAGATCATGAGCTCAGGAGTTCGAGACCGGCCTGGCCAACATGGTGAAACCTGTCTCCACTAAAAAATACAAAAATTAGCCAGGTGTAGTGGTGGTGGCTGTAATCCCAGCTACTGGGGAGGCTGAGGCAGAAGAATCGCTTGAATCCAGGAGGCGGAGGTTGCAGTGAGCCGAGATCACGCCACTGCACTCCAGT
>NW_012103290.1:1314-1651 GCF_000951045.1 Mandrillus leucophaeus | reverse complement strand
TTTGTTATCGGAGTATGTTTCCTTTGGCCCTATAATCTTCAAAGGAATCCGATATATGTGTTCTCAGATACCACAGAAATAAGGCTAGCAAAGAGATCCACCGAATACAGATGTAACACTGAGCGATGAATTAACAGAACACTCAGCAGTTTCTCAGAAAGCTTCTTTCCTGGTTTCGTCTGACGATATTTCCTTTTTCACCATAGCCCTCTACAGTCTTCAAATATCACTTTGCCTATTCCATAAGAACTGCCTTAGCGAAAGGCTTCTTGAGCTGAAAACTGTAACTCTGTGAGATGATTTCACAGAACACAAAGAAGTTTCTCAGAAAGCTTCT
>NW_012103290.1:870-1115 GCF_000951045.1 Mandrillus leucophaeus | reverse complement strand
TCGGAGGATATTTCCTTTGGCCCTAAAGTCTTCTAAGGTATCCGAAATATCTGTTCTCAGATTCCAGAGAAATAAAGCTAGCAAAGAGATCCACGACATATAGATGTAACTCTGTGAGGTGAATTAACAGAACACTAAGCAGCTTCTCAGGAAGCTTCTTTCCAGATTTCATGTGAGGATATTTCCTTTTTTACCGTAACCCTCTATGGGCTTCCAAATATCACTTTGCGAATTCCACAAGAACT
>NW_012103290.1:0-685 GCF_000951045.1 Mandrillus leucophaeus | reverse complement strand
CTCTGTGAGATGAATTAACAGAACACTAAGCAGTTTCTCAGAAAGCTTCTTTCCAGATTTTATCTGAGGATATTTCCTTTTTTACCGTAGCCCTTTAAGGGTTTCCAAATATCACTTTGCCAATTCCACAAGAACTGTCTTAGCGAATAGCTTCTTGCGGGGAAATCTGTAACTCTGTGAGATGATTTCACAGAACACAGAGAAGTTTCTCAGAAAGCTTCCGTCTCTTTGTTGTCGGAGGATATTTCCTTTGGCCCTATATTCTTCAAAGGCATCCGAAATATCTGTTCTCAGATTCCACAGAAAGAAGGCTAGCAAAGAGGTCCACGAAATACAGATGTAACTCTGTGAGATGAATTAGCAGAACACTAAGCAGTTTCTCAGAAAGCTTCTTTGCAGATTACACCTGAGGATATTTCCTTTTTCACCATACCCCTCTGGGGGCTTCCAAATATCACTTTGCCAATTCCAGAAGAACTGCCTTAGCGAAAGGCTTCTTGAGCGGAAAGCTGTAACTCTGTGAGATGATATCATAGAACCCAAAAAGTTTCTGAGGAAGCTTCTTTCTCTTTGTTGTCGGAGGATGTTTCCTTTGGCCCTGTAGTCTTCAAAGGGATCCGAAATATCTGTTCTCAGATTCCACAGAAATAAGGCTAGCAAAGGGATCCACGAAATTCAGATGTAA
>NW_012103289.1:475-3241 GCF_000951045.1 Mandrillus leucophaeus | reverse complement strand
GAATTGAAACAATTGATTTTGGTCAAAAAACTGATTAATAAATTAAATTTTAATTAGCAATGTAATTGAGAAAGTAATAGTACTAATAAGAAAATCAGCAAAATAAAAATAAACTGACATATTTTCACTGTGGTATACAGAAAATCAATCAATGAAATAAAATGGACTAAAGAAATCTTTTGTAAAAAAAAAACAAAAACAAAAAACTCTAGATGACATTTATTTGCATTTACATTATTTGGAATTTTTTTTTCTTTTTTCTTTTTTTGAGACAGGGTCTCACTCTGTCACCTAGACATCTAGAATGCAGTGGTGTGATCTCAGCTCACTGCAACCTCTGCCTCCTGGGTTCAAGGGATCCTGCGACCTCAGCCCCCAGAATAGCTGGGACTATGGAACTACAGGCACATGCCAACATGCCTGGCTAATTTTTGTACTTTTAGTAAAAACAGGGTTTCACCATGTTGTCCAGGCTGGTCTTGAACTCCTGGTCTCAAGTGATCAGCCTGCCTCAGCTTCCCAAAGTGCTGGGATTACAGGTGTGAGCCACTGTGCCTGGTCTTATGTTATTTGAAATGTTTTGTTCTAACTAGTCTCTGAGTTAAAACATTTCCAGCATCAAATTCGTCAACATTATTCAAAACTTATTTTAGAAGTCACTTTAATGATCTCTGAAATGTTTTTATTTCCAACGCCTTGAGTTTTTCTATTTCTCACTAGTCCAATAAAAAGCTTCTCATAAGATATAAAGGAAACACTCCTTGGTAGATCAGTACATTTTATAAGCTAAGACATTTTTAAACTTTCACAGCTCAGTGGTGGGGGACTTGAACACAGCCTGATCTTCAAGGAAATCAGGAACATATGGGATTTTACAGTGAAGTTTGCAAACTTAGGTTGCCATAGATTCAACAAAAAACTGTCTATAAAAGAGAAAGTAGCTCATTATAGAAAAAAAAAAAAGGTTAGCTAACTTCATCCCTATTTGGAACACTGATATATATATATATATATGTATGTATTTATCAGATCACAGTTGTCTCTTATTTTGTCTGAAAATGTTCACCCCCAGTAGAGTAAATGAGAGTGTTTCAGCCTTGTAAAGATGCACAGGTGTTCATGCCAGCATTAGTTTTCCCTGCTGGGGAGATCCAAGGTGCATGATTCAGTCAAACCATCACCAAGGCCCAGCTGTGATTATGTAGAAGAAACACATGCCTGGGAGGTCTGGGTTCTTCTCATGTCTTTACAGAAAAAAAAAAAAAGTTGTTTCTTTCAACTGAGGAACAAAATTTCCAACTATTTACCCAGGAAGTAACTGAGTAGACATTGTGCTGGTTCTTGGGAAAAACAGAAATAGACTTACCTGAAAAGAAATGCCAGTCATTTTTTGCACTCCATGCCAAAAGTTAATGTATTAGTCAGGGTTCTCTAGAGGGACAGAATGAATAGGATAGATGTATAGATAAAGGGGAGTTTCTTAAGTAGTATTAACTCACATGGTCACAGGGTAAGGTCCCGCAATAGCACATCTGCAAGATGAGGGGCAAGGAAGCCACTCTGAGTCTCAAAGCTGAAGACCATGGAGTTCGATGTTCGAGGGCTGGACGCATCCAGCATGGGAGAAAGATGTAGGCTTGGAGCCTAGGCCATTCTAGTGTTTTCTTGTTCTTCTGCCTGCTTTTATTGTGGCCATACTAGCAGCTGATTAGATTGTGCCCACACAGATTGAGGGTGGGTCTGCCTTTCCCAGTCCAATGACAAAAATGTTAATCTCCTTTGGCAACACCCTCACAGACACACACAGGAACAATACTTTGCATCCTTCAGTCCAATCAAGTTGATACTCAATATTAACCATCACAGTTAATATACAGGCAGAACCAGCTCAAAACATCTTCTTTTCTTTCTTTTTTTTTTTTTTTTGACAGAGTCTCACTCTTGTCATCCAGGCTGGAGTGCAGCGGTATGATTTAAGCAATTCTCCTGCCTCAGCCTCCTGAGTAGCTGGGACTACAGGCACCCGCCACCGTGCCTGGCTAATTTTTGTACTTTTAGTAGAGACAGGATTTCGCCATGTTGGCCAGGCTAGTCTCGAACTCCTGATCTCAGGTGACCCGCCCACCTCGGCCTCCCAAAGTGTGGGATTACAGGTGTGAGCCACTGCGCCCAGCCCCAAAACATCTTCTTTTATACTTTACTTGAGACAAAAAAAAAAAAAAAAAAAAACATTGCTGACAGTGAGTATGTTCTAAGGCGTCACTCCTTTGGAATGTCTGTCTAGTCTTGCTAACTCACCCCTCTTCATGGGGAGTCTCTTTTCACCCTTTTTCCTCCTATATCCAACTGGTATCAATATATGTAATTGAATCCTTGTTTTTGTGCACACATAGAAAGAAACTTCTGGATAAACATACCTTGTACAAGGTTGTTACTACTGAAGTTGTTATTTAGGCAAGGATTGTATTTATACTAGGGTTATGCCTGTAAGCAAGGTCATTACACACTCATGATGGGCCAGAACATCTGGATACGGTGAGGTATTTTCATACGGTGAAGCATTATTATAAGGAATATTAAATCAACTGTGATAGTAGGTGTATAGATGAACATGAATGAACCTTCCAGAAAGGATTAGTGGATGTCTTCATGTATTTGGATAACTAGCTCATCAACATAAATAAGTATTTACTTTAAAAGCAAAAGTTTGTTATCATTGGACATACTTTAAAAAGAAACACAGATCATATCCTTGTTATGTTCCCA
>NW_012103289.1:0-425 GCF_000951045.1 Mandrillus leucophaeus | reverse complement strand
CCAGGTGGAGTGCAGTGGCATGATCTCAGCTCACTGCAACCTCTACCTGCCACGTAGGAGCAATTCTGCCTCAGCCTCCCAAGTAGCTGGGACTAGAAGTGCGCACCACCACGCCCAGCTAATTTTTGTATTTTTAGTAGAGATGGGGTTCCACCATGTTGGTCAGGCTGGTCTCAAACTCCTGACCTTGTGATCCACCTGCCTTGGCCTCCCAAAGTACTGGGATTACAGGCGTGAGCCACTGTGCTCAGCCTGTCAATCTCCTTTTCAAAGTCAATAAGTTATATTGAAAGGAATCAAACGCATTCCTCATATATCTCCCAACTCCCTGAGCCCCGCACAAACACAACCCACCATATATCTCTCAACTTCCTGAGCCCAGCACACATTCCTCCACATATCCCCCAACTCCCTGAACCCAGCAC
>NW_012103288.1:2128998-2129271 GCF_000951045.1 Mandrillus leucophaeus | reverse complement strand
CTATTGGTCTATTCAGGAATTCAGCTTCTTCCTGGTTTTGTCTTAGGAGAATGTAAGTGTCCAGGAAATTATCCATTTCTTCTAGATTTTCTAGTTTATTTGCGCAGAGGTGTTTATAGTATTCTCTGATGGTAGTTTGTATTTCTGTGGGGTTGGTGGTGATAGCCCCTTTATCATTTTTTATTGTGTCTATTTGATTCTTCTCTCTTTTCTTCTTTGTTAGTCTTGCTAGTGGTCTATCAATTTTGTTG
Source organism: Mandrillus leucophaeus (assembly GCF_000951045.1). Classification (NCBI taxonomy): domain Eukaryota; kingdom Metazoa; phylum Chordata; class Mammalia; order Primates; family Cercopithecidae; genus Mandrillus; species Mandrillus leucophaeus. The sequence goes on along the minus strand of NW_012103288.1, from coordinate 2,129,020 downwards.
ATCTTTTCAAAAAACCAACTCC
>NW_012103288.1:2124473-2126743 GCF_000951045.1 Mandrillus leucophaeus | reverse complement strand
TGTCCCGCACTCCCTAGTGAGATGAACCCAGTACCTCAGTTGAAAATGCAGAAATCACCTGTCTTCTGTGTCGCTTGTGCTGGGAGTTGGAGACTGGAGCTGTTCCTATTCGGCCATCTTGCTCCCTAATAAGTTAGTTCTCACTCTATTAGTTACTGCAAGAGCCAATTGTTAAAAAGAACATTGTAACTTCCCCCTCTATCTTTTGCTTACTTTCTTTCCATGTGGTCTCTGTACATGCTGACTCCTCTTTCCCTTCTGCTCTGAGCGTAATCTGCTTGAGGCCCTCACTAGAGGCAGATGCTGGGTACCATGCTTCTTGTACAACCTGCAGAACTGTGAGCCAAATAAATCTCTTTTCTTTATAAATTACACAGCTTCTGGTATTCCTTTATAGCAACACAAATGGACTAAGACATAAAATTGGTACCAAGGAGTAAAGTGTTGCTATAAAGATACTTGAAAATGTAGAAGAAGCTTTAGAACTGGGTAATGGGCAGAGGTTGGAAGAGTTTAGAGGGCTCAGAAGAAGACAGGAAGATGATGTAAAGTTTGGAAATTCTTAGAGATTGGTTAAGTGGTTGTGACCAAAATGCTGATAGAAATATAGACAGAAAAGGCCCTGATGACAAGGTCTCATTAGGAACTGAAGCAAAGTTCACTCATGTTACATCTTAGCAAATAACTTGCTTGCATTGTGTCCATGATCTAGGAATTTGTGGAAGGCTAAACTTAAGCATGATGACCTATCTGGCAGAAGAAATTTCTAAGCATTCAAGGCATGGTGGGCTCCTTTTAACAGCTTACAATCAGATATAGCAGCAAAGGAACCTCCTAAAAGTGAAATTTATACTTAAAAGAGAAGCAAAGAGTAAAAATTTGTACAATTCACAGCCTGGTCATGTGTTGGATAAGGAAAGAACATTTTCAGGAGAGGAATCCAAGGGTGCTGCAGAGCAACCACTTGCTAAAGAGATTGGCATGACTAAAAAGGAGCCAGGTGCTAATAGTCAAGACAAGGGGGAAAAAGCCCCAAAGGCATTTCAGAAATATTTGAGGCAGCTCCTTCCATCACGGGCCTAGAGGCCTAGGAGGACAGAATGGTTTATGTGGACAGGCCCAGGGTGCTGCTGCCCTGCACTGCCTCAGGATGCCATTCCCCACATTCCAGCCACTTTGGCTAGTACAGCCCAGGCTCAAATGGCCTCAGGTATTGCTCAAGCATCTGCTCTAGGAGGCACACACCATAAGACTTGGCAGCTTCCATGTAGTGTTGAGTGTAGGCACCCAAAATACAAGAGTGGTAGAGGCATGGAAGCTTCCATCTAAATTTCAGAGGAGGTATTGGAAAGACTGAATGCACAAGGCAAATTCTGCCCCAGGGGTGGAGCCATCACATAGAGATTCTACTAAGACAGCAGCCTATTGGAGCTGTGAGAGTAGGGTTTGTGCCCTCTAGACCCCAGAATTATAGAGCCACTGGAAGCTTGCAACCTCAGCCTGAAAAAGGCACTGGCATTCAATTCCAACCCATGAGAGCAGCTACATGGCCTGTACCCAGCAAAGCCATGGCCTTGGGGGCCCACCCTTACACCAGTGTGCCAGGATGTGAGACATGAATCAAATTTTTTTTTTTTATCATTAAGACTTAATGTCTGCTCTTCTGGGCTTCAGACTTGAATGGGTCCTATTACCCTTTTCTTTTGGCCAATTTCTCCCTTTTGGAATGGGAATGTTTACTCAGTGCCTGTACCACCATTATGTCTTGGGAGTAAATAACCTTTTTTATTTTACAGGCTCACAACTGTAAATAACTTTCTTGAGTCTCAGATGAAACTTGGACTTTGGAGTTCATGTCAGACCACAAACATACTTGATTAAATTTCCAAGACATATATTTTGGGGAGTATATTCAGACCACAGTGCCGAGACCAGCTCGGTCAGGGAGACCCTAAACCACCAGCACTAGAGGAATTAAAGACACACACACAGAAATATACAGGTATATAGTGGGAAATCAGGGGTCTCACAGCCGTCAGAGCTGAGAGCCCCAAACAGAGATTTACCCATGTATTTATTAACAGCAAGCCACTAATTAACATTGTTTCTGTAGACACCCGATTAACTAAAAGTATACCTTATGGGAAACAAAGGAATGGGCCGAAATAAAGGGCTAGGTCTGGCTAGTTATCTGCAGCAGGAACATGACCTTAAGGCACAGATCGCTCATGCTATTGTTTGTGGTTTAAAAATGCCTTTAAGCAGTTTTC
>NW_012103288.1:2105956-2124423 GCF_000951045.1 Mandrillus leucophaeus | reverse complement strand
GCAGCAAAGGAACCTCCTAAAAGTGAAATTTATACTTAAAAGAGAAGCAAAGAGTAAAAATTTGTACAATTCACAGCCTGGTCATGTGTTGGATAAGGAAAGAACATTTTCAAGAGAGGAATCCAAGGGTGCTGCAGAGCAACCACTTGCTAAAGAGATTGGCATGACTAAAAAGGAGCCAGGTGCTAATAGTCAAGACAAGGGGGAAAAAGCCCCAAAGGCATTTCAGAAATATTTGAGGCAGCTCCTTCCATCACGGGCCTAGAGGCCTAGGAGGACAGAATGGTTTATGTGGACAGGCCCAGGGTGCTGCTGCCCTGCACTGCCTCAGGATGCCATTCCCCACATTCCAGCCACTTTGGCTAGTACAGCCCAGGCTCAAATGGCCTCAGGTATTGCTCAAGCATCTGCTCTAGGAGGCACACACCATAAGACTTGGCAGCTTCCATGTAGTGTTGAGTGTAGGCACCCAAAATACAAGAGTGGTAGAGGCATGGAAGCTTCCATCTAAATTTCAGAGGAGGTATTGGAAAGACTGAATGCACAAGGCAAATTCTGCCCCAGGGGTGGAGCCATCACATAGAGATTCTACTAAGACAGCAGCCTATTGGAGCTGTGAGAGTAGGGTTTGTGCCCTCTAGACCCCAGAATTATAGAGCCACTGGAAGCTTGCAACCTCAGCCTGAAAAAGGCACTGGCATTCAATTCCAACCCATGAGAGCAGCTACATGGCCTGTACCCAGCAAAGCCATGGCCTTGGGGGCCCACCCTTACACCAGTGTGCCAGGATGTGAGACATGAATCAAATTTTTTTTTTTTATCATTAAGACTTAATGTCTGCTCTTCTGGGCTTCAGACTTGAATGGGTCCTATTACCCTTTTCTTTTGGCCAATTTCTCCCTTTTGGAATGGGAATGTTTACTCAGTGCCTGTACCACCATTATGTCTTGGGAGTAAATAACCTTTTTTATTTTACAGGCTCACAACTGTAAATAACTTTCTTGAGTCTCAGATGAAACTTGGACTTTGGAGTTCATGTCAGACCACAAACATACTTGATTAAATTTCCAAGACATATATTTTGGGGAGTATATTCAGACCACAGTGCCGAGACCAGCTCGGTCAGGGAGACCCTAAACCACCAGCACTAGAGGAATTAAAGACACACACACAGAAATATACAGGTATATAGTGGGAAATCAGGGGTCTCACAGCCTTCAGAGCTGAGAGCCCCAAACAGAGATTTACCCATGTATTTATTAACAGCAAGCCACTAATTAACATTGTTTCTGTAGACACCCGATTAACTAAAAGTATACCTTATGGGAAACAAAGGAATGGGCCGAAATAAAGGGCTAGGTCTGGCTAGTTATCTGCAGCAGGAACATGACCTTAAGGCACAGATCGCTCATGCTATTGTTTGTGGTTTAAAAATGCCTTTAAGCAGTTTTCCGCCCTAGGTGGGCCAGGTGTTCCTTGCTGTCATTCCAGTAAACCCACAACCTTCCAGTGTGGGCATTAAGGCCATCAAGAACATGTCACAGTGCCGTAGAAATTTTGTTTATGGCCAGTTTTGGGGCCAATTTATGGCCAGATTTTCCGGAGCCTATTCCCAACACCATAGCATTCCACCTCTGGCCCCCCAAATACATGTACTTCTCACATATGAAACACATTCATTTCATCCCAAAGGCTCCAAAAATCCTAATTCGTTCCAATATCAACTCAAAAGTTCAAGTCCAAAGTCTCAACTAAATCAGACGTGGTTGAAACTCAAGGCACAATTTATCCTGAGGCAAATTCCCTCTATCTGTGATCCTAAGAAATCAAACAAGTTATGTGCTTCCAAAATACAATGGTGGAACGGTTGTAAAACAGACATTTCTGTTCCAAGGGGAGAAAATAAGACAGAAGAAAAGAGAAACAGGTTCCAAGTAAATCTAAAACTCCACAGGGCAAACATTAAATCCTAAAAGTTGAGAACAGTCTGTTTGTTCTCCATATCTCACCTTCCAAACATCCTGGGGTGGGGTTGGGCTCCAACCCCCCAAACAGCCATGTCCCTATAGCTTCACAGGGCAAAGTACATGCTTCAGCTCTCACACATTAAAGTCACATGCCTGCAGCTTTCCCAGGCTGATGCTGCATACTGGTGGCTCTACAGTTCTAGAACCTTGGGCATGGCCCCATTCCCACAGCTCCATTAAGAATTGCCCTAGTGAGACTCTCTCCAGTGGCTATCTCCTTGCTGCAGGTCTCTGTTCAAGGCCTAAGGCTGTGCAAAACAGCCTTTGAAATTTAAGTGGAGGAAGCCATGCCTCCTAAACTCTTGCACTCTAAGTACCTGCAGAATTAGCATCACGTGGACACCACCAAGGCTCACCACTTAAGCCCTCAGGAGTTGTGACCCAAGCCATACTTGGGCCCCCCTGAGCCACAACTGGGGCAGCTAAGGAGCACTATTGCACTGGAATGTGGGGAGCAGAGACCTCAGGCAGCCCTGGGCAGTGAGCCCTGAAGTCCCATGAGTGACCTGGGCCCATCCCCACAAACCATTCTGGCCCTGGTACCCTGAGCCTCTGATTGGAGGGGCAGCTCAAATATCTCTGAACCATCTTTTGGGTCATTTTCCCTTTGTCTTGATAAATAGCACTTGGCCTCCTTCTATCCATACTAATCTCTATCAAACAGTCACTTGGCCACACTCTTGGCTTTCTCTCCTAAACACACGTTTAGTCGTTACATGACCAGGCTGAGAATTTTCCAAATATTTACATTCTGCTTCCCTTTTAGTTATAAATTCCACTTTTAATCTTTTCTATTTTCTTGCATTTTACTACAAGCAATTGAGGGAAGCCACACAGCATCCTGCTTGAGATTTCTGCTTAGAGATTTCTTTTGCCAAATATCCTAGTTTACCACTGGTTAAGTTCTGCCTTCCATAAAGTTCGAGGACATGACCATAATTCAGCCAAGTTCAATGTGCCAGCAAATTCAGTGTCTGATAAGGGCACTCTTAAGGGCTTGCAGATAGCCATCTTCTCATTGTGCCCTCAGGTGTCAAAGATCAGAGGGAGCGTGCAAGCTCGCCAGTCTTTTTGCGTAGGAGTACTAATCCTATTGACGAGGGCTCCATCCTAATGACCTACTTACCTCTCAAAGGCCCCACCTTCTACTACCATGACATTGGAGGTTAGGATTTCGAAATGTGAATTTGGAAGGACACAAACATTCAGTCCATAACACTATTACATATACATAAGGGTTTATATAATAAGGCTTCTACATTAGCAAATGTTTATGATAGGTTAAGAAAATTATCTTGGTTCTATGGAATATATTATTTCAAAGCAACTGCTTTTTAGAGAAATGTTTGACTTGTGCATTTTAAATTTACTGACCTGCCTTAATTGCATCTGGAGAAATATGAAAGGGAAAGAAATGATAACTTCTTCAACTGAAAAAGAAAGCAAAAATAAATCAGTCACTCCCAAGGGACATCTTATATGTCAGTACAGACTATGTAGCTTGATTGATGCAAATCTGTGTATCACTCTTCTAGTACTATAAACAGATATTTACTTCTCCACTTTACTCCACATTCTGACACATTGGTTCAGGGAAAGGCATAATTACTTCAGCAATTAAGCCTACCAAATATTAAAAGTGACTTATAAGACAGCAACATGGAAACTGGATTTTGAAAGCTTTAGAATAGAAAGACTTGGTAAAGAAACTACCAGAAAGATTGAAAGAGAAAAGAAAAGAGACAGAGCAACATAAAGAAATCTGTAACACAAGTTAGGGTGGGTTCTGGAACCATGAGGAAGGAAGATGGGGAGGAAGGCTGGGTTTTCTGTTTATCTAATGGCTGGAGGGTCTGATAGCTGACTCCCTTGCTTATCAGTTCACTTCTCCATTAAGTCTCTGAGGTCCCTGCAAAGTCAACCCTGGTAATACATGAGATGCAGTGAAACAAATAATATTCATATTTTTGAAACAAACTCATAAATTGTTTAAAATGGCTACTACTGCCACTAATATCTAGCTTCTATTCCTACCTTTCTGTCTGGTTACATCTTAGTATTTTCCTATTTTAAAGGTGCCAGAGCCTCCCCTGAAACTCCCCTGCCCAGCTCTGCTTTATTAATTCTTTTTTTCTCCCTCTGAGCTCAGGGATCTAGCGAAATCTGGCAAGACTAGCTCACCATTTGCTAATACTGTGACCTGGATTGGATATATTTCATTTAATAAACAGTAAGAGTTTTAGCCCTGGGCTCTCAATACATCTAATGCTGCAGTGGACCCACAGTTTGTTTACAAGGGATGTTTTTGCCTAGGATAAAACATGAGCTGTTGATTTCTTCTGAGTTTGCAGAATGGACCAAGATTTGGGCAATTATTTTAGGCTTTTTTCAAAAATGCTCACAAAGGTGTTATCTGTGTCTCAACATATTCAGCAAAATTTGTAAATTTCTTCCCCAGATAAATTTGGAAGTTCTCATCCCCTTCTGATAAGTAACTGGAAGGAAAAGATATTGCCACTCAGCACAGAGGCAGTACTCATTACATCATCCTTGGTTCAATGATTCATTTCCAAGTCTCCTTGATTCACTTTATTACATCATGCAGTAATAACTGAGTCATATCATAAGTGTGCTGTGAGGTAGATAAATTATCCATTTTTATGGATACTCAAGAACACACATCTATTAAGCAGAAAATTTTAAATCTGAGTTTGTCTTACTCCACACAGACTTAACTTTCATAGCACTATTCTAGGAGTGCAAAGGACTATAGATTCTAAATCATTTTAACCATTGTGATCTTATTTGATCAGAAGCACAGCACTCTGTAGTAGCTATCATTATGTCCAGAAAGAAATTGAAGCTCCAAGAGTTTGAATAACTTGCCCAAAGTATGGCTGCCATGTCTACGGGTGCAAATATGGGACTTTCAGTTAAATCTGATTTTCAGATAACAAATAATATTTGGGAAACATACTAAAAACTTATTTGGTACTTATCAATTTCAGTTTATTCCATTTCAGATAAGCAACAAAATAATTTTTAGTGTAAGTTATGTCCCAAATAGTATTATTTATCTAATATTCAAATTCATCTTGGTGTCCTGTATTTATATATGACAACCTTAGCCTAAAATCACATTAATGGCGTGAGGCAAGTTTGGAACTACAAGATAGGTCTTTGCTCCTAAACCCAGGGCTCTTTCCACCACACCAGAATAAGGGGCCTAAACTCCCACTCAGATTTGTAAATGGACTATCACAGATAACTGCCTCTGATCAGATACTCAAATACTCATATAAACTAGTATTTTTCCTACATGTAAATTAACCTTGTAGCTGGTATGAATCTCAATCCATACGTGATGATGTCAAAAATTAGAACTTAATTTGGTATAACTGAACTTGGTTTCTATTTTAAATTCTCCTCCTTGCTGGAATAGTAGAAATGCTGCTTCTAGGCTCTCTCCCTAATATGGGCTATGATTCTGGGATCTTACTCAGTGTCAGGCTCCACAGGAGCAGGGTCCCTTCTGGTCACTGTGTCATCGGCCCACACAAGATGCGTGAAGCCTCGCAGCCCTGATACTCCCATGACAGGCTGAACTCACAGGTTTTTGGCAAACTGCTAAAGCTTGCATCCTCTTTTGCAGGGTCTCTGGAAAACTGGCTGCCTCTGAGAGCCTCTGCCTAGGAAATGGGGTAGAGGTTCTCTCTGTTCTCATCACCTCTTACCCTCTCCCCAACCTGGGGACAAGATGGATATTTTTCTTTTTTTTTTTTTTTTCCTAGTCTTTGAGAAATCATATTTCCCTTCACTTTCTGGCAGAAACTTTTATCCATTCTTCAGAATTTTTTCCTCATTCCTTTGGGTTTGGACTTTCAAAGATAAAACCTAGAAAGATTTCCATATGTATACATCTCTACCACACTCTTCTCTCTTCCCTGGGGTAAGAAACACAAGACCAACTAATCGCTTGAATGCACAAGAGACAGAAGGAAATTCAGGGTGAGAAAAAAAATTCATTAGTATCTTAACATATTCTCCTGACACAACACAATATAAAAGTTACACTTTCGTCAACAAATTACATGTTATGGTTTTTCCATTTAATACACTGCTCTATACATCTCTGCAACTAAAATTGGCATAATCATCCTATGCAGCCAGACCAGTTTCCTGAAACCAGGCTCATCAGATTAATTCCTAGCCCAAATTCCTCCAACGGGTCTCCCTTGTCTCCAAAATATAGTTTTAGTCTCCATGGTTTAGCACATGAAGATGTCCAGTCTGCCCATTCTGTTTTTACCTCCATCTTCCAAAGCTCCTTAGCATGGAATGCTAAGTATGGAGTAATACCATACTGTTTATTACCCCACAATATTACCCTGCCTCCAATGCCTTCCTTCTTCCCCTGTTCCTCTCCAAAATTCCCAAACTGTTGCCATAAATATTGACTTCATATCCCCAACCATCCCTCAACTACAGCAGCCCATACCAATCCATTTCCACTCACATCAACTATTCCACTGCCAACCACCTTACTCAGTATCCCTTTATATCTCTAAGAAGGATACCTTGCTATTTTAAACATGAAAACATCACATGTGCTAGGAGAGCATAGGTTAATTAATATGTCCAGGTTTCTTTGCTTAGGACTGGAATTGTACCACCTCCATGCAGTTACACTGGCTGTGTCATAATAATGAATGCCTGGCCAGGTCCTGAATGGAAAAAAAAAAAGTGAGAAAGCAAATGCTTTATTAAATGCAATTGTCTGATAGAAAAATAAGAGGCCCACTGAGATGTGAAAGAAGACTTTAAGAGTGAAAAGGTAGAAACCATCCAGTCCAGCACAGCCCTTCAACTTTCAGTTGAAGAAATACCTTCCGCCCTCACCCACACCCACTGCCACAAGTTTCCGCCTGGTGTAACAAAAGATGGTACTCCTCACATGCTTTACAATGTGGAAAGCCCACTGCTACAGACTGAATGTTTGTCTCCTGCCAAAATTCATATGTTACCTCCTAATCTGTAATGTGACGGTATTTGGAGGAGATTAGGTCATGAGGATGGAGCACTCTTGGGCACATGAATGAAATTAGTGCCCAGTAAGCATCTTTGCCCCGCCACCATGTGAGGACTCACAGAGAAGATGGCTGTCTATGAACCAGATGCTAAATCTGCTGGCATCCTGACCCTGGACTTCCAGGCTCCAGAACTGTCAGAAATAAGTTTCTATTGTTTATAAGCCACCCAGTTTATGGTATTTTTGTATAGTAGCCCAAGCAGATTAAGATACTCACTTGCTAAGAAGCTTATAAAAGCTCATGGGCATAATTAGTGACAATCAATAAATGCATAACATGTGTGAATATGATGTATGAAGCCAAAAAAGAGATACTCTGAGAAAGACAGTGAAGAAGACGGTTGGATTTCCAAACTTTCCAAGCTTTCACGCATCACATTTGCTCCACTGGAGCATCATCTATCAGTGAATTCCTCTAAAAAATGTGAGTGAGTAGTTCTTATGGGTGTTCTTATCTATTGTTTTATCCTTGGACATGTTAAGAGAAAAGCTGCTTTTTCAAAGTAGAGAAAGGTTCTTACCTGAAATGCACCATCTTCTTGGGTGGCTGGAGAAAAACTCATATTCAGACCAGAATCTAGAACTGAGGGGAAGGCCCTAGGTGAGAGGCAGAATTAGCATTTTTCCTTGGCCCTGACTTTGAAGAACCTTAAGTGTCAGGGAAATCAGTGCTGACATCTAGGAAACCAGATTCCAGCATCAGGGAAGACAGAAATTGTCCTCCACATGGAGGCAGTGTAGGAACTGGATTGGGGGACTCAGGAGGACACAGCAGAATGGCATAGGCCTGGGAATCCGGTGAGAGAGCTACCCAGGGTGACATCAGAGACCTGGATTGTTTACGCTGAACTTTTCTGCCTCTAATATCTTTATTTATATTTTACATTTGCCCCTAGAATTTGAAGTCCTCTTGAAACTGCCAGCTTGTCTAAGCTGGACTGAGGGGAACCAAAGGAAAGGGTTTACATCCATTCGTGGGCTTATATTTTTCACAGCCTAATCCCTGCACGCTAGGAGCCAGGCTGAGGGGTGGCAGTGGACATCCTAATATGAGTGCTCCAAGGGAAAACCAAGTCACAATCCCTTGGTCCCACCACACTTCCTCACCTGTCAGGTCCCTCCAGCCCTGCAAGAAAGATCTCTACAAAAGCACCCTCAGTTCTCCACCCCCAACCCTACCAACAAGTGTTACTAAAAATAGCAACAGGGTCCAGGGCTGTTGACAGCTGGTCTTTCCCAATATCTTCAACACAGTCCATGACTGAGCTTCCAGGTTCACTTCTTCCCTCTTACAACTCTAATTTGCATGTCATTCTCTGTTGGGCATCTACCTACTCATCCAAAAAAGAGCCAGACAAGCATGAACGGCAGAAACTCAATGCTGACTTTGGGACTCTGGCTTCAGAGCTTGTTGAGCAGTCCCATCATTACAGGTGGACCAGTACTCAGCATTAAGCCACCATTGGTGTCTTGTTGAACAATTTCCCAGTGACAGGCAAAAAACACCAGTAACCCTCAGAGCCATGCATATCTGGCTGAGTATGCAGACCAGACAGAGTCCGGGGGTCCAAGACCACAGCAGGAGCCCTGGGGCCTCCTTTACTGGAGATCTAAGTCTTAACTACTATTCTGAAAATAGGATCTAAACACCAGAGGGCTTCCCAGTAGAGATTTAATTTAGATAGAATGTGCAGAAAAAAGCATGAAATCAGAACTGACAGCAGATGGAAGGGCTAGGATGTTACTTCAAATACATGACCTGGACTCAAAATAGAGAGAAAATTATTCTCCACCACATCAGATTATTAAAGTCACCATTGCATCCCTAGCCACAGGTGCTCACTGCTCTAGGGCTGCTGTCTTCACTGTAATGAAGAGTCTGATTCTCAGGCTATAGGTAAGTGGACAAGAGCGACTCAGGGCAAGGGAAACTTGGGTATGATTCTTCTGATTCTATGATGCCATTTATTACATTTTATTGTATTCTCATTAAATTCACTCCCAGTAATAATAAAACACAACATATATTGTCATTGATTATGTTACAAACCCAATGCCAACTAATTTAGATGAATTATCTCATTTAACCTTCACATCAACCCTGTGAAGTGGGTGCTATAATTACCCCTTTTTAAAGATTATGAATCTGAAGTTTAGGGACTTTGGGTCATTAGCCCTACTGCTTGACTCAAACCCCTGGCCATCTGACTCTTGAGTCTAAGCTCTGATACTATACCACTTCTGTAGACTGTAAATACAAAGGCAGGAAAAGTGTCATTCATTCATCCATCCAACAAATATTTTGAGCAACTACTATAGACTACTGTAAGCTATTCTAAGTGTTAGGAGTACAGTAAACAGACAACGTTGCTATGTGTAAGAAGCTAACATTCTGCAGATGGGAAAACAGACAAGAAACAAGTAACCCAATAAATGAAAAAGAGAAATAATGTAGTGATAAATACTAAGATTGCAATAAAATAAGCAGACATGCTGGCTAGAGAATGACTAGGTCCAGGTGTGTGGCTGAGAGGGCGGGTGTAACTTTAACCTGAGTGACCCAGGTGTGTGGCTGAGAGGGCGGGTGTAACTTTAACCTGAGTGACTGGGGAAGATCTTCCTTAGGAGATAACACTTGAGCTGAAACCTGCAAGATAAGAAAGAAACAATGATGTGAAGATCTGGGGAAAGAGAATCCCAAGCAAGGGACTGAGCCATGTTTAAGAAATAGAAAGGAGGCTCATGTGGCTGGAGCAAAACGAACAAGGAGGATATTCCACCTGATGCTGGAGATGAGGTTTTATTTTCAGCGTAATTGTAAGTCAATGTTGTCTCCTTTACCTCTGAATCTATAGCACTTAGTGATGTGTTCAAGGTATATGTTAATTGTCACTGGATAAAATGTTTGCTGTGTGAAGAAATGAAAGAGTGAACAATACCCAGCTTTCAGCTCGAAGGAAGAAGTTACAGAATGATGTCCCCTGTAGAGGACAAAGAACCTGATCTAAAGCCCAAGATGCAGAGTCCTTCCTTCTCCCTCTGCCGCACACTGAGTGGGTGGCTAGACCCCCTAGAGATACTGCAGAACTGAGAACGGCAAGTCAAAGTTTATTATGTTACGTATAAGGAGTAGAAGATGGTCATGCCCAGTGTGGCGATTCCTCAAGGATCTAGAACTAGAAATACCATTTGACACAGCCACCCCATTACTGGGTGTATACCCAAAGGATTATGAATCATGCTGCTATGAAGATACATGCACACGTATGTTTATTGTGGCACTATTCACAATAGCAAAGACTTGGAATCAACCCAAATGTCCATCAGTGACAGACTGGATTAAGAAAATGTGGCACATACACACCATGGAATACTATGCAGCCATAAAAAAGGATGAGTTCATATCCTTTGTAGGGACATGGATGCAGCTGGAAACCATCATTCTCAGCAAACTATCGCAAGAAAAGAAAACCAAACACTACATGTTCTCACTCATAGGTGGGCATTGAACAATGAGAACACTTGGACACAGGAAGTGGAACATCACACACCAGGGCCTGTTGTGGGGTTGGCGGAGTGGGGAGGGATAGCATTCGGAGATATATCTAACGTAAATGATGAGTTAATGGGTGCAGCACACCAACATGGCACATGTATACATAACAAACCTGTACGTTGTGCACATGTACCTAGAACATAAAGTATGATAAAAAGAAAAAAAAGAAGATGGTCATGCCATTGCTCTGTGTGTGTGTGTGTGTCCCTACTCACAATCTGCACAATAGCTTCCTTGCTTGGCCGGGTGCATGATCCTTTTCAAACTCCAAAGGATAAAACGTATATAACACATAGGAGGCAATATCCCCGGGGACTGTAGCCGTCATTTCTGGATGACAAATTCTGAAGAGTCATGCTTGCTCCTTCCAAGGGATTCAAGCATGAACAGGAAGGAAACTTGGCAAAAAATCACATCAGCCTTCTGAGGGACAAGGGATGACATGCTTAAGCCAGTCTATACCTAACCGTTTGTCTGGCTCATGTTTTACCCTCCTTCATAGTGCTTATGATATGTCATGTGATAAAAATGAGTTTCTGATGATCTCCAAACCACAGATTCACCACAGGAAGCAAGCATGCAGGCCATTTTAAATAGTTGCCTGAAACATCCTTATTTTACCCAGAATTTTATCAGCCTATTTTCCTGTTTAGATAATGCTTCTACCCCTCCAAGTGCTACAGAGAGATAGCACATCGATAAGGTCAAAGAGACAACACCTGGACCAGAGAGGCAGGTCTTAGGGCCAAAGTGTGACTGTGAACCTAGGCAACACAGCAAGACTCCAGTTCTACAAAAAAAAAGAAAAAAAAATTTTTTTTTTAATTAGCCAAGCATTGTGGTGCACATCTGTTGTCCCAGCTACTCTGGAGGCTGAAGCAGGAGGATGGCTTGAACCCAGAATTTCAAGGATGCAGTGAGCTACAATGGCACCACTGCACTCCACCCTAGGTGACACAGCAAGACCCTGTCTCTGAAAAAAAGTGTGACTGGGAACTCAATGAACTTTAGTTGTCTTACATCTTTTCCATTTTTTCCCTACCATGCTCCCACCTCCACTGGCACTCCAAGTTGGAAGCAGATCTGGCTTTTGAATTACAGTTTTACTACAATTAGCAGTGCGGCCTCAGTCAAGCTACTCAACTTCTACGTGTCTCAGTGAGCCAATCTGTAAAATTAAGAGAATAGTGCTGAGAAGATAAAATGCATAAAGCACCAGAGCACCTAACTTACTCTGGCATCTATTCAGCACTCCTTCCCATCCTTCTCCCCAAATCCAAAGGCCACACTCCCTTCACTCTCTAAGGATATATTAAATAGCACAGAGAGAAGATTCTCACAAAAAATATTTATCATGAAGGTGTTATTAATAATATCCAATAACATCAATTTTATGTTTCCTTTCCAAGCAGTATTTAAAGTTTAATCCACAGCAAATAATTCCTAGTTAAGGGATTTTATGCCATGTAGTCATACTGGCAAACAGTAAAGAAGTCTTTACCAAATACAAGCAAACTGAGGCTATGAATGAGTTTACCATGCCATTATCCCCACTTCCATATGGTGCTATCATAGTTCATTCAAATGAAGAGGCTAACTGAGGAAAAAGCACCTAAAGCTTGGCAAGTGCAAATCTTAGGCAGACCAAACATTTATTGACTCTTGGAGATAGAAAAAGATTCATTAACTCAGAAAAGAAACTCTATTCATACAGTTCTTCAACCAGATTCACGTTCCCGCTGACTTTAATAAATGTTGTGAGGGGATCTGGCAAGATGGCCAAATAGGAATAGCTCCAGTCTGCAGCTTCCAGCACGACCAACACAGGAGGGTGATTTCTGCATTTCCAACTAAAGTACCCTGTTCATCTGATTAGGACTGGTTAGGCAATGGGTGCAGCCCACGGAAGGCAAGCAGAAGAAAGGTGGGGCATCACCTCACCCAGGAAGTGCAAGGAGCAGGGGGCCTCCCTTTCCCAGCCAAGGGAAGCCATGAGGGACTGTGCTACTTGGCCTGGATACTACACTTTTCCCACAGTTTTTGCAATTCACAGACCATAAGACTCCCTCGTGTGCCTGTATCACCTGGACCCTGGGTTTCAAGTACAAAACTGGGCAGCTGTTTGGGCAGACACCGAGCTAGCTGCAGGAGGTTTTTTTTTTTTTTTTGGTACCCCAAAGATGGCTGGAACCCCAGCAAGACAGAAACGTTCACTCACCTGGAAAGGAGGCTGAAGCCAGGGAGCCAAGTGGTCTTGCTCAGTGGGGTCCCAATCCCACAGAGCCCAGCAAGCTAAGAACCACTGGCTTGAAATTCTAACTGCCAGCACAGCAGTCTGAAGTTGACCTGGTATGATAGAGCTTGGTGGGCTGGGGGGTGAGGGGGCGTGCATCTGCCATTACTGAGGCTTGAGTAGACGGTTTTCCCCCAACAGTGCTAAGAAAGCCTGGAGTGGAGGTTCAGACTGGGTGGAACTCAATACAGCGTGACAAAGTGGCTGTGGCCAGACTGCCTCTCTAGATTCCTCTTCACTAGGCAGGGCAACTCTGAAAGAAAGGCAACAGTACCAGTCAGGGGCTTATACATAAAACTCCCATCTTCCTGTGACAGAGCACCTGGGGGAAGGGGTGGCTGTGCACACAGTTTCAGCAAACTTAAACATTCCTGCCTGCCGGCTCTGAAGAGACCAGCAGATCCTGACAAGGAGGGTTCTCCCAGCACAGTGCTCGAGCTCTGCTAAGGGACAGACTGGCTCCTCAAGTGGGTCCCTGGCCCCCATGCCTCCTGACTGGGAGAGACCTCCCAAAAGGGTTTGACAGAAACCTCATACAGGAAAGCTCTGGCTGGCATCAGGTGCCCCTCTGGGATGAAGCTTCCAGAGGAAGGAGCAGGCAGCAATCTTTGCTCTTCTGTAGCCTCCATGGGTGATACCCAGGCAAACAGGGTCTGGAATGGACCTCCAGCAAACTGCAGCAGACCTGCAGAAGAGAGGCCTGGCTGTTAGAAGAAAAACTAACAAACAGAAAGCAATAACATCAACATCAACAAAAAGGACCCGCACACGGAAATCCCATCCAAAGGTTATCAGCCTCAAAGACTGAAGGAAGATAAATCCACGAAGATGAGGAAAAACCAGTGCAAAAATGCTGAAAATCCCAAAAATTAGAATGCCTCTTCTCCAAATGATCACAACTCCTCTCCAGCAAGGGCACAAAATTGGACAGAGAATAAGTTTGACGAATTAACAGAAGTAGGCTTCAGATGGTGGGTAATAACAAACTTCTCTGAGCTAAAGGAGCATGTTCTAACCCAATGTAAGGAAGCTAAGAACCTTGACAAAAGGTTACAGGAACTGCCACCTAGAATAACCAGTTTAGAGAAGAATATAAATGACCTGATGGAGCTGAAAAACATAGCATGAGAACTTCAGGAAGCATACACAAGTATCAATAGCCAAATTGATCAAGCAGAAAAAAGGATACCAGAGACTGAAGATCAACTTACTGAAATAAGGCATGAAGACAAGATTAGACAAAAAAGAATGAAAATGAACGAACGAAGCCTCCAAAAAATATGGGACTATGTGAAAAGATCAAACCTACAATTGATGGGGTACTTGAAAGTGATGGGGAGAATGAAACAAAGTTGGAAAACACACTTCAGGATATTATCCAGGAGAACTTCCCCAACCTAGCAAGACAGGCCAACATTCAAATTCAGGAAATACAGAGAACACCTTGAGAAGAGCAACTCCAAGACACATAATTCTCAGATTCACCAAGGTTGAAATGAAGGGAAAAATGTTAAGGGCAGCCAGAGAGAAAGGTCAGCTTACCCACAAAGGGAAGCCCATCAGACTAACAACAGATCTGTCAGCAGAAACCCTACAAGCCAGAAGAGCATGAGGGCCAATTTTCAACATTCTTAAAGAAAAGAATTTTCAACCCAGAATTTCATATCCAGCCAAACTAAGTTTCATAAGTGAAGGAGAAATAAACGTCTTTACAGACAAACAAATGCTGAGGGATTTTGTCACCAGTGGGCCTGCCTTGCAAGAGCTCCTGAAGGAAGCACTAAATATGGAAAGGAAAAACCGGTACCAGCCACTGCAAAAACACCAAAATATAAAGACCAATGAAACTATGAAGAAACTGCCTCAACTAATGTGCAACATAACCAGCTAGCATCATAATGACATGATCAAATTCACACATAACAATATTAAACTTAAATGTAAAAGGGCTAAATGCCCCAATTAAAAGACACAGACTGGCAAACTGGATAGAGTCAAGAACCATTGTTGTGCTGTATTCAGGAAAGCCATGTCACATGCAAAAAGACACACATAGGCTCAAAACAAAGGGATGGAGGAATATTTACCAAGCAAATGGAAAGCAAAAAAAGCAGGAGTTGTAATCCTAATCCCTGATAAAAACACACTTTAAACAAAGATAAAAAAAAAGACAAAGAAGGACATTATATAATGGTAAAGGGATCAATGCAACAAGAAGAGCTAACTAGCCTAAATATATATGCACCCAATACAGGAGCACACAGATTCGTAAAACAAGTTCTTAGAGACCTAAAAAGAGACTTAGATTCCCACTCAATAATAGTGGGAGACTTTAATATCCCATTGTTGATATTAGATCAATGAGACAGAAAATTAACAAGGATATTCAGGATTTGAACTTAGCTCTGGACCAAGCGGGCCTAATAGATATCTACAGAACTCTCCACCCCAAATCAATAGAATATACATTCTTCTCAGCACCACATAGCACTTACTCTAAAAGTGACCACAAAATTGGAAGTAAAACACTCCTCAGGAAATGCAAAAGAACGGAAATCATAACAAACAGTGTCTCAGACTACAGTGCAATCAAGTTAGAACTCAGGATTAAGAAACCAACTCACTCAAAATTGCACAGCTACACGGAAACTGAGCAACCTGACCCTGAATGACTACCATTATTTCATTAAATAATGAAATTAAGGCAGAAATAACAAAGTTCTTTGAAACCAATGAGAACAAAGAGACAACATACCAGATCTCTGGGACACAGCTAAAGCAGTGTTTAGAGGGAAATTTATAGCACTAAATGCCCACATGATAAATCAGAAAAGATCTAAAATTGACACTCTAACATCAAAATTAAAAGAACTAGAGAAGCAAGAGCAAACAAATTCAAAATCTAGCAGAACAGAAGAAATAACTAAGATCAGAGCAAAACTGAAGGAGACACACACACAAAAAACTTCAAAAAAGAAATCAATGAATCCAGGAGCCAGGTTCTTTAAAAAAAAATTAACAAAATAGATAGACTGCTAGCCAGACTAATAAAGAAGAAAAGAGAGAAGCAGCAAATAGACACAGTAAAAAAATGGTAAAGGGGATATCACCACTGATCCCACAGAAATACAAACTACCATCAGAGAATACTATAAACACCCCTACACAAACAAACTAGAAAATCTAGAAGAAATAGATAAATTTCTGGACACATACACCCTCCCAAGACTAAACCAGGAAAAGGCTGAATCCCTGAATAGACCAATAACAAGTTCTGAAATTGAGGCAGTAATTAATAGCCTACCAACGAAAAAATCTCCAGGACTAGATGGATTCACAGCCAAATTCTACCAGAGGTACAAAGAGGAACTGGTACCAATCCTTCTAAAACTAATCCAATCAATAGAAAAAGAGGGAATCCTCCCTAACTCATTTTATGAGGCCAGTATCATCCTGATTCCAAAAACTGGCAGAAACACAACAAAAAAGAAAATTTCAGGCCAATATCCCTGATAAACATCGATGCGAAAATCCTCAATAAAATACTGGCAAACAATCCAGCAGCACATCAAAAAGCTTATCCACCATGATCAAGTGGGCTTCATCCCTGGGATGCAAGGCTGGTTCAACATATGCATATCAATAAACATAATCAGTCATATAAACAGAACCAATTACAAAAACCACATGATTATTTCAACAGATGCAGAAAAGGCCTTCAATAAAATTCAACACCCCTTGATGCTAAAAACACCCAATAAACTAGGTATTGATGGAACATATCTCAAAATAATAAGAGCTGTTCATGACAAACCCTTAGCCAATATTATACTGAATGGGCAAAAGCTGGAAGCATTCCCTTTGAAAATCGGCAGAAGACAACGATGCCCTCTCTCAACACTCCTATTCAACACAGTATTGAAAGTTCTGGCCAGAGCAGTCAGGCAAGAGAAAGAAATAAAGGGTATTCAAATAGGAAGACAGGAAGTCAAATTGTTTCTGTTTGCAGACAGCATGATTGTATATTTAGAAAACCCCATCATCTCAGCCCAAAAACTCTTTAAGCTGATAAACAACTTCAGCAAAGTCTCAGGATACAAAATCAATGTGCAAACATCATAAGCATTCCTATACACCAATAATAGACAGGTAGAGACCCAAATAATGAGCGAACTCCCATCCACAATTGCTACAAAGATAATAAAATATGTAGGAATACAACTTACAAGGGAAGTGAAGGACCTCTTCAAGGAGAACCACAAACCACTGCTCAAGGAAATAAAAGAGGACAAAAACAAATGGAAAAAAATCCATGCTCATGGACAGAAAGAATCAATATCATGAAAATGGCCATACTGCCCAAAGTAATTTATAGATTCAATGCTATTCCCATCAAACTACCAGTGACTTTCTTAACAGAACTAGCAAAAACTACTTTAAATTTCATATGGAACCAAAAAAGAGCCCATATAGCCAAGACAATCCTAAGCAAAAAGAACAAAGCTGGAGGCATCATGCTACCTGACTTTGAACTATACTACAAGGCTACTATAACCAAAATGGCATGGTACTGGTACCAAAACAGATATAGAGACCAAGAGAACAGAACAGAGCCCTCAGAAATAATGCCACACATCTACAACTATCTGATCTTTGGCAAATCTGACCAAAAAAAGCAAAGGAGAAAGGATTCTCTATTTAATAAATGGTGCCAGGGAAACTGGCTAGCCATATGCAGAAAACTGAAACTGGACCCATTCCTTACACCTTATATGCAAATTAATGTTTGAGATCTGAGAATGGACAGACCGCCTCCTCAAGTGGGTCCCTGACCCACAAGTAGCCTAACCGGGAGGCACTCCCCAGTAGGGGTAGACTGACACCTCACATGGCCGGGTACCTCTCTGAGACGAAGTTTCCAGAGGAACGATCAGGCAGCAAATTTGCTGTTCAGCAATATTCACTCTTCTGCAGCCTCCGCTGCTGATACCCAGGCAAACAGGGTCTAGAGTGGACCTTGAGCAAACTCCAACAGGCCTGCAGCTGAGGGTCCTGACTTTTAGAAGGAAAACTAACAAACAGAAAGGACGTCCACACCAAAACCCCGTCTGTATGTCACCATCATCAAAGACCAAAGATAGATAAAACCACAAAGATGGGGAAAAAACAGAAGAGAAAAGCTGAAAATTCTAAAAATCAGAGTGCCTCTCCCCCTCCAAAGGAACACAGCTCCTCACCAGCAACAGAACAAAGCTGGACAGCGAATGACTTTGATGAGTTGAGAGAAGAAGGCTTCAGATGATCAAACTTCTCTGAGCTAAAGGAGGAAGTTCGAACACATCGCAAAGAAGCTAAAATCCTTGAAATAATATTAGACGAATGGCTAACTAGAATAACCACTGTAGAGAAGTCCTTAAATGACCTGATAGAGCTGAAAATCATGGCATGAGAACTACGTGACAAATGTACAAGCTTCAGTAACTGATTCGATCAACTGGAAGA
>NW_012103288.1:2066489-2101301 GCF_000951045.1 Mandrillus leucophaeus | reverse complement strand
CCCATCAAAAAGTGGGCAAAGGATATGAACAGACACTTCTCAAAAGAAGACATTTATACAGCCAACAGACACATGAAAAAATGCTCATCATCACTTGCCATCAGAGAAATGCAAATCAAAACCACAATAGATACCATCTTACACCAGTTAGAATGGCAATCATTAAAAAATCAGGAAACAACAGGTGCTGGAGACGATGTGGAATAATAGGAACACTTTTACAGTGCTGGTGGGACTGTAAACTAGTTCAACCATTGTGGAAAACAGTGTGGCCATTCCTCAAGGATCTAGAACTAGAAATACCATTTGACACAGCCACCCCATTACTGGGTGTATACCCAAAGGATTATAAATCATGCTGCTATAAAGACACATGCACATGTATGTTTATTGCAGCACCATTCACAATAGCAAAGACTTGGAATCAACTCAAATGTCCATCAGTGACAGACTGGATTAAGAAAATGTGGCACATATACACCATGGAATACTATGCAGCCGTAAAAAAGGATGAGTTCGGATCCTTTGTAGGGACATGGATGCAGCTAGAAACCATCATTCTCAGCAAACTATCACAAGAACCGAAAAGCAAACACCACATGTTCTCACTCATAGGTGGGAATTGAACAATGAGAACACTTGGACACAGGAAGGGGAACATCACACACCAGGGCCTGTTGTGGGGTTGGAGGACAGGGGAGGGATAGCATTAGGAGATATACCTAATGTAAATGACGAATTAATGGGTGCAGCACACCAACATGGCACATGTAAACATACGTAACAAACCTGCACGTTGTGAACATGTACCCTAGAACTTAAAGTATAATAAAAAAAATTTTTTTAATTGAAATAAAATAAAATATTATTCTTTCAAAAATAAATAACAAAGCAGCCAAAATAAAAATGCTTCAACAAGCAATTACAAGCCTGCTTGAAACAAATAAAATATAGAAAATAGAAGATATAAAGAACTAAATGAAAATTTTAAAATTAAAAAATAAAATAACTGAAATAAGAGTCTCAGTGGATGGGCTCAATAGTAAGAAGAGGAAACACAGGAAAGAAATCGTGAATTGAGAGACAAAACAATAAAAATTAGTGAATCTGAAAAACACAGAGAAAATAGACTGAAATAAAATTAACAGTGTCTCAAGGACCTGTGGGACTATTTAAAAAATAACATTCATGTAATCAAAGTTTCAGAAGGAGAGGACAAAGGCAATAAGAGACTGAAAAAGCACTCAAAGAAGTAATGGCTGAAAATTTCCCAAATTTGCCAGGAGACAAAGACCTACTAATTCAACAAGCTGGGCAAACTCCAAACAATCAACTGAAAGAAATCCATGCCAGCTTCTGAAAACTACATACAAATTTTAAAATATTGAAAGCAGCCGGAGAAAAATGACAACTTACCTACAGAAAAAAACAAAAGAAAAAAACACAGATTTTTAATCAGAGACCATGTAGGGCTCATGTCTGTAATCCCAGCACTTTGGGAGGCTCAGGTGGGTGAATCACTTGAGGGCAAGAGTTCAAGACCAGCCTGGCCAACATGGTGACACCCTGTCTCTACTAAAATACAAGAAAAAAATTAGCCAGGCGTGGTGGTACATGCCTATAATCCCAACTACTCGGGAGGCTGAGGCAGGGGAATCCCCTGAACCCAGGAGGCAGAGGTTGCAGTGAGCCAAAGTCATACCACTGCACTCCAGCTTGGGTGATACAGCAAGACTCCATCTCAAAAAACCAAACCAAAACAAAACAACTGCCAACCAAGAATTCTATGTCCAGTAAAAATATCTTTTAGGAATTATTAATATATAAATATTAAGAAATTATCATTTGAAGGAAAACTAAGATAATTTTTCACCAGCAAAACTACCCAAAAGAATGGGTAAAGGAAGTTCTCTAAACAGAAAGAAAATAATAAAAAGAGGTACTTGAAACATTAGGAAGAACACAGTAAGCAAAAACTATGAACAAATACAGCAGGTTTTTCTTCTTGAGTTTTCTAAATTATGTTTGAAGGTTGAAGCAAAAATCACAGCATTGTCCTATGTGGTTGTAAATGTATGTACAGGAAATATTTAAGACAACTGTAAGTAGAGGAAGATGACAGAACAAAAAGGAAGGCAAGGTTTCTATACTTGAACTGGTAAATGATAACAACAGTAGACTGCAATAAGACGTGTATATATAATGTAATATCTACAGCACTCAAACAATTAAGACATATACTTTTTCAAAACTATATAGATAAATCAAAGTGGAATTCTAAAATATATTACAGTAACACACAGGAAGGCAAAAAAATATGAAAACAACAGAAAACAAAAAATAAAATGGTAGACATACATTCTAACGTAACAATTATGTTTAATGTAAATGGTCTAAAAACAAATTGAAAGAGATGGCATGTTGGGTTACAAAACATGACTCAACTATATGCTGTCTATAACCAACTTGCTTCAAATATAATTATATAAAAGGACTGAAAGTAAAAGAATGGAAAAAGACATATCATGCAAACATTAATCAAAGGAAAGCAAGGATGGCCATATTAATATCAGATAAAGTAGACTTCAGAGCAAAGAAAATTACCAAAAACAAGGAGGGACGTTACATAATGACAACAGGATAAATCAACTAAAAAGACATAGTAATTCTAAATGTGTATGCACCCAAAAATAGAACTGCAAAATATGTGAAACAAAAACTGATACAACTGAAAAGACAAATAGAGAAATCCACAATTATAACTGGAGGCTCCCATACCCTCTCAACAACTGATAGAACTAAACATAAAATCAGCAACAATACAGGAAAACTCAATACCATCAACCAACAGGTTAGCATTTATAAACTATTCCAACCCACAACAACAGAATCAACAGATTTTTCAAGAATCCACAAATCATATACCAAGACAGACCATAAACTGGGAAATAAAACAAACCTCAACAAATTTAAAAGAACTGAAATTATACAGAGTAAAAGGAAAAGATACAAATTACCAATATCCAGAGTAAAACAGAGACTATCATACAGACCCTACCGACATCAAAGGATGATAAGGGAGTACTGCAAAAAATTCTACACACACAAACTTGACAACTCAGAAGAAATACATCAATGCCTCAAAAGACACAAATTACCACACATTTTCTATTACGAAATAGATAATCTGAGTAGCCTACAATATTAAGGAAATTTAACTTATAATTTTAAAACTCCCAAAAAATAAATCTGTAGGCCCAGATTGTTTCACTGGATAATTTGACCTATTTTCTAAATAAGAATTAGCATCTATTCTATGTAATTTCTTCCAGAAGACAGAGGAGGAGAGGTTTCTTAATTCATTTTTGAATATTGTACTACCCTGATACCAAAAACAGACAAAGAATATTTAAAAAAGAAAGAAAACCAGACAATATCCTTCATGAACACAGACACAAAATATTAGCAAATAGAATTCAGCATTATACAAAATGAATTATACACCATGTCCCAGTGGAATTTATTCCAGGGATGCAAGACTAATTCAATATTTAAAATTCAATCAACATAACCTACCATATTGTGCTAATGAAAAGAAATATGGTCATATCAATTGATACAGAAAAAGCATATGAAAAAATTCAACAGAGATTCTTGATAAAAACTCTCTGAGTAACAGAAATTGAGGGGACTTTCCTGGAGAGAAAAGGTAGAGTTGTTCCTGAATTTATTTTTTTTAAATAAAGAGAACAAACAAATAGAAGAAAGTTCCCTCAACTTGATAAAGGATATTTACAAAAACCTACAGCTAGAGTTATACTTCATAAGATAAAAGAATGAATGCTTTCTCCCTAAGATCAGGTATAAGGCCAGAATATTCATTCTCACCATTCTTTATTCTGCATAATGCTGGAAGGTCTAACCAATGCATTAGCTAGTGCAATTTTTTTTATAAAAACTAACTCGAAATGGATCATAGGCCTAAATGCAGAACACAAAATATCCAAACTGAAATGCAAAAAGAAAAAAGAATGAAAAAGACAGGATATTCAAGAACTGTGGGACAATTACAAAAGATGTAACATGCACATAATGGAAATACCAGAAGAAAGAGAGAAAGGAACAGAAGAAATATTTGAAGCAATAATGACTGAGAATTTCCCAAAATATCAGCTGATATTTACTCAACAGACTATACACCCTTTACTGTACCTAGTGTTCCCTAGTCCAGAGGCTCTCAAGAGTTCCAGAATATAAGTACTATCTGTACTCAGTTGCTAGGGCTGCCATAACAAAGTACCACAGACTGGATGGCTTAAATAATAAAAATTTATTTTCTCACAATTCTGGAGGTTAGAAGTCCAAGATCAAGGCGCCAGTAGCATTGGTTTCTTCTAAAGGCCTCTCTCCTTGGCTTGCAGATGGCTGTCTTCTCCCTGTGTCTTCCCTCCATATGTGCCTGTGTCCTAATCGCCTTCATATAGGGACAGCAAATCGCATTAGGGCCTACCCTAATGACCTCACTTTAACTTAATTACCTCTTTAAAGATCCTATCTCCACATGTAGTCACATTCTGAGGTACTGGGGGGTGGGACTTCAGCATATGAATTTTAAGGAGAACATAATTAAGCCCATAATACTTTCCTCATGCTCCCTCATGCAAATCCTTTCTGTAACTCCACCTTCATCTTTCTAAATGCATTAATACTTTTTGTTTCCTAATGCAGTTCCCCTTCTTTTTGCTGTTTATGATTTATTCATGTGTAATTCTTTACTATTATTTTACATGAATATGAGGAAAGATAAGGAGAAGAAAAAATGTGCTTAATCCACTATCTTTTCCTAGGAGTCCCCCCAAACTTTTTAAGTATCACCTCCCACTAAGAAGTCTTCTTGCTGATGTTAGACCACAGTAATCTCTCCTTTATCCTAATTATTATTTCATTTAACACATATTTGTCTTGTTTCATTTTTATTAACCTTATGACACCACTTACAGGTTTTAAGCAACAATGGCTTTTAAAATTTCTATTTTACCCCCAATGCCCAGTATTGTATTAAATATTCATTATTTGATTGATAAAAGTAATTTAATTTTTATGAATTTATAATAGGACCCCACTGCTATAATTCAGATTCAGTTTTTATGTTTTAATGTAGTGGACCAATGAATACATCATGAAATTCACAATGCACCACCCTATTATATATGACAGCTTATTGGGAATAAGAGGTATAAAATTTCACATCCAAGTACCAAAATGGAAAGCACAGAGCCATCTCATGCCTGAAAATCCTGTCCTAGACTTCTTAGAAACACAAACATTTTAAACGCAGCCCAGGAAAATTAGATCAAAGCTAATAATGTAGTCCTTTAAAAAATGACCCATTGCCCCAAGCTAAGTAAAAAGTGTATCAGATCTATGAAAAGTAATTATACATGAAAATGAGATTCTTTGCTTTCCTTCTAACAAGTGTTAAAGGTCATGTAATTAAAATCAACATTGATCACTATATTTATGGAAATCTTAGTCCTGAATTCAGGTCATTTACAATTAGTTAAGTTGATCTATTAACAAGATCTTTGAAGTTTCTCTAAGAAGCCTCATTGCCTTACATGATTTTCCCTGCTTCTGAATTTCCACCAGGCTTGGGTTCAAAATCCTCTGGTGGTTAATGCTGTCATGTGGTTGGTTGGTGAAATCTTTGTTCTGCTTCTTGGTCAAATGCAAGGACAAATCAAGTGTAATGAAAAGTGAGATGGCAAACATGCAGTATAGCTTGACTTGACAACATTTCAGATTGTAAGGGCTGATATTTACCTGAAAGACCTTATACCCAATTTGAACATTTTGACTGACTTACTCTGATTATCCAAATCAGGCGTTCTCGGATGGAAAAGGTGGTAAGTGAGTAAAAAAGGACAAAATCAAATTCTAGGTACCCATTGCAACAGACATGAGAAAACAAAATTAAAGCCAGCATTTGCGGAATCAGAAGCATTCTTTTCATTCTTGTGTGTTTCCTGGATTTTCTTTTTCCTTTGGGAAGATTCTCCTATAGTTCTAGGAAAAAGTTTGTTTTGGTCAAGCAGATCTAAGGTAAATGCCTACTCACTCTTTCAGGTCAGGGAAGTCCTGAAAGCAGGGAGTAATCCACATGCACAGGCTTCAGACTCAGATGCTGAGCCAGTCTTCACTGAGTGTGTAGTGAAGCTCTGCAGAGACTGTTAGAGGATGAGAACTGGTTTTCACTTCATCTGGCTTAGGCCAACTGGTGGAGAATTTGGGATTTAAGGAAGGGCACTTCTGCAAAGAAGCACAGCCAGTGGACTCCAGGAGCAGGGGTGCCTGGTTTTAAAGTTCATTTTGTGTCACATAAGGCCCCAATGGTATCTTCAAGTATAAGGTAAAGTACTGTTAAACTGTGCCTTCTAGCATCAGCTGTGTTTGGAATGCTAATGGAAGGGCCTGCGCCCATGCCTGGGGTTAAACAGGCCGGGGGTGGAGAGGAAGCCTAGAGACAAGGCTACAACCGCTGCAGGGAAGCCTGGGCAGCTGCCCACAGGAGAGCTGACTGGGAACAGTATGGCTGGATTTGTGTGTGTGTAAACACACCCTAGGTAGGTGTTGCTGGGACCCAACAAAGACTGATACCTTCTAGTGGCACAAGAAAGAGGCTCAGGTTATGTTTTCCAGCATCAATGGGACAGATGACCCTCTAAAGCTAGAGCCCTTGAGGATATCCTGATGATAGTTATAGAAGTTCATTTATAGAAGTTCATTTGAATCTGGTTCTCTATTTTTGCTTCTGCCTTTCCAGCAAATTGGGGGCTTCAGATGGCTTTGCTGCTTGGTTTACGGTGGGGTTTAAAGGCAGATGGTAGCTGCCTTGAAACATCCTACTGAACCCCACCCTCCATTAAGCTCAATCTAATTATCACTGAAGTAATAATAACCAGAGCCATAAGTTATAATTACCTAGTACTGAGTCTACTCAGGAAAACCCCTATGTCAAATTTATGAGCCTGGGATCTCAGCCTCTCCAGCCCCAACTAAGGCAAAACTCTGAGCCTATGGGAGGTAAAAAGACTATGCCTACCTTCTTTATTCTTCATTTCCCCAGTTAAATCATCCTTTTTCACTTCTGACTTAACCCAAATCCTACCTTGGCTTTTGCCTCCCAAGGCCTGCTTTTAGGTTCCTTCAGGATCCTCCTCTCCAAAGCATGGGACTGATAAAATAAAATCATCTTTGTTAATAGATGAATTAGCTCATATGCTACTATTTTCAAATTACAGTAATACCTGGGCTGAGTTTAAAATGTTTGTGTCTCTAAGAAGTCTAGGACAGGATTTGCAGGCATTCTGGCAAGGCAGGGGGGAAATGTATTTGGCAGGAGCCCTCTGGCACTTTGAGGTTGCTGGCTAGTCCAGGGCCAGGAGTGAGGACATGATCCAGTCTGTAACCATGCAGAGCTTCCACTACTGCCAGACTCTATGGATAATACTGCCCCGGGTCTTCAACTGTAGGATGTTAGGGTTAAAATAAGGTTGATAGCAACCTTTTTTTTTTTTTAATTTATTTTATTTTATTTTGAGACAGGGTCTTGCTCTGCCACCCAGGTTAGAGTGCAGTGGTATGATCTCAGCTCACTGCAACCTCCACCTTCCAGGTTCAAGAGATTCTCCTTCCTCAGTCTCCCGAGTAGCTGAAAATACAGGTGCGTTTCACCACACCCAGCTAATTTTTGTATATTTCATTGAGACAGGGTTTCACTATGTTGGCCAGGCTGCAGTGGTATGATCTCAGCTCACTGCAACCTCCACCCCCCAGGTTCAAGAGATTCTCTTTCCTCAGCCTCCTGAATAGCTGAAACTACAGGTGCGTGTCACCACGCGCAGCTAATTTTTGTACCTTTAGTTGAGATGGGGTTTCACTATGTTGGCCAGGCTGGTCTTAAACTTGTGACCTCAAGTGATCCACCTGCCTCAGCCTCCCAAAGTGCTAGGATTACAGACGTGAGCCACCACGCCCAGCCAGGTAGCAACTTCAGCTGGAAAAAACAGACTGCCACCTCAGTCAACTCTATTTATTGTTGGACAGAATTGTGAGTGAGTCCTTTCTTTTGGTCTTTTCACCCTCCTCATAAACTAATACCTGCCCAGTGAGCAGTACCTAATCACAGATAATTCAAAGATGTTTAGCACTCACAAAAAGGCTTGGTACAAAGCGCAGAAAAGAGAGAACTGAACATGGTATAATCTTTAAGAAATCAAATCAATGACCACAAAACTATGACACTTCTTGGCGTCAACTTGGCTTTTTGCCATTGCAAGTGTGCTACTTCATCATAATTCAGGGTCTGTGTTGACTTAATAAATATAGTTTTGCTCTGATGTTACAGAAATGCATATTCAATTATCCAAGTGAGACTAAACAAAATCACTGTTTTTACCACTTAAAGAGGCCTCACACAGTAAACATCAAAATGACTCACTGATGTTAGAAACTGAGAGGAAGAGGAAGTAGAAGAGAAGCAGGTATCTCTGTAGGCCAGTAAAGTAGACCTGAATACTACACAGAAACAGCATTGCCCACCACGTCCATGCACACGCACACACCCCTCTCTCAAGGAAGAACAGTCCTTTCTGCACATTCCTTTCTAACTGCATTTTTGTGACACCTCCTCCTCTTTAAAATTTAGTCAATATTTAGCTTAAATCTAGGTCTCATGCACTAAAGTACTGAGGGGAGGAAAAATGCTGCCCACACACTCCACCCTAAGTCCCTAGAAAGACCTTGTGACACATTAGGAAGGGGACTCTCCTTGATGTAGGAAGACGGAGTTCTGACCTAGCCATGCTTAGGAACTGACTTTGAGGTATGCTCCCTGTCTGGACACTCCACCATGATTCCACAGCTTCCCTACATGACCGTGGCCCAGGACTGTCAGGCTACAGGACAGAGTAAATCCAACGTCTCATAACAGGGCCCAAATAAGCACTGACATCCCTTCCTGTCTGCCAGCTACTCAAGCCAACCACCACAGTGACTGGCACAGAGGAGGCCTCCAGGACCTGTATGTTGGCTAAATGAATGAATTTGCCGTAACAAACTGTCCACCGTACTCCCTCCTTTCACCATATCCTCCCCTTTCACCATATCCTGGCCTCCCAGGTTTCAATGCTGAACAACATGATCAAATATTACATCTTCATTTTTGCTGATGCACATTTTGCTGATTTTGCTTCATTATGCACTAGAAGACTTTTGCAGATACTAAACAGCCAAAATCTTTGTTTTGAGACAGGGTGTCACTCAATTGCTCAAGGTGGAGTGCGGTGGCGCAAACTCAGCTCACTGCAACCTCTGCCACCCACGTTCAAGTGATTGTCATGCCTCAGCCTCCGGAGTTGCTGGACTACAGGCATGCACCACCATGCCCAGCTGATTTTTCGTATTTTTAGTAGAGATGGGGTTTTGCCATGTTGCCTAGGCTGGTCTCGAACTGCTGAGCTCAGGCAATCTGCCCGCCTTGGACTCACAAAGTGCTAGGATTACAGGCGTGGGCCACTGCGCTGGCCGAATTCTTAAGAAATTAAAATTCACTTTCATTTTTATTCCTATCAGAATGCTTTCTGCCACGCGCATACTGCTATTTTCTGAGCATCCAGTGGGTGGCAGTAATACCGAGGAAATGCCAGCTGCCAGCCTGCCTTCTCCAGCCACTGTGCTCTTGTGTTATCCTGACAGTGGCTCAGCAACCACTGCAGTGTATGAGGAAGAATATGAGCATCTAAGTCAGACTAGCTTCTGCTTGACCCCCAGCTTCACAGGAAAATCTATTCTGCATGTTTCTAGGATTGAGATAATATATGCAAAACCCTTGGTACACTGCTTGCCACACAGTAGGACACATATAAATATTAGCTAATATTAGTCTATTTCAATTGTCACGAACAAGGGAGTTCCACATGAGAAACAGAACATTATAACCCTATTCCTTTTTACATTCACTTGATATTCAAAAAACATTTTGAGGGAAGAACACTCTGAACACAATCCTATAAAAGGGAATTAAAATAATCCTCATTGATGATGAAAAGGTCTTTAAATGTCCAGACAAGTGCTTTTAGCCAAACTTAAGGCTTATCTGAATACTTCATTCTCATTCTATAATGCTTGCATTCGTTCATTTATCTAGCAAACATTTATTAACTTCATATTATGTGCTAAGTACTATACTTTGGAGATCAACTCTTTAAAATACATTGCACATTTATAATCTCACTGATAGGTAGACCAATTCTAGTTTTCATGTCTCTTAGTTCAGGAGCCTATTTTAAGAATACCATACACTAGGTGGCTTAAACAAGAAACATTTATTTCTCACAGTTCTGGACACTGAGAAGTCCATGATCAAGAAGCCAGCAGACCCGGTGTTTGGTGAGGGCCCGCTTCCTGGTTTGCAGATGGCTGTCATCTCATTGTATCCTCCCATGGCAGAGGACAGAGACAGACAGAAAAAGAGCCAGAGAGAAGGGGGGTCGGGTAGGGGAAGAAGCTCTTTCCTGTTCCTTTTTAATATGGGTAGTAATCCCAGCATGAAGGCTCCACCCTGATGGCCCAATTACCTCCCAAAGGCCCCATCTCCACATACCATCACAGTGGGGATTAGGATTTCAACATACAGATTTTGGGTAAGACACAACATTCAGTCTGTAGCACCACTGAATCCACATTCAATGGTTTGCAGTGCTACGGGGTTGACTCAGTAAACTGCTCTAACTATCCCACTGAACGCAGTTGCAAGAGTCAAATAAGATAAACTGAAAATGTCATGAAGGGTCAGGCGTGGTGGCTCACGCCTGAAATCCCAGCACTTTGGGAGGTTGAGGCAGGCAGATCACCTGAGGTCAGAAGTTTGAGACCAGCCTGGCCAACATGGTAAAACCCTGTCTCTACTAAAAATAGAAAAATTAGTCGGGCGTGGTGGTGTGCACCTGTAATCCCAGCTACTTAGGAGGCTGAGGCAGAACTGCTTGAACCCAGGAGGCGGAGGTTGCAGTGAGCTGAGATTGTGCCACTGCACTCCAGGCCTGGCAATAAAGTGAGACTCCGTCTCAGAGAGGAAAAAAAAAAAAAAAAAAGTCAAGAAAACTATACAGCTCAGAGCACCTTGTTATGATAAAAGCTTATTGCTCTTATTGGGACAGAGTTCCAGAAGTATTCTAAATGGTATTACAAATTCTGTTCTAGTACAGGATCGATGGAATGACTGAGTCATCTATTTTCGTGTATTTCCACTACTCTGGCTACAGAATTTTTTTTTTTTTAGTTTACCTTTTAAAATATCAAATTAATTTACAATCAGCCAGGCATGGTGGCTCACACCTGTAATCCCAGCACTTTGGGAGGCCGAGACGGGCAGATAACAAGGTCAGGAGATCGAGAGCATCCGGGCTAACACAGTGAAACCCCGTCTCTACTCAAAATACAAAAAATTAGCCAGGTGTGGTGGTGGGCACCTGTCGTCCCAGCTACTTGGGAGGCTGAGGCAGGAGAATGGCATGAACCCAGGAGGCAGAGCTTGCAGTGAGCTGAGATCGCGCCACTGCACTCCAGCCTGGGCGACAGAGCCAGACTCTGTCTCAAAAATAATAATATATTACAATCAAATTAATTTACAACTTTTGCCTGGTGTTCATGGACAATGCACAGCAACAACTGTCTCCAGCTTTGTTCACTTTTTACTCAGTGAACATTTATCAAGTGCCTCCTCAATGCTCTGCCCTGTGCACACTGGTCTCCCTCCCGAGGTGGCAGAAACTGCAGTGACTCATTACTCAAAGAGAACCAGTCAAGGATCAGAAGAATGTTTGATGTATTTCAGTAACTTATTAGTACCTGAGAATATTTTATCACTGATGACAGTTTTCTATGTTTTTTACTATTTCTTATGGCCTATGCTCAACCCTTATTAATCTGCTTGTTTCATCCTGATTTCATCTGTTTCATCCACCCAAAGGATGCCCCTAGTTTTAGAAAACATTTTCCCCCACGATCAGCTTCAGGATCATCACGAATGTGTTCACTGGCTTGGGTGATCTGAAATGTCAATAAAGCAAGCTATAATTGGTAGGTTAAAATAAACCCCAGGACTCACGCATATCTTCCTCATTTACACTATTTCCTGAAGATATAATAAACAAAAAGAAAGATTCTAGTGAGGCCCAAATATTGAGTTTTACCCATGTCAACTGCCTGAGTGCCTGCACTCTGTATCTTCTTTTCTTCTGACCTCTCAGGTTGGTATTTTGAAAGCAGGAAGTTTAAATGCTGAAGTGTCACATAAAATTTAAGAATCTTTTAAGAGACAAACTAAGTAACAATTCTACCACTGTTCTCCATCCCAAGATATCTCCTGAGTGAACAGGTCTGGGTTTTGATGTGCCATTCAAGAAAGGTGCCACAGCAATTCCCATCCTACCATTCTGCTATCCATCTGTATCTCTCAGAAGTTAAGATGGATCCTGTTAAGAGAAGCCATGAACCCTCCTCCACCTAAACCAGATCTGACCCATGCTTCTAGGCCTCCTCAGACCCCACCTCTTCCATGCCACCTTCCCTGTCTATTCCCCAGATTGCCACCTCCAGAATCATCAAACCCCTGATTGAGTCATCACTCACAGTCTTACTTCTTTGCAGTTCTTAGCACAGCACCAGTCACTACAAAAGCACAGTACTGATTCCATAAGCCACAAGGGAAATGTCTCCTACCTCCCATTTGACTGGCTGCTTGTGATCACAGAAGTCAAATACACTGAAGGAGGGTCTTCTGCTTAGGTAAACTGCCCATATACCTGGATCCTGGGATAGGCCTCCAGAATTGCAGATTCCAGATGAACCCAAGGCCAAGCCCTCTGGAGACCCCTGCAGTGTTAACTACAGCCTCCTCCAGAGCTGCATTCAGCAGGACACCAGAGCAAGGCTTCATACACACATAAACCTTGGGTCTGTTATTGTTGTTTGGTATTTTGTCTATTATAAAATATAAATGGATATTCTAAATTTGTTTTAGTCTAATTGGGCTACAGTAACAAATCACCATAAACTGGGTAGCTTATAAACAACAAAAATTTATTTCTCATCATTCTAGATAATGGGAAGTCAAAGATCATGGCAGATTTGATGGCTGGTGAGGGATAATCTTCTTGCTATAACCTCTCATGGGAGAAGGGACAAGGCAGCTCTTTGGGGTTTCTTTATTAAATAAGGTCACTAATCCCATTCATGAGAGCTCTGACCTCATGACTTAATCACTTCCCAACAGTCCCACTTCCTAATATCATCACACTAGGGATTAGTTTTCAACATATGAATTTGGGGAGACACAGAAATTAAGACCATAGCAAAAAATTATATAGTAGGTGAACAGCATTTATTACATAAAATTACCCAGAGGCTTTTTACTTAATTCAAACTCTAATTGTAAGCATCAGCTAATGGAGGCTCCCATATCCCTGAGGTGTTCCTACTTTAGGAGTGGTTATTTCCAGAGACAGAATGTAAGGAATTTTGTCTCCTTGCTGCTACTAGGTTAAAATTACTGCTGTATAAAATTCAAAGCCGTCACAAATCTTAAAAGCCTTATGGCTAGACAGGCTGCCATTAAGACTAAATTGAAGTGAGGCTACCCATCCTCATGTTTGATGGGAAATAAATTTTAAACTTATATAAGCTCAACAAAACAATCATGTTAAAAACTATTTTTAATCAAGTCTTTTTGTTGCCCCAAATTATTATTTGACAAAGTAGAATCAAACTGATTGGGACAGCCTATATCATGTGTGGCTTGATTTTTCTTCTCTTTAAGTGATTACAATGAAAAAGTCATGAAGAGTGTAATTCTCTCATGAATTAGATTTGACAGTCCTGCATTAAATAACCACAGTAAGAGGTGAAACTCACTAATTCTAGCCTAATGTCGTAATAATCTAGACTGATCACTCAATAAATATTAGCTGAGCATCTGCCATAGACAAGGCCAATGTTAGCACTAATGACATCTAAGATGATGTCACGACCCTCCAGGAACTTAAAATCCAGTTATGTGCACACGTGAAAAATTAACAAATAAAAAACGAAGGGAAATGTTACCAGTCAACTCAAACTCTATACCCCATGTCACCTTCCATAGTGTACAGAATTGCCTACAACCCCAAGGTCAAGTCAAGGTGCTCATGACTATGCTATTAATACATGGCCTTCACCTATGCTGATCCCGCCACCTGGATATCCTCCTTCCCACTGTGCACCTGGACCATCCTTCTCAAGTCTCATATCAAATGCTGCCTCTTCCTTCCCTGTCCCACCAAGTCTGACTCAGGGCTGCCCTCTGTGCTCTTTCCAAACCTTTATTAGGGCACTCATGACACTGTGCTGTAACTGCAGATTTATTTGACTCCCCAGCTACCCTGTGTGTTACTGAAGGGCAGAAGTTATGTCTGTTTTCTCATGCTTAATCCCCTACCAGGTACATTATAGACACTTAAGAAATGTTTGAATGAATGAATGCCCACAAGTCCTGTGGATTCTCCCTCCTACATATATTTTTAAAATCCATCTTGTTGGCTGGGCGTGCCTGTAATCCCAGCACTTTGGGAGGCAGAGATGGGGTGGATCACTTGAGGTCAGGAGTTCGAGACCAGCCTGGCCAACATTGTGAAACCCCATCTCTACTAAAAATATAAAACTTAGCTGGACATGGTGGCACATCCCTGGAATCCTACTTGGGAGGCTGAGGCTAGAGAATTGCTTGAACCTAATAGGCTGAGGCTACAGTGAGCCAAGATCGCATCATTGCACTCCAGGCTGGGTGACAGGAAGGCTCTGTCTCAAAAAAATAAACATAAAAATCCATCCTGTCTTCTCTATATATCCAAGAGAATAACATATAGAATGGTGGTTGGGCATGTGGCTTCTGGAATCAGACTACTTGGTACAGTATCTCTGCTCCACCACCTGTTAATCAGATGTCCATGGGCAAATTATATAACCTATATAAGCCTCCATTTCCTTACCTTTAAAATGAAGCCCTTGAGTGATTCTGGATCACTTTCAGAAAAGTGACCTTTTTGTCACAGCAAAGGCCTTTCATAATCTGGCTCCTACTTCTTCACCATCTCCCCACAGCCAAGCCCCAAGTACCTCCACTGCCTGCAAATCCCTAAATGTTTCCTGTTTTCATACTCCTCTGTTCCAAGCTGTTCTACCTAAACCATGCTTTCCCCACATCCGCCTGGATTCTTTGTAATCCTTCATGTCTGAGACTAGATGACTCCTCTGCAGAATGCCTTTCTCAATCCTACCAGGTGAGCTTTGAGTCCTGCCTCTTAGACTTCTATCATTATATTTGTCACCCTTTTTATAGTTCATATTTCTTGTCCAATTCCCCCAACAGACTGAGATACTTCAGGGTAAAGGCTGTGGCTTAGCATAGCAGCTGGCACATAATATGTGTTGCTGAATTAAGAGTTAAATCCACAAATCAGAAAGCCCTTGGTCAAACACGTTGTCCCAATATTTAACTCAGAAGACGGCCATCACAAGAAGTCTCATAAGCAGTGAGGTGTCCTGCAGGCTGTGTGCACAGGTGACATGATGAGAGCAATGCTAAAGGAAGATTTAGCTGGCAGAGGCACATGGTGGATTATACAGGAGTATAGCCAGAGAGACACTTTAAGGGTTACTGCCATCTTCAGGCCATGAGGTGACACATGGCAGACACTGCAAGGGGAAAGCTCACTGGACTTCATGAGTTAGTGATTAGATGTAGGCAAAAAGAAGTAGGGGTCAAAAATAATGCTAAGGTTGAAATTTGTGTCTGAACCAACAAAGGCCACATTAAAAGAAGGGCAGTCAGGAGAGACGGCTAGAATGGGGCTGCTGGATTGCAAGGGCAATGAGCTGCTATTTACAATGCTGGGTTCTGGTCAGTAATAGCACACCAAGGAATAACGGTACAGAACCAGGGAAAAAGACTAGCACTTGGGAAAAAGGAGAGCAATTAAGAAACAAATTTGGGAGTTGTTAGTAGAGGTTCTGAGTAGTCAAGCTCTCACGGGAGAGGAGAGGGCCAAGGACTAGACACTGAAGTTGCAAAAAAAAGGAGACAGAGACAGAGCTATGAGGAGGAGGCCAGCAACCAAAGGGTGAAATGTCACCAAGGCCAAGAGAGCCAACCAGGTCAAATGCTACAGGGGGTCAAGGACAGTAAGAACTAAGGGGAAAATGACTAATTTTACCATCACAGAACTACTGGGGATAGCCAGGAGAGAGACAGGACGCAGACATGGTCAAAGGACCATTCCTCTAAGCAGGGAAATCCAGACTCGCTTGTAGTCAGGGGAGGAGCCTCAGAAAATAGAGGACAACAGGATACAAGATAATAGAAAAGAGAGAAGGGCATGGGCTCAAGGCCCACACTCTAAAAGAAGGAGATATACATGCAAGAGAAAACAAATAACCTCTTCAGGGTTAGCTCTTATAACTCATACCTAAAATGAAAAATCAATACCAGACAGATCAAGCCCTAAAAAGATATAAGCCTTCAGCTTTCCACAAATTTGACAGTTGAGATGTATACACTGTGCATCCAAAACCCCTGGTGTTGCAACAGAAGAGATGCTTGCTAAACACTCACAGGCCTCAGGGTTATGGACTGAGAAAACAGCTGATTTACCTTGAAGTTAACAAAGCTTAAGCCCCAGGAACTCTCACTTGCACAGGCCACTTCCACCCTGAGAGGGGCTCCAGGGAAGTGTTTACATGACTATGTTTTTGCAAACTACATTTTCAAACTAAATTTCAAAACTAAGATATTTTAACCACAAGCAGTCTAGACTGCTGTCCCTTTCCACTCTAACTTCCCTGCACCAAGTGTTTTGAGATCTAGACTATGAAGCAGCTGAGTGTTATGGAATATATTTACATTGTCTGCAGTCATTTCTGTACCAGGTTGAACTACTGCTCACCATCTCAGCATAGGAAGATTTTAGGGATACTCCTACTGTCCATACCATCAACTTTCCCAGTTTTAGGCCAGAAGTTGAACCATGATATAAATGCATTAGACAGTAACCAGCCCCAGAAGTACATGTGCAGTGGCAGACAAAATTTGTAATGTATGGATCCTGAAGCTAATCTGTGGAGATACTTCTCAGTCTTGAGACATGTATTGTAACAGGATGCTACATGGATGCCTGGTCAAAATGGGAGATCTGCCTTGCCAGAAATATATACTCATATAAACCCTTAATCATATGGCTCAAATACAAAAGACACATGGTAGAGATTTTCTCAAACTTGGCAACAATCCTAAAAACTTACATGACAGAACCAATAATTAGTTATGAAGACAAAGCTTTTAAATTATCAATAACAAAAAACTTAATTCCATCACATGCTTTTTGCCAACGTCACCCTCTCTGTGCCCACTCTCCCCAGTCTGCTTTATATGCTCCTTTTCCAATCTGTTAAATGTGGGCGTTAGTTCTGTTCCACTTACCCAGTCATCCTTTTCTCCTGATTCTATACTTCCAAGTAATCTCATCTAATCCTGAGACTCCACCTACATGCTTTTTAATGTCCAAACCCAAATCACCATCCCTAATCTATTTCAATGACCAAAGGGATCACAAATGAACAAATCCCAAATTGAACCTTTCTCTCAGCCACTCAACCAAACTTTCCACTGCCACATATGGTGTCACCCCCCGCTGTGGTCTATATTTCAGTGAATGAAAGCACTGTCCTAGGGGGAAAAAATCTAGGTACGACCATTAATGCTTCCTTCTGCTTCTCAACTTGCTTCCCAGTCCACACAGGATCACCAAATTGTACAAGTTAGGAAGCATTCACATTATGTGCCAGGGATGCCGTTCACGCAGACCACAATGTAAAGGGTGCTCCTTGGAGTTAAGCCCTGAATGTGGGGGCCCTGAATCTGCTGCCAAATCTTGCCCATTCTACTTCCCAAATACTTTTCCATTCTGGTCACTTCTCTCCATCCTCACAGCTAGTACTCTTGTTCAGGACACCATACTCTCTTGCCTTAGGTACCCCAAAAGTCCTCTGACAAGTTCCCCTGTCTCTAATGTCCCCAGGCAATTGCTCTTCCCATAGTAGCCAAAGTAAATTTTATAAAATACAAATTTGAGAATCACCTTCCCATATAAACTATCACTAGTTCCACAGTACCCTCAGGATGAAGCTTAAATGTCCTCTAGAATCTCAATCCTTCTTTCTTCACCAGCCTCATTTCTAACCACTATCCAGTTCCCACTCTATGCTGGAAATAAAACAAGTTTTCTCAAACTTGTCTTGCCTTTTGCATCTGCTGTTCCTGGTATTTCTCATGATCCCTTGGTATTACCTGTTTAGCATTTATTACACTGTACCTCTTTATTTGTATCCCCCCATCCCATCCCACCTCCCACTTCATTGTAAGCTTTGTGAGGAAAGAATCCATGTTTACTGTATTCATTTTTGTATTTCCAGTGCCTAGCAGTGCCTGGCATTATATGTAGATTCAACATATATTTGTTAAATTAATTAAATGAATGAATCAAACAGAAGTTTCATTAACATTAAATTTTTAATGTTTCTTTAAACATAACTCTGATAAACGTCAAACATTAAGAAAGAATTGTAAAAAGGTAAAATGAGCCTTGGTACTATGTTCAGAAACGCCTCCTGTTAACAGAGATAATGGATTTATATGTTGGAAGTAAAATTTTTTTCAAATGCATTAGCACAAATTGTTAAAATGGTGAGGACTTGGGTATACCCCATCAATTTATTAAATTGAGTGTAACTAAATCAAGAGTGGGAGGCAGCCACTAAATGATGGGCATGGTGCTTCCGCCAATAATACAAGAATAATTATGATGTAAATGTTGCTATCAAGTCAAAAGATACAATTAACAGTAAATAACTACATTTCCAGAAAGAAACCACTTGGGAAAGTACTGCTTTTGTACCTTTAAGGCAATAATATTACTATTATTAATAAAAATGACTGAGCACTATGTGACAGGCACTAATGTGCTAATACTTACAAGTATTAGCCTTTCTAAAAATCTTTGAGGTAGGCATTTATTAATATTCTATTTCATATGAGAGGAAACTGAAGCTGAGAGAGGCTAAGCAATATGTCCAAATTCACAAGCTAGTTGAGTGCAATAGGCTGTATACGCAGGTTATTTGACCCAAAAATGACTCTATTAACCACTATGCTATTTTGCAATAAGGCAATATGATGGCCCCTAAAAACTGTTCTTCATTCTGATCACTTTTAGGAAATGATGGTAATTGTAATAATAATAGTAACAATGGTAGCTTACTATACACGCAGCCCTGCTCCAAACACATAATGTGTGCATTTGTTCAATCCTCACTTACATCCATTCTACAGATTTCAAAAACAAAGAATAGAAAAGTAACTTGTTGAAGGCCCTAAAGCCAGATGGAGCCAGAATTCAAACTCAAGAAGTCTGAATTCAGAGCCTCTGGTCTTAAATCACTACATGAAAATGTCTCTGGGGAGAAATCAGGCTAACATTAGAAATTTTTTAAAATTCAAATTCTACAGTAAATCTTGTGATCTGTACTTCTTCAGTTAACAGTCTCTACACAGGTAACACAACATAAAAACTACAGCTGGGAGGCCGGGCGCGGTGGCTCATGCCTGTAATCTCAGAACTTTGGGAGGCCAAGGCGGGCGGATCACGAGGTCAGGAGATCAAGATCATCCTGGCTAACACGGTGAAACCCCGTCTCTACTAAAAATACAAAAAAATTAGCTGGGCATAGCAGCAGGCGCAGAGGCTGAGGCAGGAGAATGGTGTGAACCCGGGAGGCAGAACTTGCAGTGAGCCAAGATCAGGCCACTGCCCTCCAGCCTGGGTGACTGAGCCAGGCCCTGCCGGGACCTGCAGCTGGGAGTAGCTCAAATAGCTCTACATTAAGAGAAGACAGCACGTTCTGAACTGTTTTGGCCAATTTTTAGCTCTATAATCATGCAGAGAACACTAAACCTCTGAGCCTCCTTTTCTTACATTAAGAATGACAATAACATTACCTGCCCTGACTACCTTGTAAGTTTCTTCAAAGGATCATACCTTAGTCCATTCAGGTTGCTATAATAAAATGTCAAACTGGGTAGCTTATATTAATAAAAACAGAAATTTATTTCTTACAGTTCTGGAGGCTGGGGAATCCAAGATGAAGATGCCAGCAGATTCTGGTCTCTAGTGTCTGGTGAAAGCCCACCTTCTTATTTGTAGATGGTGTCTTCTTATGTGTCCTTACATGGTGGAATTGGTGAACAAGCTCTCGGGAGCCTCTTTTACAAGGGCCTGCCCTCCTGACCTACTCACTTCCCAAAGGCCCCACCTCTGAAGACCATCGCCTTCAGGGTTAGGATTTCAACATATGAATTTGTGGGGGATATAGACATTCAGATCATAGCAGATAAAAAGCTAAAATCCATTGCCTGTTTATATATCATAATACATTTGACAACGAACAAAAAATAAACGCTATCCTAAGTGTATTGTAAAGCATTCAAATTATCCAAATTACAAACATATCTCAATAATTTATACCACAACCTGGAGAAATTATCTTTGTAAATAAATTATGATTACTTCTCAAACAATTCATAAGAATAGTAATATGTATAGTGGCAATAAAAATTAACAATATTGTATAAAATTGTAAACTGAACTGTCTTATTGATGCTGATAACAATTACAGGATGGTGTCCTAATATTTTTTAACAACTTGGTAGTCTCTAAAATTACACTGGTTTTACCAGTGTTTACACCATGCCAAAAATTTGTTAGGCTGCTACTTTAAACATTTACTTAATATGATTCTTGTGTCAAATTCAATTAAATTTTATAAGTATCAGTTGAGCACCTAACTATGTGCAAAGGTTTGTACTAGGTACCATGCAGAGTACAGCAATGAATAGAGTTCTAGCCCTACTTTCAAAAGCTTACAAACGCTACACTCACATCCAACACATACATATGGGCTATATACTAATTAGTACTTTAAACATTACTAATTTTTACATTTTTACACCTTCATTAGATTATCTGTCCTTAGCTGGTATGTAACATGGATATCATAAGGGAAAAAACCCTATGGCATTAAAATGTAAGAATACTGTGATACTTCAATTAACCTAGTTTGAAAATCTAGTTAAAAGTCTTCTTTCTTTCAACATAAATACTAAAAATGCATACCCTGCAACTAAATAACTTTATGTTACTGAATTGGCACAATAACATTAAAAAGTTTTATAAAGAAAGGATCTCACTATTTAACTTCCTCTATACAAAGATAATTATTCATATGCTAATGAAGCAGCTTTGGCAAGTATTTACAAAAACTCATGAAAATATAAAAATAATGTTACATTTATGGGTCACTGAAGAATGTGTCTAAATTTAACATTTAAAATGACTCATACAATAAAATGCTGATCCTTACAAACATACCTCATTGTTTATATTTTTATTTTCAAAAAAACACAGAGTTCACTTGAATACAATTCTCACCAGTTAAATCACAATTCACTTTATAGTTAATTAGGTTCAAAGATAGTCCTTTCCTGCTATATAATTTCATTTTCTTAAAAAGCAAAACACTGTCAGTAGAAAAAATTTACATATGAAAGTCGGAAACAATTATTTCAGCAAAAATGGAAATCAACCACCATATCTTTTCTTGAGTTCTTCGACAGAATTATCCTTCAATCCTGACTTGTCTATGTGATTAAATAATGCATGTGCAACTGAAAAAGAAAAAAAAAAATCTCCATTTTAATCTCATTTTTTAAAAACCAAGCAAAATGTAAATTAAAAGGAGCAATCTGATTTGTCA
This sequence comes from Mandrillus leucophaeus, assembly GCF_000951045.1. Classification (NCBI taxonomy): domain Eukaryota; kingdom Metazoa; phylum Chordata; class Mammalia; order Primates; family Cercopithecidae; genus Mandrillus; species Mandrillus leucophaeus. The sequence goes on along the minus strand of NW_012103288.1, from coordinate 2,079,341 downwards.
AAAACATTTTACATTTTAAAGCAATAAATAGGTTTATAAATTCTAATTCAGATGTTTAAAAAGCCAATCTGAGAATACAAAATTATATAGCAATCCAACAATGGTTCTTTCCAGAATATTTTGCTTTAGTAGTATAAAATTTCCCCTGCATTCTCAATATTAATCTTGCAGATTAAACTTAATTCATTCTGTACTACCTTTAAAATGTTCACCTTGTGTAACAAGTGAACTTTTATTTACTTAATATTTTTATTTCAATTAAACTGTTTTTCAAACCTAAATCATTTTATTTTAAAAGAAAACTTTACATCACTACTGCAAATGAAAAATAGCAATGACATCGACGAAATCACACGTGACAGGACATTTAAATATTTTTATATTACAAATTAAAACTACTAAATGTTAAGAATAAGATTATGAATTGCAAAAAATTTGTATTTACTACCACTAATCGGTCGACACTCAACATTAGGAAAACACTGTTATAGTTCATTCTCAACGTTAAAACTGGAGAACTAGCTAACAGTTATTAATGATAATGGCAATAATAAAAGATAACAACAGCTAAGTATTTACTGAATACTCAGTTGCATGCCAGAACCATTCTAAGTGCTTTCCATGTTTAACTTAGCAGACAGTGGAAACCTCATCAAGACAGTACTATTTGTCAGCCAGTCTGAAGAGCCCACTTGCATTCTCGGACACCTTGAACTTATCACATTAGAATTACAATAAATTCATTCATTCAACACACTAACACTGATGGGTTATTATGTACTAGCACTGAGGCCCAGAGAATGAGGTAGACAAAGTTCCTGCTGTCATGGAGCTTTCATTCTATTAGAGAGGGAGATATAATAAACATACACATAAACCACTGTCAGTTAGTAATGTATTATGAAGAGAAATAAAGCAGGGTAAGAAGAGAGAGGTTGATTGGGGGTTGGTAAAGAAAGATGTCTTTGAAGCGGTGATAGATGAAAACCAAATGAAGAAGCACACAAGTGAAGATATGTAGGAAGATATCCTAGGTTGAGAGAAGAGCCAAACACAAAGTCCTCGAGGCCAAAATAAGTTTGGCAGTTTGGTAATTTTTTTTTTTCTTTTGAGACGGAGTTTCACTCTTGTTGCCCAGGCTAGAGTGCAATGGTGCGAACTCAGCTCACTGCAACCTATGCCTCCCAGGTTCAAGCAATTCTCCTCCCTCAGCCTCCCAAGTAGCTGGGATTACAGGTGTCCACCACCACACCCAGCTAATTTTCTCTTTTTTTTTTTTTTGTATTTTTAGTAGAGATGGGGTTGCACCATGTTGGCCAGGCTGGTCTTGAGCTCTTGACTTCAGGTGATCTGCCTGCCTCAGTCTCCCAAAGTGCTGGGATTACAGGTGTGAACCACCGTGCCCAGTCAGCAGTTTGGTATATTAAAAGCTATATAAAACCACTATAACAGGGCAGAGTGGTTGAAAAAAGAGTGGTAAAAGATGAGGTCAAAACAGCAATAAGAAACAGTAACATTTTTCAGGGATTTCAAGGAACATTTCTGGTTAACTAAAGCTAAAACCAAAACTTTTGGTTTAAACCCTCACTATTTTATATATACACACACACACACACACACACACATACATATATATACACACACACACATATATAATTTTTATTTAACTATTTATTTGAGGCAGAGTCTCACTCTGTTGCCTAGGCTGGAATGCAGTGGCACAATCATGGCTCACTGCAGCCTCAACCTTCTGCGCTGAAACGATTCTCACACCTCAGCCCCCCGAGTAGCTGGGACTACAGATGCATGCCACCGCAACCAACTAATTTCTGTATTTTTTGTAAAGACAGGGTTTTGCCATGTTGGCCAGGCTGGTCTCAAGCGATCCTCCCACCTTAACCTCCCAAAGTGCTGGGATTACAGGCATGAGCCACCATGCCTGGCCTAAAAATATATATATCTAAATTATATGTCCACTTCCCTAAGTATAATTTCAAAAGTATCTTTCTTATAGATTTAAAAATCATTCAACATCACTGCTAAAAAGATAAAGAAGAAATAAAAGAAGCCCACGTATGTTTAGCACAGGAGGTATTTGAAAATGGTACACCGAGTTTTGCTAATTTTTAAAAATAAAAAAACAGACACACTTGTATGTGAATGATTTTTCTCTTTTCTCCTGAAACGAGTATAGTCCAAAACTCTGAGTAACTGAAGTTTCTGCATAGTGCAATTTTACTTTAATTAGGATTTCTCAAAACGGACTCTTTATGCCAAAGATTGTGATGTGGAAATAAAAGAGAAATAAAATTATTCAGGTTCATCACCTGCCACTTATTACTCCCTATTCTACAATCCAGCCATACCACTTTAAATTCTCTGGACTCAATTTGCTCTTTCCTGCCTCAGAACCACCGCACATATCATTATTTCAGTTTAAAACTCTCTTGCCCAACCTTTCCTCTGACTCTTGCACTTCTTTGAGAATTCAGCTAAAAGCAAACTCAGGGAAATTACCTCTCTCAGAATAGATCAGGCCTTTACTATACCTCACCTGGTTACATGGTCCTGTGGCTTTGATCCTTTACATACTCAGTAACAGTAGGAACTCAACCATTATACCATTTATTGAGTTTTCAAGTAGAAGAACTCAGACTATGGAGTTGGACTGCCTGGGTTCGAATCCTGGGTCTGGCTTCCTAGCTATGCGACCTTAGCAAGTTTCTTAGCCTCTCTAGACCTCAGTTTCCTCCTCCGTAAAAGGAGAGTGAAAATAGTACCCACACTTCATAATATTGTCAGGACTAACAATACAATTTTAACTGTTGTTATCCAATTTAATTAACTTAAATATAATTTAATATAATTTAAATATAATTAAATGTAACCTTATACACAGTAAATAGTCAATAAATGTCACCTATTATTTGTTGAATGAATAAAGGAAAGTACAAAAATAAACAAACATGGGAAAACTTTCATAGAACTTACTCTTCTTCTCTGTTTCTGACATAAACATCACTGCCATATCAAACCTTTTTAGTTCAGAAAGTCTTTGTAAGATTTCAAAGATGAGTGATGGTTTTTCTTTCCTGAAATAATCCAAATATAAAAACAAATGATCAGTTAAAAGTAGCTCATTTGTTAATAATTCTGTTTACTAACACAAGGCATCTAATTATACATAAATGACATCATTTTTCCCCTGGATACTACCTATGTTTTAAATGTCCAAATGAAGAGATTTATCAAGTCAACTGAAGAAATTACAATATTCTTAAATAAGAGCTTAGCACGGAAACTATCATTCTGTTAAAACACTGGTCACTTCCACACCCTACTTTTCTCTACAAAAAAATTAAGAGTCCTTTTTCCTCCCTTTTAAACTTTTCCCTTTTTATTGTCTGTACTTGTCATTTCCTTGCAACTTCTGTAACAATGAAACTTACAAAAAAGCTAACTTTGCTATATGCTGCTAATTTGCTATATACATTCAAAAAGAATGAACTCCCCAAATCATTGGAAATAGCATAGCATTATGAGAGTACAGTAAATCCTCACTTAACATCATCAATAGGTTCGTGAAAACTGCGACTTTATGTGAAATGGCATACTGTATAAACAAACCAACTTTACCATAGGCCAACTGATATAAACAAGACTTATGTTCCTATGTCTTAATCATTTTAATTAAAGTTGCAGTTTCCAAAAACCTATCAATGACATTAAGTGAGGACTTACTGTATAACTAAAAAAAACTTGACTTACTCAATGTAAAAGTCATGCAGAATTTTAATGATCTGGTTGAATACATCTGGATCCAGATTTTTCTGAAACAACTTAGGATACAAAGATGGTTCAATTTGCTTGAAAAATAAAAATAAAAAGTTAGACAATTAATTGATGGCAACACTTACAGATCACAAATTACACAACAATTGCTTGGGTAAAAATAGTAAAGAATAACTACTTTGGGAGGCCAAGGCGGGAGGATCACCTGACGTTGGGAGTTCAAGACCAGCCTGACCAACATGACGAAACCCCATCTCTACTAAAAATACAAAACATTAGCCGGGCGTGGTGGCGCATCCCTGTAATCCCAGCTACTTGGGAGGCTGAGGCAGGAGAATCGCTTGAACCTGGGAGGCGGAGGTTGTGGTAAGCTGAGATTGCGCCATTGCACTCCAGCCTGGGCAACAAGAGCAAAACTCCATCCCAAACGAAAAGAAAAGAGTAACTACTATGCATTAGCACTTATGAATAATAATGGAGTCACATTAAAATGCAATTATGATAGAAGAATGAAAGTTACAGGAACTGCATGATAATCACTCTGTTCCAGTCACAGAAAAGTCTTATGAGTGGAAGAGATACACACCATCCTAAGAGAGACAGAAAACTTTAGAGGCTCTCAAAGAACACTAGAGATTTTTAAAAGTACAATTACATGAGAAAATGTATTTGGAAGTAATTTTATATTGCATAATTATAAGGGAACGTTACTCTCATGACACTTGAAAAAGACCATGCTAATCCATTATTTGCTAAATTTCATAGGATTTGATTCTTTTTCTTAGAGCAAATATTATAAGAATGATTGCCTACATATTGCAAGTACTGCTTGGCTCACAGAAGACACTTAATGCATTTTAGGATTTTTATGAAGAATTAAGCTTAAGCTAATATATATGAAATTAGATTAAGTTATTTGAGACAATAGAATTTGACACAGAATCTATTGCCAAAGGAGAACACCCAGGTTCCCTGGTTGTAAATATTTTTAAATGGTCTGACCAGGGTGATGTATTCTACAATAATTTCTACAATAATATCTTACAAAAAGCAAATATGGCACCATTATTATAAAGTGACAAAAGAAGTTCTCTGACCTTTTACTTACAACAGAAGTACTAGCTTCCTCTCTCTTACCTTTAAATACTGAAACAACATATCTGGAGAACTTTTCAATTGTCTGAAATCAGATTCGAGCTGGAATGAGTTTGCAGGAATTGGAGGAAGAACAGTTGTGGCAAACTGAGCAGGTTTTTGTCCTATCTCTCTAGTCAATTTCTCGCTGTAAGACTGACATACATCCTGTTTCAAATTGGCTTGAGGTCTGAAATATTTCAGAGGCATCAAACAGAAAAGAACCATAAATAATCAGCTCAATCAAGGAGACATCAATAAAAATTTTTTAATTTTTGATATTATATAATCTATTTGTATTATACAAGCATTCAAAATTATTTCAGCTAATAATATATAAACATCTTTTGGCAAAATAGATTAAGCTCTTGCAAATTTTCACATGCTGGCTATGTAATGACTATTCTACTCTGCTGGGCAGCTAGCCCATCCACCTTTTGAGTACACCATTTCTATATATTTCAGTTACCGTGTCACATACACTAATGATTTAGCCTTTCAAAGATCTAAATGATCATTTTCAAGATACTCCAAAAAGGAAGAAACGCATCTTCCAAAAAAAAAAAAACTGCCTATTTAGTATTGTCCCATGATCTATACTATCACTTTAATAAAAGTACTATTGAAGTTCAAAGTTTACAAGAAAAAAACAACTTTTAGCAGGTTTGTTGAGCAGCAATGTAAAACTATGAGTAAGGTTTCCAGTACCTCAAAATGAACCTAATTAGTCTGTATCTTCTATATTCTCATTATTAAGAAAAAACACGTAAACTATTTTTTAAATGCCAAATAAAAGTTAAAGTCCACAACAGTCTTAAATACTAATGGATGAAATAATGGCAATACATAAGTTTTACATTTTTGTGAAGCTTCCTTTAAAAAAATTAAAATTTTGCTGAACTAAATAAACTGAAATCCTAGAAATGAAAAATTTTAAACAAAATCAATTTTCAAGATACCTTCTTACCATCTCTAAATTTCATACTGTGGTTAAAAAAAAAAAAAAAAAAAAAGATAGTAATCATTCCTTAAGCAAAATCACCCTTACAATAAGTACAAATAAAAAAGAAAAAGCCAGAACCTTAAGTTAGGCAGTTCAAAAAATCAGCATGATGAGTACAAATCAGAAGTCTCAGTAATACCAATTCTCCAGTGGAATCATCCCATTCTAGATGATCATCAAATAACAGTATTTCTACTCACTGCAGGGATGAAGTATCACTGATTTCTTCTATTTTCAATACTTTTGCTCTTGGAGTATCACTTGTGGGAAAAAGGTCATCTTGGCTTGAATTCTTCTTACTTGTGGTGCCGGTGGCTGCTATTACATTTGCTAGATTAATAGGATTATTCTCTGGAGCAGCAGCAGTAGTGCTATCTGGCACATCAATAGTCTGTATCAAATTACCAGTTTCTTCAATAATAACCTTCTTGAGTGGTTTCTAAAACAATTAAAATCAATTCCTTAAATCAAAATATGAAAGGTTTCCTATTTTAGGGTCACAAGTTAAAAGGCTACAATGTTCTTACAGCTAATATCCCAGTGATTAGTAAATTCAGTTTGGTGGCTAGACAGACGTAGGAGTCTGATAATACAAAAATAAAAAGTTCGGGAGGCTGAGGCAGGAGAATGGCATAAACCTGGGAGGCGGAGCTTGCAGTGAGCTGAGATCCGGCCACTGTACTCCAGCCCGGGCGACAGAGCCAGACTCCGTCTCAAAAAAAAATAAAAATAAAAAATAAAAATAAAATAAATAAATAAAATAAATAAATAAAAAATAAAAATAAAAAGCTATACAAAGCACTTATCCCAGGTAGGTCTAAACGAGGGAGAGAGACATGTATATGTAAATATATAAGGCCATAGGTATGTTTAAGAGATGAAAGCACAAAATGCTAAGAGAACACAGGAGGGAAGATAAACACTGGCATAAGGGAAGCCTTCACAGAAAAAGTACACAGGAATGGCAAAGTTGAAGGGTGCAGCACAGTCAGTGGAAAGGTGAGAGGTCCAGTGGGGCTGGTGCAAGGCAAGGCACGGTGGAGACGAAGCCTGAAAGGCTGCTTGAAGACAGCTTATGAAGGGACTTGGATGCCATGGAAGGAGTTTGGACTCTATTCTAGGGGCAATACAGCAAAGAAATTACCAAACCAACAGTAGTATTGTGGACTAACTGAAGGCAAGTGGAATAAGGGCAGACAATAACCAGCATTATGTATGGGATAGACTATCATTAAAACCTAAACAAATGTGTTTACTAGATTAATAGGATTATATATACAGTAGCTGGATAAAACTAGCCCAGGATTAAAAATCTGTCAAGTAATATTCACAAAGTTGGTAAAAGTAAACCCTTTTTTCCAATTTAATAAAGTAAATGGCTTTCACTGTTTATCTCGATCACCACACGTGTCATTTTCAACTTATGTTGATATTTAATAATATATTTATATCTAATAAAATATAACAATATTCTTCACTATATCATCATACCAGACACACAGAAATACACTGAGGAGCTATTGTTCCACCAAGGGTATTGAAAAATGAAACAAGTTAAGAAAAGCTTCTTCTAAAATTTGCAAATATTGATTAACAGTTGGCGCTATATACTTTTATATACATTTGAAATTTGTTTTGTTCTATCTTTAGAAAAGAGAAAGAAACTTTCCTCAATATACTCTAAGTATACATTCCAACAACACAGTTGAATTATGAATTGCAAAGTTATAAATATAAGAACTTCTGCTTCTGCAATAGATATCAAACTCAATGTTAAAACCAGAAATTCCATTAACGCAGCTGAGATATGACCCAATGGTAATAAATGAGTGTTACCAAATGAAGGTACAAAAATGAAAAAGCTGTAAGAAAATTTGTAACAGAATCCTTCAAGCAGTTCTATTTTAAAGAATAATATTAAGTTATGGCCTATGCTTTGCTAAGAACTATATCAGCAACAGTTTTCATCAAGATACTGATCAAGAATGGATATGTCTATTAAACCTTTTCCTTGACAACAGATATGTAAATAATGATTTGAATTTATGAATTTCCTAATCACTGGTCTCTGCTAAGTGTAGACCTGGGGTACTGAGAGCTGCTGAGGGTCACTGATGACAGCTGGAAGGACTGTGGGGAAGAACAGTATGCTAGTAACAGGAGTAAACCATGAAAGAAACCACTATAGAAAGAAAGAATTTAAGAAAATATGAAAGGCTCAATTCATTCCTTTTTTAAATCATGACTCAGAAGCGTTAACATTTTATTTAGTTGTATATTGTGATCATTTAAAAAAAAAAAGAGAGAGAGAAAAGAACAAAGGAATAAAGGGAAAAAGGGACCAAATAGGTGAAGTTTTGACATCAGGAAACAGAAAAATGAAAAAAAAAAAAAAAAAAGAAATAAAGCAAAATAAGATATTTTAGCAGAGACTAAAGGATCAGGAAAACTTTCACTTGATACCATTCTCAGGGGAAACCCCAGGCCCAAGTTCACCTACGTCTCTGCTCTCCTACACTCTGTCTAGAGGTTTGCTAAAAATACTTCCAAGCTGCCAGCCCTTCAAGCACAGACTACCCTGGCCTAGCCTTCATTTCAATAATACTGAGACTCACTCTCTCTCTACTTTCTGTAGTCTTCCTTTCTTTCCTGACCACTTTCCCCAGTGACCAGGTGCTGTCACAAATATGTGACTAAAAAGGAAATTAAAATTCGTTTCACCTGAAATTGCCTCAACATTTACGCACATTATTTCCTTTGATATAATCTGGGAGTTATTCTCAATTTAAGGAGAAAAAGTAAGGATAACACAGGGATTAACTTGCTCAAGATTGCGAAGTTTTATCAAGTGGGGCTCAAATCCAGTCTCAAAGGCATTATACTAAACTGCTATCCTCTACTTTTTAAAAATAATGCCCACATTTTTTTTATCATGAAGATCCATTATAAAAATAAACAGCAATTTTTTCCCTCCCCACTGGGATACTAACTTTGTTGATTTTGGATCATTTACACAACGGTTTACCCCAAGATTTCTCATTTGCTAGAGATGTTTTGTTTTGTCATATTGCCATAAGAGATTTAAATTCACATTGTATTTTCACAACTATTAACATAAATTCATTTTTAACAAGAAGGTGAACCCAACAAATTTGTAAAAGCTACTTATTGTATGTTAGTCGCAGGACATTACACATATCACGTGGCAATGTTTTTATAATTATGGACAGTGACATCTAACAAAGGCCTTCTGTAAACTTGTGAATTAATTTTTGTAAGGAAGTCTTACAAAGATGTAAAAGTTTAAACTATATTTAATATTTAATCACTTTTACTGAAAAGAACAGTAAATAAATATGTGAAAATGACCATAATGTGTGAAAGTAACTAGATTTATCCCTGGCATACACAACACACACAACCAGTATTACCAAAAATACAGCTGTAATAGGCCAGGGACGGTGGCTCATGCCTACAATCCTAGCACTTTGGGAGGCCAAGGCGGGCAGATCACTTGAGGTCAGGAGTTCAAGACCAGTCTGGACAACATGGTGAAACCCCGTCTCTACTAAAATTACAAAAATTAGCCAGGCATGGTGGCAGGTGCCTATAATCCCAGCTGCAAGGGAGGCTGAAGCAGGAGAATTGCTTGAACCCGGGAGTCAGAGGTTGCAGTGAGCTGAGATCTTGCCACTGCACTCCAGCCTGGGGGACAAGAGTAAAACGCTGTCTCAAAAAAAAAAAAAAAGAATACAGTCATATTAAATGCATTGGAAAAGTATTAAACTAAGAAATCTATTTGCTACTAACTACTAACTAGTACAAACGTAACAAAACAAACTTTCTCTCCTTTTCTGCCTTTACAAAAAGAGGATAAAAATACCTCCTCTGTCTTCCTTATGAAATTCTTATTTCTAATAAGAATTAGATGCAAAGGATCGTCTATGCATATCTAATAAGATGCAAAGGATCGTCTATGCATAACAGTTTAAGAGGGCAGGAAGAGAATCTTGATCAGTCAGGGGTACATAGAGAGGTTTTCTGAGGGTGATATCTTTGAGTTTTCTGACTTGGTGGTTTCATGGGTATTCACTTTGTAATTATTCTCTAAATCATACTTTGTCTTGTGTACTTTACTGTACATTTCATAATTTACTTGACGCAAGGGTGTTTATCCCAACTTCAGAAAAGAATAGTAATAAAAATACAAAGACATTTAAATTCTATAAAATGCAAAACTGCTTGAAATTCCTTTAATATAAGAGAAATAGGTAGAAATATTAAAATTTACAGTGTTAAAATAGTCACTAAAAAAGTTACCCCAAAACGCTAAACACTGCTAAATTTCCCTCATATGTCAGTAATCCTAGGAAGTATTTCTTAAAGATTCTTTAAAAAAAAAAAAAAAAAAGTCCCCAGGAAGACATTTCCACATTTCCTTTAAGAGTTAGGGGACGTTCCAAGATGGCCAAATAGGAACAGCTCCAGTCTGCAGCTCCCAGCGTGATCAATGAAGAAGACAAGTGATTTCTGCATTTCCAACTGAGGTCACTAACATCAAAGACCAAAGGTAGATTAAACCACAAAGATGGGGAGAAATCAGAGCAGAAAACCTGAAAATTCTAAAAATCAGAGCACCTCTTCTCCAAAGGATCACAGCTCCTCGCCAGCTGGACAGAGAATGACTTTGACGAGCTGACAGAAGTAGGCTTCAGAAGGTCAGTAATAACAAACTTCTCTGAGCTAAAGAAGGATGTTCAAACTCATCACAAGGAAGCTAAAAACCTTGAAAAAAGATTAGATGAATGACTAACTAGAATAAACAGCATAGAGAAGACCTTAAATGACCTGATGGAGCCGAAAACCATGGCACAAGAACACCATAACGCATACATAAGTTTCAATAGCCGATTCGATAAAGTGGAAGAAAGGGTATCACTGACTGAAGATCAAATTAACGAAATAAAGAAGACAAGGTTAGAGAAAAAAGAGTAAAAGAAACAAACAAAGCCTCCAAGAAATATGGGACTATGTGAAAAGACCAAATCTACGTTTGATTGGTATACCTAAAAGTGATGGGAAGAATGGAATCAAGTTGGAAAACACACTTCAGGATACTATCCAGGAGAACCTCCCCAAGCTAGCAAGGCAGGCCAACATTCAAATTCAGGAAATACAGAGAACGCCACAAAGATACTCCTCGAGAAGAACAACCCCAAGACACATAATTGTCAGATTCACCAAGGCTGAAATGAAGGAAAAAGTGTTAAGGGCACCAGAGAGAAAGGTGGAGTTACTCACAAAGGGAAGCCCATAAGATTAACAGCAGATCTCTCAGCACAAACCCTATAAGCCAGAAGAGAGTGGGGGCCAATGTTCAACATTCTTAAAGAAAAGAATTTTCAACCCAGAATTTCATATCTAGCCAAACTAAGCTTCATAAGTGAAGGAGAAATAAAATCCTTTACAGACAAGCAAATGCTGAGAGATTTTGTCACCACCAGGCTTGCCTTACAAGAGCTCTGAAGAAAACACTAAATATGGAAAGAAACAACCAGTACCCGCCACTGCAAAAACATGCCAAACTGTAAAGACGATCGATGCTAGGAAGAAACTGTATCAATTAACGGGCAAAATAACCAGCAAACATCATAATGACAGGATCAAATTCACACTTAACAATATTAACCTTAAATGTAAACGGGCTAGATGCCCCAATTAAAAGACATAGACTGGCAAATTGGATAAAGAGTCAAGACCCATCAGTGTGCTGCATTCAGGAGACCCATCTCACATGCAAAGACGCACATAGACTCAAAACAAAGGGATGGAGGAAGATCTACCAAGCAAAGGGAAAGCAAAAAAAAAAAAGCAGGGGTTGCAATCCTAGTCTCTGATAAAACAGACTTTAAACCAACAAAGATCAAAAGACACAAAAAAAGGCCATTACATAATGGTAAAGGGATCAATTCAAAAATTAGAGCTAACTATCCTAAATATATATGCACCCAACACAGGAGCACAAGATTCATAAAGCCAAGTCCTTAGAGACCTACAAAGAGACTTAGACTCCCACACAATAATAATGGGAGAATTTAACACCCCACTGTCAATATTGGAAAGATCAACGAGACAGAAAGTTAACAAGGATACCCAGGAATTGAACTCAGCTCTGCAACAAGCAGACCTAACAGACATCTACAGAACTCTCCACCCCAAATCAACAGAGTATACATCATTCTCAGCACCACATCGCACTTATTCCAAAACTGACCACATAATTGGAAGTAAAGCACTCCTCAGCAAACGTAAAAGAACAGAAATCACAACAAACTGTCTCTCAGACCACAGTGCAATCAAATTAGAATTCAGGATTAAGAAACTCACTCAAAACCACAAAACTACATGAAAACTGAACAACTTGCACCCGAATGACTACTGGGTAAATAATGAAATGAAGGCAGAAATAAAGATGTTCTTTGAAACCAATGAGAACAAAGACACAACATACCAGCAGCTTTGGGATACATTTAAAACAATGTGTAGAGGGAAATTTATAACACTAAATGCCCACAAGAGAAAGCAGGAAAAGATCTAAAATCGACACCCTAACATCACAATTAGAAGAACTAGAAAAGCAAGAGCAAACAAATTCAAAAGCTAGCAGAAGGCAAGAAATAACTAACATCAGAGCAGAATTGAAAGAGACAGAAACAAAAAACCCTTCAAAAAAATCAATGAATCCAGGAGCTGGTTTTTTGAAAAGATCATCAAAATTGATAGACCGCTAGCAAGACTAATAAAGAAGAAAAGAGAGAAGAATCAAATAGACGAAATAAAAAATGATAAAGGGGATATCACCACCAACCCCACAGAAATACAAACTACCATCAGAGAATACTATAAACACCTCTACGCAAATA
>NW_012103288.1:2057057-2064074 GCF_000951045.1 Mandrillus leucophaeus | reverse complement strand
CACTTGGACACAGAGCGGGGAATATCACACACCAGGCCCTGTTGTGGGGGTGGGTTTTGGGGGAAGGATAGCATTAGGAGAAATACCTAATGTAAATGATGAGTTGATGGGTGCAGCAAACCAACATGGCACATGTATACCTATGTATCAAACCTGCACATTGTGCACATGTACCCTAGAACTTAAAGTATAATAACAATAAAAAAAAGTTTATTAATACAATAGTTGGTTTCTAATTCTCTTAACACAACATATTTAAATGGCAAGGAAAAAATGAAAGTGCTTTACTTACAGTTGATCCAGGATGCGGCGGATTATCAATGGGTTTTACCACATTTTGTCTTTGTGTGGAATCAAGAAAGACATCATCCCAGTGTCCTTTCTCAATTAATTCCTTGAAAATAAATTTATAATCATAACTATCAAAATATTCATTATACAACAAATAAATATATTTATGTTTCAGAAAATATGACCATGTTTGAGTGAAAAGAATACATTACCTTTTTAATTTTGGAGAGTTCAGTTACTGCTTGCTTATTTCCAGGTTCCAGAAGTAAAACAGTTTCAAAATCTAAAGTGAGTTTTTAAAAAATATTACAACATAGTTAAAATGTGGAGTTTTCATATTTGCACGTACATTCATGATACATTCAGTTGGTAATCACATTTTTAGCTCAAGAAGTTTTACTCGGATTACTAGGAAACAGGTGAGCTATAGTAAGAACCTTTACTGAACACTGTCGTAGTTGTTTTATATGAATTTTCACATAACCCTCACTACAATCCCACTTTAAAGGTGATAAAACTGAAGCCCCTAGAGGTCATCTAACTTAGCAAAGTTCACCAAGTAAACAAATGACAGAGTAACTCACTAAATGTAAAATATTAATAGATTAAGAGAATTACATACAACAAAGTATTACTCAGCCTTAAAAAGGAATGAAATTCTGATACATGTTCCAACATGGACATTATGCTAAGTCAAATAAGCCAGAGGCAAAAGGACAAATACTGCATGATTCCGCTTACATAGGCTATCTAGAACAGTCAAATTCAGAGACAGAAAGTAGAATGGAGGTTACCAGGGCTAGGGGGAGAGGAGAATGGAGAGTTATTGTTTGAAGTGTATAGTTTTAGAATGGGATGATGATAAAGTTCTGGAGATGGACAGTGGTGATGGCTGCACAATGTAAATGTACTTAATGCCACTGAGCTATATATTGAAAAATGGTTAAAATAATAAATTTAATGTTACTTTTTTTTACCACAATAAAAAAACACTGCTGTAGCTAACAGGCTTACAGAGAAACTGCCAGATTTTAAATGTACATACCAGAAAAGAACAGACACTGAAAATCACTTATCTAAGTACTGATCTCAAGAAGCTAGAAAAACAGCAAATTAAACCAAAAGAAAGTTGAAGGAATAAAATAAAGAGCAGAAGGAAATTAAATAGAAAACACACATAGGAGAACCAAGTTGGTTCTTCAAGAAGACTAACTCAATGAATACCCTAAAAGACAAGATCATAAAAAAAAGAAAAAAGAAAAAAAAAAAAAACTTGTATCAAGAATTAAAATGGCATCAGATCTCCATTATCCTCCATTCCCTACCTGCTGATAAAACGACTGCTCAAAGAGTTTAAAAAAAAAAAAAAAATCCAATCACTAACAGAAATTCTTGAGTTTGCAGGATGGCAGATAGGAAAAAATACAATTTGGTGAAACAATGAAACTTCCTCTGCTCGCTGGGATTTTAAAAAAGAAAAAAAAACAACTCCTGAAATCGGTTGGAACCAAGATGGCCAAGTGGAGGTTGCACAAAAACAAGCTTGCTGATGTCATAGCCTGAATTTCCACCAAGTTCTACTAACTACCCCAAATTTGCATCTGCAATCCATTAGTTAGCATGAAGAGACAGTTACATATGCCCAAGAGCTTTTTTCCCTTTCCTTCCACTAATTACCTGATAATTCCAGTATCCACCTTCCTAAACCTTTTCTAATAAAATTACTGCCTTAACGCCAGGACAAGGAGACAGATTTGAGTTTTGATTCCTGTTTCTTTGGGAGTCAACCTTCAATATAAATAAAGCCTTTTCTCAAAAACCTGGTGTCACAGTATTGGCTTCAAGCACATCACGCAGTGAGTCCCTTTCGCTCAACAACACTGATTCCCCTCCTTTTCATTCTTGTCTTTTTATTGCTTTTTCCATTTTCACCTATAATTAAAATTTTTCATTAATGCTGGCTGGCAATTAGCCAGAATGTATGCTACTAAACAAAAGATAATCTGGTACACTGCAGAAGCTGCATTCCTCCAAATCTATTCATGATCTAAACTGTGGAAAGAAAACATAACTCCCTAAGTTCAATATCTTTGAACCACGGGTAAGTTACATGAATCTCTGCTTCTAAAACTTGGGCACTCATCAGGATGACTGAGTGCCAGCTGTTATAAAGTCTTACCTTGTTTTGCCTCATTTAGCTTTCCCAAAAATGTTCTTGCAGTTCCTCTTCTGGCAAAAGCTTTAGAATATGAGCCATCTAATAAAATGGCTTGTGTGCAGTCTTTTTCAGCTTCTTCGTATCTATTGAACATGATAAAATTACTGACTGGAAAAAAGGCAGCTTATGGAAAAATGTCATATAAACTAAGTTTCTAATTTTAAAAGCTTATATATAATTTCAATCACTAACTCCTAAATCTGTGTTTGAAGTGGAGAACTACTTTATAAATTTTTTATTCTCACCAAATCTTAGAATCATTTGGTGAGGAGGGAGAAGGTACCAGATTGAGGGAATGTTAGGAGAGTCTGCTGGAGCAATGGAATAATAATGCAAAAGTATGACTAGGGCAGACAAAAGAATACCACTGCTGGCAGCCTACCTCTTCTCCAAGTCTCAATATGCACAGGTACTACATTAGAATTTTAACTGGCATTACTTTTCTAATAAAACTTTATTAACATTTACCCACAGTAAACTTCCCATACTCACAGAAAAACCAAAAAATGAGAACTTGCTATGTATGTGATAGTATATCATCTAATACTTTGCATAAATACTACTCAGCCATGCAACCAGAAATCAATTCAGACTTATAGATTGACTCATTATTGCTCTACAATAACAAAGTGCTTAAGAAGAGCTCAAAAAACGCCCCCCCAAAAAAAACCCAACAACAAAAATACCTGAGACATTCCCATATATTAACATGGCATTAATGAATTACTGTTAATTTCTTAGGAGTGCTAATGGTTGTCGTTATGCATAAGATATCCTTTCTTTAGCAATAAAACGTCATGATTTGCTTTACAATAATTCAGGGGGAAAATGCTGAAACAAATATGACCCAAAAAAGTATGGCCTGATAGAATTAGATGATGGACACGTGGTGTTTATTATACTACTTTTGTATAAGTTTGAAAAGTTTCATATTTAAAAAAAAAAAAAAAAAAAAAAACTCCTGTAATTGCATTCTCCCCAAGGCCTAAATGGATGTCATCTTCCCCTCAAAACAAGATCTCATATGAACAAAATCAGAATTTCGAATGAACTTAAACATCTCTGATTTATTTAACTCACTTTCCAGCAAGAGATAAAGAACGTATCTGTGTTCACGCTCTTATCAATGTATTTTCTACTTGCCTGATTATATCATTCAAGATACCCGCATGGCCCCCACACTTTTCAGGATAAAGTCAAACTGCTTTGGAGCATAAAGTCAGGGGCCTGCCTGAGTATCTAGCCTTCTCTCTGCCACTGTCCCCTGCAGTAACAGCCATAATATGAACTACTCACCCTTTCCAGGTTGAGGTACCATCAACCTGCCTACTCCCATGTCTTTGAACCTGCACTAGAACACTTGACCTGTTTCCTGTTTTTTCACCTCACTAACTCATATTACTCGTTTAGATCTCAGTTTGGTTTGAACAATTCAAGATGCTTTCCATGAATTCCCCTACCTGGACTCAGTCTATGCCAGTATTCTTCCCACCCTGAACTTCCATAGCATGTGTCCTTCATAGCATTATCTTAGCATATTTTCACAAATATTGGTCTCCTTTTCTGTCGCTCCCTGCAAACTTCGGGTTTCTTAAAAACAACTATACATTAGTATACTTAATACCTTCCACAGCGCCTAACAGAACACCGGATACATTTTAGCGCAATAAATGTTTGCTGAATAAGTAAATCAAAAAATTTCCAACACTCAAATTCAAAGAAAATTTAGAAGATAAACGTTTAGGAAACCATTTTAATTGCATATTTAATTTCATGTTCTATTGTACAGCTGAAGAAAACCCAGCAATTTTTCTTAAAGTCTGAAGTTGCCACAGAGGTAGATGATTTTTCTTTGAAAATAGACTCATGTAAGTCCTTTAAAATTGTTAAATGTCTCCCGTGCACTCCATTTGTAAACTGAATTTAGAAAAATCCAATCAACAAACATCTTTTAGGTGGTTGGAGAAAAAGACAAACTAATCAAAAATAGAATAAAAATGGTGAGTGCAAAAAACTATCATCTCTGCCTAGCTCCTTAGCCGTGATTCCTTCTGATTTTCCGTTAGGTCCACTTGTCCTAAGTCTACTCTAGCTCTAGTGTCAATGCCACCCCTAATCACCATTAAGTGAACTCTCTACTAAATCAAGTCTTAATCTGGTTCCAGTTCCAGCAACCAAGATTCCACCTTATTTTTGTGACCAACTCTCAACTCTGTTTCCCAAATCTAATATCTAATACTATTGGGTTGTTTTCTTCTTATCCTATCTCTAAATCTATGCTTTACTCACTCTAAGAATAGGACCCAGATTTGTTCTTGGCCAGTCCTCTTCAAGGACTACAATGTAGGCCCAAACTTCTGTCCTTATTTCTGATTATCTTACTTCTTCAGCCTTTCTGAACCTAACCATCTACCAACCTACATTCCACAATTTGCCAGCTCACAGATACTCCATTACTGTAACTCAAGGATGTCTTGCTCATCTCCTGATGCAATCTACTAATGTAGACTATCACCTCCAGAAACCACATTCTCTAGGAATCCTCGTTGGCCTAACTAGGTGAATTCCTTCTTACTCCCTACTGCAACCCCACACACTAGTAGGTAAGACTGACTATACTGCTGGTTCTCATTAGCTCTAATTTGATACCGTTTGTAGAACCTCAAGCTATAGGACGGTTACCTAAACTAGGAGTAGTCCAAGATTGAAATGTTGCTTTTTTATGTTCCTCACAGAGTCCATGATACATAACAATCTCCATGCACAGAAAAAAATTCTGATATTAACTGTGAATCTAAAAGATAAACTAGAAAAAGATACAAATAAGAGTCATAAAGTTCTTTTAATTTAAAGTATACTCTGCTAACTTGGTATAATATATTCCACTAATATGATTATAAACTAAAGCAATAAAACTAATACAATAGATATCTTATAAATGCATATATAATCTCTCACCTATAAAAAGGTATTACTCTTACCATTAATCAAACCAACGGACTCAGGCTTTACAATTTTTAAACCAATGCACAATTCTTCCATAGCAAAAATCAAAATTTTCATAAGCTAGCAAGAGAAGCAATGATCTTTACTCTGACTAGTCAACAAAAGAATCTATCTCTAATGATATCTATTGCTTTAAATGAGGTTAAATATATAATCAAAATTTATTTCTATGACAGGAGCTCCTAACCTGAGATTCTCTGGGGGATGTGAAAACTTGTTTAGGAAAAAAACTGTGTCACTATTTTCACTAAACTTTAAATAAAATTTAGCTTTCTTTCAAACACAAATGCAAACAACAGTACCTATCACTTTGTCACCAATAAAAATCAGACATTTTGGCCAGGCGTGGTGGCTCATGCCTATAATCCCAGCACTCTGGGAGGCCGAGGCATGCGGATCACCTGAGGTCAGGAGTTCAAGACCAGCCTGGCCAACATGGTAAAACCCCTCTCTACTAAAAATACAAAAATTAGCCAGGCATCATGGCGCACGCCTGTAGTCCCAGCTACTCAGGAAGTTGAAGCAGGAGAATTACTTGAACCCAGGAAGTGGAGGTTGCAGTGAGCCGAAATTACGCCACTGCACTCCAGCCTGGGTGACAGAGTGGGACTCTGTCTCAAAAAAAAAAAAAAGTAAAAATCAGATATTTCCGTATCGCATTACAACTGTTACTGGTATCTCAAAATACTGCTTATGCTCACCACTATTCAGAATTACAGTAAAAATGTAACCTGTTGCTTACTTGCATGTGATTGCAGTGTCTGGTTCATAGATACTCTTGTGACAAGGCTGGCAACCATTGGGCAACTCTGCCCTAGTAGTTATTCAGAAGCCAAAGAGCTAAGGCATGTGTTATCACATTGGAAATCTAATCATCTGCATTGCTTCAGGTATTCCCTGTCCACACTTGTTTGTTGATTAATAAGTGGAAGATGTGTCGGGGATCATCCCAAAATTTAGTGTCCTTATTGAAACCTTACAATCATGTCTTTAAAATTTTTTTAACATTAACTTGTCTGTATTTTAAATGTAGTTTCAAATACGGTACAACGTGATTGCAAATAAGCAGCAGGTTAAATTTCTACTGTAATTCTGAAGAGTGGTGAGCATAAAACACAGCACTTGCCTGTATTTTAAATGTAGTTTCTCATTTTGAGGTGTGGTAATAAAAAAGCACATATACTACTATATCACAATTTTTAATATTTTCAAAACTATATTTTGATATAATTGGTTTCCTTTGTAATCCTAGTTGCATAGCTAAGCATTTAAAAATATTCTGAGAAGCGTTCAACATACAGCTAAAGGATCAGCAGTTTCAAAGACAGCAGTTCCCTTTTGTTTTACATGTATGTATATGCAACACTTCCAGATAAGACTTTGCCCAAAGGGCTCTGAAGTTAAAAATAATTTTTAAATCAAGATTCAGAATACTATATATAAAGTAACTAGAGAAAAACTGGTAAACTGTGTAATGTCAGACTTAAAAGTGGGAAAATATA
>NW_012103288.1:2056389-2057007 GCF_000951045.1 Mandrillus leucophaeus | reverse complement strand
ACGAAATAAAAAATGATAAAGGGGATATCACCACCAACCCCACAGAAATACAAACTACCATCAGAGAATACTATAAACACCTCTACGCAAATAAATCAGAAAATCTAGAAGAAATGGATAAATTCCTGGACACATATATCCTCCCAAGACTAAAGCAGGAAGAATTTTAATGTCTGAGTAGACCAGTAACAGGCTCTGGAATTGAGGTGATAATTAATAGCCTACCAACCATAAAAAGTCCAGGACCAGACGGATTCACAGCCAAATTCTACCAGAGGTACAAAGAGGAGCTGGTACCATTCCTCCTGAAACTATTCCAATCAATAGAAAAAGAGAGAATCCTCCCTAACTCACTTTATGAGGCCAGCATCATCCCAATACTAAAGTCTGGCAGAGACACAACAAAAAAAGAGAATTTTAGACTAACATCCCTGATGAACATCGATACAAAAATCCTCAATAAAATAGTGGTAAACCCAATCCAGCAGCACATCAAAAACTTATCCACCACAATCAAGTTGGCTGCATCCCTGGGATGCAAGGCTGGTTCAACATATGCAAATCAATAAACGTAATCCATCACATAAACAGAACCAATGACAAAAACCACATGATTAT
>NW_012103288.1:2017382-2056339 GCF_000951045.1 Mandrillus leucophaeus | reverse complement strand
GCCAGGATGGTCTCGATCTCCTGACCTCGTGATCTGCCCGTCTCGGCCTCCCAAAGTGCTGGGATTACAGGCGTGAGCCACCGCGCTCGGCCAAAAGTGGGAAAATATTAACAAGAACATCTACTGAATACACACCTTGTGCCTGGAACTATGTATACCACAGGTACATAAACACACACATACACATACACACATACACATACACACTATTTTTCCCCTCTCATTTCACTTTAATTTAAATGCTCAAAAATATATCAATTAAATTTTAATTTACTTAAATTTACCATAAATTGGCATGTAAGCTAACCTAACACGCCATAATTGGTATGTTAGGTAACTTATGGTAAAAATTTACCAATTTATTGTAAATTTTTATCCTGAAAAGCACTAAAATTAACCAATACTTACTTCTGAATCTTCAGATAGGCCATAGCTCTGTTAGCTGGAAGAAGGGCATTAGCACCATCTGCTGCTATCCCTCGAGTATAGCATTCAATTGCTCTTTCATATTTCCCCTCTTTGAAAAATCCATTCCCCTGTTATTTTGTAGAGAAATATGGAGAATAAAAAAAATGCAAAAAAATTAAATGAATTCAAATCTTATGAAACACTGCAAGGATATTCACCAACAGTATTTCAGGAAAGAATATTGTTAAAAATCTGGCCCTTGAGACATGTTTTAGAATCTGTTGGTTTGGGTTGTTTCTTTTTTAATGGCATTATTGTTCTTTCAGTACTAAAAACAAAAAACATGTATACTACTATATTACTTTGCAGCATTCACTATTATTCCATTAATTACATGTTACGCAAAGCTTAAATTTAAAAACCTATTTTAACAAAGGTCCAAATAATATACTTCCTTAAGTTACATTAGAAGCTGTACAAAAGATTTCATAACTCAAATAAATTTTGTGAAAGAACACAGTACCAGAATCATAAAGCCCACTCTTCAATAACTTTAATATGCCCAAATATAAGATAAATTCAACTGTATTGGAATTTGTATACCTGATTTCACTATAACATTTACTTATAATCAGAGTCAAATATCACAATCAATAATCATTTCATACGTATTTATTATGAATCTTCTGTGGGTCCAGGAAAGGCTATAAATAAATGAAACCTCCTCAACTCACGATTAATAGAGGAATTTCAATCAGAAACAGTTCAGTGTGAATTAATGAAAAAAGTACATTATAAGAATGGATTGTAATTAACTTCTATGTTAAATTTATAACTATGTATATGTAAATATATAAAACATTCAAAAGTAGTTTCCAAACTTAAGTGTTTCCATAGTTACTTTTTAAATTTATGTATAAAGTCATCAATTACCCAAATTTTGAATTAGTAGGTCCCAGAGGCTTTAGTGTATTTAATTTCCAATTCCTACTCAAGCAAAACTTTAATATTAGAGAAAAAATTTAACTGATATACAAGAAATAAATCAACACTCAGCAAAATATATACATTCTATGTTGGATTAGCTTTGGATTACCCGATCTTTCTCTGAAATGGCCTGCTGCTTATTCTGTTGTGCTTCAATTTGCTTTCGCTCTCCTTCTGTTGACTTAACCACTATGTCAGCTTCCTCTGGATATGAGTTTTCTTTGGATGCTAAAGCCTAGGAAACATAGCAGTCAGCTAAAATAAAACAAGTAATACAAGATGCATATACATTTGACCTTAAAACATAAATACCTCAAATATATTAGAATTTCTGCCACATTTTAAATAATCGAAATAACATTTTCTACTCTAATTCAAAATCTTTCTACTTATTAAAGTAAAAAGTAAAATAAGTATATAATAAATTTAACGTGCTTCTCATTTCAATTAAAATTAGTATCAAACACCACATACTGCCTGTTCTGACTTATAAGTGGGAGGTAAACATTGGGTACACATGGAACGGAAACAATGCACACTACAGACTACCTGTTGAGGAGAGAAACACTGGGGGTGGGGAGGGGACGGGGAAAAACTACCTATTGGGTACTATGCTCACTATCTAGGAGACGGAATCATTCACACCCCAAACCTCAGTTTCATACAATATGCCCATGTAAAAAGCCTTCATATATACCTTTTGAATCTAAAATAGTAGTTGAAATTATTTTAAATAAATAAATAAGTAGCATCCATTAAAAGTAGTTGCTCATTTATTCAACAAATATTTATTGAATTTCTATACTGGCCAGGCACTGTTTTAGGAGCTGTTTTCAGACCTAACAGTTCATTACATCTACATTACCAAACTTCTCAAATTCAATACTCACAGTCATTATTTGACCTAACACAAAATTTTAAAAATATATAATAGAGTTCACAACTACAATCAAGTTAACATATTTACCAGCAGATCTTACGTGCAATAGTAATGTACACTTTCCCCAATCACTGTCATTTTTCTCTCAATGTTTCAATCAGTGCATAAGCCAAAAAGGAAGAAAATCAGTGGGATAAAAAAACAATAATTCTGTCATCTGGGAAAGAGTAAAGCAGCAGTAGTTCTAAAGATCTCAGGCAACTTTTAGAACAATCAAGGGTCTTTAAATACCATTACACTCCCTCTGGCTTGCAAATTCATTTAGTAAAACTCTATGGTACAAATAATTAAAATTAGAAAATCTCAATATTAAGAAATCCATAGTACAAAATACATGCAAAAAGCTTTACTTCTTCAAATAAAAGTTATAAGTAATACACTTAAAATTTAAATAACTATAGTTTACCTGATTGATTTTCCTGAGTTCATTTGTTGCTTCAAAGTTATTTGGTTCCAGTTCTAATACTCTTTCATAATCTAAGAGAAGATTAAAAAATTTCTAAAGATCAGTAATATTTAAAAACTTATATAAAACAATCTTTTGTTGCCTGTGACAATTAGGCAATTGTCCTACAGCAAAATAAAAGAGAAACAAAGAAATACTATCATTAGGCCACTGAACTTTCTTTTTTTGAGACATTCTCACTCTGTTGCCCAGGCTGAGTGCAGTGGCACAATCTTGGCTCACTGCAACCTCCAGCTCCCAGGTTACAGTGACTCTGTACCTCCACCTCCTGAGTAGCTGGGACTACAGGCGCACACCACCAAGCTCAGTTAATTTTTGTATTTTTAGTAGAGACAGGTTTTCTCCACGTTGGCCAGGTTAGTCTCAAACTCCTGGCCTCAAGCAGTCTTCCCATCTTGGCCTCCGAGACTGCTAGGATTACAGGTGTAAGCCACTGTGTCCAGCCAAGCCACTGAACTTTCTTCTTCTCCCCCAGGGCAGACAAAATCCTATGACAAACCATCTTCCACCAGCCCCAGGAAGGATACCTGCTATCATAAGTTGTACATCATAAAACCAAGAAGCAGGCCAGGCACGGTGGCTCACTCCTGTAATCCCAGCACTTTGGGAGGCCGAGGTGGGAAGATCACCTGAAGTCAGGAGTCAAGACCAGCCTGGCCAACATGGCGAAACCCTGTCTCTACTAAAACTACAAAAATTAGCCGGGCGTGGTGGTAGGCACCTGTAATCCCAGCTACTTGGAAGGCTGAGGCAGGGAGAATCACTTGAACCCAGGAGGCAGAGGTTGCAGTGAGCCAAGATCACGCCATTGCACTCCAGCCTGGGCAAAAAATCGAGACTCTGTCTCAAAAAAAAAAAAAAAAACCTAAGCAGCAGCAAAATCCAATTAAATATCAGCTTTATTCAGATTTTGTGATTTACAATACACAAACCTATTTTATGGAATAATAGAAGGCTTAGAATTTATAAGTGAACAAAAATGTGTTATGAGCTTTAAACACACTACCTCTTGCCTCACAAAAGCCAAGAAGACATTTTAATGCCTATTTTACAGATGAGAAACTGAAAGTCAGAGAAGATACTGGTAACATAGCTAGTACTTAGTAACATGAAAATTTGAACCAAATTCTGATTGGTGGCAAATAACACATTCTTTCTTAAAAAATCAAGATATCTTTTCAGTTCCAAAAATGACCTTTGTTCAAATACAGAAAGCTCTCTAAAGGTAGTAACTGTGATTACTCAGTATTCTCTACATAGCATCTGTTAGATAACACTGTTAAAGAATTTTTTAGATAATGACTAGAAAATACCTTTTTTGGCCTCTTCTAATTTTTGCAAAGCAAATCGAGCAGCACCTCGTCTGGAATAAGCCTTTGTATAACTTCTATTCAAGGCAATGGCTAAATTACAATCAGACTCAGCAACAGCAAATCTGCAATTTAAAAACATTAAAACAAATAAAGTTAACAAAACTAATTTACTAAACCAAAATTTCAAAATTTGTTTCTGAAATCCTTGAAAAGGGAATTTACTTGCCCACTGAAGGCATTTTTCCCACCTCCTTTTAGTTAACTAAGCATAATAAAAGCAATACTGCCATTCCTCAAAGATATTGTGGGTTTGATTCTAGACCACCACAACAAATGTCACAATAAAGCTAGTCACACAAATTTTTTGGTTTTCCACTGCATACAAAGGTTTTATTTACACTATACTGCAATCTAGTAAGCGTGCAAAAGCTTTATGTCTAAATAACAATGTATATACCTTGATTAAAAAATACTTTATTGCTAAAAAATGCTAATAATTATCTGAGTCTTCAGTGAATATTTATCTTTGTGCTGTTGGAGGATCTTGCCTTGATGTTGATGGTTACTGACTGATCAGGGTGGTGAAGGTAGCATGTGATGCTGTTTGATAGCATTTACATAATAGAACTTCTTTTAATATTGGAGTCAATCCTCTCAAACTCTGCCACTTTATCAACTAAGTTTATATAATGTTCTAAATCTTCTGTTCTCCTTTCAAAAACATTCACAGCACCTTCACCTAGACTAGATTCTCTCTCAAGAAACCACTTTCTGTGCTCATCCATAAGAAGCAACTGATCATCCATTCAAGTTTGAACACAAGATTGCAGCAATTCAGTCACATCTTCCTCCACTAAAATCTCGAACCCCTCAAAGTCATCCATAAGAGTTGAAATCAACTTCTTCCAAACTCCTGTTAACACTGACATTTTGACCTCCTCTCATGAATTACGGACACTTTTAATGGCATCTAAAATAGCTGATCCTTTCCAGGTTTCAATCTACTTTGCCCAGATCCACTAGAGGAATCACAATCTATGACAGCTACAGCCTATGAAATGTATTTCTTAAATAACAAGACTTGAAAGTTGAAATGACTCTTCAATCTATGGGCTGCAGAACGGATATTGTGTTAGGAGGCATGAAAACAACATTCATCTCCTTGTACATCTTCATCAGAGATCTTGGGTGAGTAGGTGCATTGTCAACACACTACTTTGAAATAAATCTTTTTTTCTAAGCAGTAGGTCTCAATAGCAGGCTTAAAATGTTCAGTAAACCAGTTCATAAACAGATGTGCTGTCATCCAGACTTTGTTGTTGTATTTATAGAGCACAGGCAGAGTAGATTTAGCATAATTCCTAAGGGCCCTAGGACTTTTGGAATGGTAAATGAGCACTGTCTTCAACTTAAAGTCACCAGTTGCATTAGCCTCTAACAAGAGAATCAGACTGTCCTTTGAAGCCAGGCATTCCCTCTAGCCGTGAAAGCCCAAATGGCACTGTCTTCTAACAGAAGGCTGTTTAGTCAACACTGAAAATGTGTTGTTTAACATAGTCACCTTCATCAATTACCTTAGCTAGATCTTCTGGATAACTTTCTGCAGGTTCTCCATCAGCACCTGCTGCTTCACTTTCCACTTTTGTTTAAGCTTCTTTCCTTAAACTTCATAAATCAACTTCTGCTAGCTTTCAACTTTTCTTCTGCAGCTTTCTCACCTCTCTCAGCCTTCACTAAATTGAAGAGCACTAGGGCCTTGCACTAGATTAGACTTAGGATCAGGGGAATGTTGCGGCTGATTTGATCTTCTATACAGACCAATAAAACTTTCTCCCTATCAACAATAAGCTTCTTTTGCTTTTAATTATTTGTGTTCATTGGAGTAGCCCTTTTAATTTCCTTCAAGAAATTTTCCTTTGCATTCACATCTTGGCTAACTGGCACAAGAGGCCTAGCTTTCAGTCAGTCTTTGCTTTCGACATGCCTTCCTAAGTTTAATCATTTCCAGCTCTTCCAATTTAAAGTGAGAGATCTGCGAGTCTTCTTTCACTTGAATACTTAACATGCCACTGTAGGGTTTTGTTTGTTCGTTTGTTTGTTTGTTTTGAGATGGAGTCTTACTCTCTCGCCCAGGCTAGAGTGCAGTGGCATGATCTCAACTCACTGCAACCTCCGCCTCCTGGGCTCAAGCGATTCTCGTACCTCACCCTCTCAAGTAGCTGGGATTATAGGTATGCGCCACCACGCCTGGCTAAATTTTTGTATTTTTAGTAGAGACAGGGTTTCATCATGTTGGCCAGGCTGGTCTCCAACTCCTGACCTCAAGTGATGCCGCCCACCTCAGCCTCCCAAAGTGCTGGGATTACAGGTGTGAGCCACCGTGCCTGGCCTCACTGTAGGGTTATTAACTGGCCTAATTTCAATACTGTTGTGTCTCAGGGAATAGGGAGGCCCAAGGAGAAGGAGAGAGATTGGGTTGTGGGGGCGGCTGGTCAATGAAGCAGACAGGATGCACAACAACATATGGGTGTGCTTGATGGCTCCCCAAAACAATTACAATAGAAACGTCAAAGATCCCTGATCAGAATCACCATAACAGATACAATAATAATAAAAGAAATCTGAAATACTGCAACAATTACCAAAACGTGACACACAGACACAAAGTAAACACATGTTGTTGGACAAATGGCACCAATAGAGTTGCTTGACTTCCCTGATACAAGGTTGCCACAAACTTTCATTTTGTAAAAACAGTATCTGTGGATGCAATAAAGCGACACACAATAAAACAAGGTATGCCTATAATTCCTAATGGTGAAACATTAGTAGCATTCCCTTTAATGCAAGAAACAAGAATGCCCATTATCACTGCTTTTTCTCGGTATTACATAGAGGTCTTCACCAAAGCAGTTCCACAAGAAAGAAACACAAAGACTAGAAACAAGGAAAAAAGCCTGAAATAATTCTCAGATGATATGATGGTCCTAAAAGAAAACTCAAAACAATCTAGAGACATTGCTAGAAATATTAAAAGTTTAGTAAGGTGACTACGACAGACCAACAAGAAACAAACAAACAAAACATCTAACAAAGACCTACCAGACACAGATGCAAAAAATTGTAAGACTGTTTTCAAAGACATTAATGACAATATAAGTGGAGATATTTCACATTCACCTATAATAAAGTACAAAAACACACAATATGATTCTCTCCAGACTGATTTATAAATCTAATGCAATTCTAATCAAAATCTCAACAGGATATTTTAAGGAATTTGGGAAGATAATTCTAAAAGTTACATTGATGAGTAAAAGTCCAAGAATACCCAAAACATTCCTGAATAATAAAAGGTAGCAGAATATTCAGTATACCAAATATTAAGACTTACAATTATAATGCTATAATAATTAAAGATAGTGTGGAACGGATGTAAGGACAGGCAATAGACCAGTGTAAAGAACAGAGAGATGAGAAAGCGATCTAGGCAAACATGACATATGACAATAGTAGCATAGCAGATCCACAGGAGAAAACAGGACTATTCCAAAAATAGAGCTGGAAAAACCTTCAGCATATGTGAAAATGCCTAAATGTGAAAATTAAATCTTAAAAATGTTTAGAAGAAAGTAGAGGAGATTATTATGAACTCAAGCAGCAAACTATTTTTTTCAACAAATCATTTTATAAAGTCCTAATCTTTTTAAAAAAATCAATAAGTTGAACTATATTAAAATTGAATGTTTATATTCATTAAAATTCCATAAAGAAGATAAGCTACAAATTGAGAGAAGAGAGTTATTATGAAAAAGACCAAAAGATTAGTATCCAGAATAAAGAACTCTCAAAATAAATAGAAAAAGCCCTAAAAAAAAAAAGGCCAAACACCAAATAGGCATTTCACAGGGAAAAAAAAAAAGGGGGGGGGAAATATATAAGATGCTTAACCTTACCAACAGTTGAGAAATGAAAACCTTACTAATAGTTGAGAAGTGCAAAATGGCATTTCAAAGACACAATGAAACGCCATTTTACACCCACTAGATTGACAACACCCACTAGATTGACAACAATTAAGAAGCCCAACTATATCAGTGTTGGTAAGGCTAAGAAACAGGCATTATTATACACTGCTAATGAGACTGTAAACTCATCCATTTACCTTTGTAACAACTGTATAACAACAAACTACCTTTGTCATCATCCTGTGAAGCTGAACATCTACACATTTTATGACCCAATACCAAGAAACATATACAAAAATGTTCACAGCATTGCTGAAATAAGGAAGGAAAGGACAGAATGTGGGCAATAGAAAGAGGGACAGGAGGAGGGAAGAAAGAGTGGGAGGGAGAGAGAGAAAAACAAAGGAAGAAAGGAACGAACCAACAATCCAGCAACACAAGAATAGACACATAATGGTATATTTCTAAAAAGAAATTATCCTTTGTAACAGTTACAATCAGAGCTCTAGAACTATGTGCATCAAAACAAGAATGAATCATAAAAATATAATAGAGAAATAGGTGAGCCACAGAAAACTACACACAGTATGATATACTTTTAAAGCTCAAAAATAAGCAAGATTACACCATATATTATTTACCAACATATACATATATAATAAACCGTTTTTAAATCAAAAGAATGACAAATATATAATTCAAGATAGTGGTTAACTGGGAGGGAGGCAACGGACAGGATACAGAAAGGAGCATCAAGGTAACTTCAAAAATAATGGTAATGTTCTGGTTCTTAAGTTGAGAGGGGTGTTTATATAGGCTTATGTTAAATTATTCTCTGTAATTTATGTATATGATACATATATTGCAGATATCAAATATTATAAAATGTAAATATTTCCCTAATTTTTTAGAAGATTAATATCATGAGTTTCCAAGACATAAAAATATGCTATTTAAATAGTAAAAACTCAGATACCAATAAAATTTGTATTTCCAAATAATTAAAACAGTAAGAATGTCTTCCTTGATGGTGTTTATCTTTTTAAAAAACCCCTTTGATAGGTTGGTTACCTGCATATGACAAGACAATACCACATTTATATTCTTCCACATTATTTATTTTAAAAGTCAGTATGACTTAATGACAAACAATGTTGAAACATATCTTAAGTTTTCCATAATAAATGTTCTCTAGATTAAATAGTGGATAAATAACTTTTCAAAATAAGGGGATACTGATTTCTAAAAATATCCAACTAACTTTTTTAGCTTTGTGAATTAGATAAGAACACTATTACTGAATTTTTAGAGGAATACCTCAGTAAAGTGAGCCATGGGAACAAGGTTTTAGCACCAGATGTTTAAAATGGCTTAAGCAAAATAATTCAATAAAAAGGAGTGAGCTATAAGAATTTATAGTTGAAAAGAAAACGCGATACATTCACAATCTGTCCTCCACACCTTATTCCAGAAGTTTTTTTAGTAAGTCTCCATATATACATAAGACATTCACATTCACACACGTTACAAAAGTCCTTACTTTTTCAGTCTAAAATACGCTGATGCTCTGTTCGTTGGCAACACGGGATTATATGGATCAGCATCCATGCCTTTTGTGTAGCAGTCAATTGCTTCATCATATTTTCCTTGTTTGAAGTATTTATTGCCCTGAAAAAAAAGAAAATTATATAAAATGACCCTTTTTACAAATTCTGAAATTCACTACAGTTGACCCTTGAACAACCCAGGTTTGAAGGGCATGGGTCCACTTAAATGTGGATTTTTTTCAATAAAAGTCTACATCAAGTGTGCCTGCCTCCCCTTCCAACTATTCTACCTCTTCGGCCTCTGCCACCCCTGAGAGAGCAAGACCAACTCCTCCTCTTCCCCATCCTCAGCCTACTCAATGTGAAGATGACAAGGATGGAGACTTTTAAATGATCCACTTCTACATAGTGAAATATATTTACATAAATAAATACACATTCTCTTCCTTAAAATGTTCTAATAACATTTTCTTTTCTCTAGCTTTTTTGTAAGAATACAGTATATAATACATATAACACATAAAATTTGTGCTAATCAACTATTTGTGTTATCCATACTGCTTCCGGTCAACAGTAAGCTATTAGTAGTTAAGTTTTTGGGGGAGTCACAAGTTACATGCAGATTTTTTACTGCATGAGGCACTGACCCCACACTGTTCAAGGGTAACTGTATATGGTCATTGTATGGGCACAACCCAAGAGCCCAGGCAGAAAAATGAGTAAAATACCTAGCATTATATTCCTTATTGACAATGCCAACCTACAGAAATGTAACCCAAAAAAAGCATCAAGAGTTTAATCTGAAAAGAGTTCTACCTTTGTGAAAGTAATACAGCTGGTTTTATAATAATGAGGCATCCCTCAGGGAGATACTGAACATTCCAAAAAGTAACCAAAGATAGCCTTTGATACCTGGGAGTGGAATATAATATTTATGCCAAGAATCACACACTAATTTCAAGTTACTTCAACCTACTACTAAAAACACTGGACAACTCCAGGTACAGTCTAAGCATTTTACATAAAACAGTTCACTTACTACTCCTAAGAACCCATTGAGGTTGGTAATATTATTATCATTTTACAGAAGAGATAACTGAAGTTCAAAAGTTTAAAGAACTTATCGAGATTTGAACCCAGGTAATCTGGCTCCAGAGCATGTACTCCTAACCAATGTTACACTGCCTCCAGAGAGGGAGGTAGCCAATAACAACAGAGAGCTTAAACACCTACTAAAACTGTGCTCAAGAAACTTTAGGGTCCACATGATTTTCAACATCTCCTGCTTACCCGAAAAAAAAAAAAAAAAACCTAACTAATTAGTACCTTTTCTTTTAAAACAAGAGCCTTTTGTGAATCTACATGAATCCCATCTTCTTCCGACTCTGATTCTTGAGACAGAGACTCATGGGTACTATCGTCTTTGTCAAGCTCATCAAGGATACTGTCCTAAAACCAAAAGGAGGAAAACAGTGGTCATAATTATATGATTGGGGGGGAAAAAAAAAAAAGACATACTAAAAAAATACACTTAAATGAATGTAAATTGTTACAATCTAAGGACCTACAGGCTTACAAAGCAACCCAAATCTCTCATTGTTAAGATTATATCCAGAGAAAAAGATGCCTTTGTTTAGAAAACCAAGATGCAAACCAAGAATCTGACTACGAACTCATAAAGCTAACTGTACAAATCATCCCTAAATCACAAACTATTAGCAGTTAGGTATTATGGTTTAAAGGAAGTTTGCAAATAGCCCTAAACTAATATAATTAGCACCCATTAGCAGAGAAAGGTTTTTAAAAAATTTTTTTTCTTCCTTATTTTAAAACAAAAAACTGCTATTTTAAAACTGCTATTTTAAAACAAACAAAAGAAGAGCACATTAACTCCTAATCTTCACAATAACCTATGAGGACGGTATAATTACCCATGTTTTCCACTTGAGGGAACTGAAATGCAGAAGTTAGTTAACTCATTCGAGGTCACTCAGCTAGTAAGTGACCAAGTCTACTTCCTCCAAGAGCTCTCAATCGATATGTTATACTGTCTCTGAGGGTATTCCAAAATATAGCTGCCTCTACCAAAGGAAAAATAAAAAATGTGCTAGTCCCATGATTCTCAATCTCTTTTGACTCACACTACTTTCATGGTAATAAATAATTTCATAGACTGCCACCAGACTTTTTCTCTTATTTTTAATATGATAAAACAATGATTTTTAGTAAGATTTTATTTTTATTTTTATTTTTGAGACAGCATCTGGCTCTGTTGCCTAGGCTGGAGTGCAGTAGTGTGATGTCAGTTTACTGCAATTTCCAACTCCCAGGCTCAAGCCATCCTCCCACCTCGCTCTCCCAAGTAACTGGGACTACAGGTGTGCACCATCATGTGCAGCTACCTTTTTATTTTTTGTAGAGACGGGCTTTTGCCACATTGGCCAGGCTGGTCTGGATCCTAAGCCCAAGCAATGTGCCCGCCTCAGCCTCCCAAAGTGTTGGGATTACAGGCGTGAGCCACCAGGACGACCATTAGAGTTCATTAAAGCACTTTTAAACACAAACTTTAATTATTATGTAAACAAAATCCTTTTTGCATTCAAACACTATTTTAAAGTTATTTACACAAGAAAAAAACAAATTGCTTATAAAAATAAAAAAACTATGCATAGTTTCATTAAATGAACATTGAAACATGGATTAAAATTTAGCTATGTGTTTTAGCATGAAGATTCTAGAAATACCACCAGCCTACCAACATTGTAGCCAGGATTATCCAACCCTGCTATGCTGACAGGTATAGAAAACTAACAGTAGCAGAACACTAAAGCAGCTGCTCAGATCTGAACTAGATAGAAATGGGAATTAAACAACTATATCTTGTATAGAGACACTAAAATGACAATTGCAAGTTATGCAGTACAATCTTGATGGCATTGTCCACATACAGCAGGAGCTCAATCAGTATCTGCTGAATGAGTAAATGCCTGTGTAGAAAACACCTCTATAAGAAATCATCTGAGATGATGTCTTTCAGGAAAGGACATTATAAGAAGACACCAGCTGATGAAAAGGAACAGGCTATAACAAAAAGTCACACACACAAAAAAATGAAGACAGTCTACATGACACTTGAGAATAAATTCTATTTTCAGAAAGTATTTCCAACAGTGATAAATTCAAGACCCAAAATTTTACTTCTCCTTTATTGGGACAATCCTGAAGCAGATGGCAAACTAAATAAAATCCCCAGCTCTCTCTTAATTAGCCTTAGTTTTATTAAGAAAAATACCACACAAATAATTTGGAAAATTGTTTGACAGTATTTTCTAAAGCTAAATGTATTTATAAACTATGCCCCAGCAAATCCCCTCTAGGGTGCTTATATCCATCAAAAGACAAGTACAAGAATGTTCACAGCAGGTTCATTCATCATAGCCCCAAACCACCAACAATACAAAAGTATTATCAATAGAAGAACGGACACAAATTAAGACATCCACACAATGGAATTCTGGTCAGCAATGAAAAAGAACTGCTGCTACTCACAATATGGATCTCAAATAATGATAGCGAAAGAAGCCAAACTTAATGCATACTGTATAATACATTTATATGAAATTCCAAAACTGTATACAATATGAGAGGTGAGAACAGTGGCTAATTTTGAGAGGTCATCTACTGAAAGTAAGGCCTCTGCGAGGCTGGAAATGTTCTTTTTGTTTTTGTTTTTTTGAGACAGAGTTGCCCAGGCTAGAGTGCAGTGGTGTGCTCTTGGCTCACCGCAACCTCTGCCTCCCGGGTTCAAGCCATTCTCATGCCTCAGCCTCCCAGAATGTTCTGTATCTTGATCCGAACAGTGGTTTCACAGGTGTACACTTGAGTAAAAATTCAGGAAGATGTACACTTAAGATTTTTGGACTTTATGTACATTATACCTTAGTAAAAATGTTAAACAGAAAAATGCAGAGAAAATAAACAGAGAAATCAGACAGTGGTTACTTCTGGGAGTAGAAGGGAGAAAACAACATGGGATCAGAAAGGAGCACACCAGTAGCTTCAAAGATATTGGAAAAATTCTCTTTAAGTTAGATAGTAGGCTCATGTATTCATTTTATTACTATGCTTTAGAACATATATCTCTATATATTCTTTGGTACGAATCAAATATTACATAATAAACACTTGTTTAAAAACTAAAGAGGAATATATATTCCAAATTCATCAGCTGGTTATCACATCCCCTAACACACATACCCCTAACCAAATCAACCCTTAAAGTAGATCGGAGTGCAGAATAGGGCTGGCCAACAGGTTCTCTTTCACAGGCTGACACGACAGTGGCTGCTTGAAACACTGGTAAACGGTTGTAAGGCAGAGCACTGGTGGTGATTCTCCAAGTATGTTGTGTATCACATGTGGGAGATGGGAGGACACACATCTGCTATCCCAGTCTAGAAGGGTAAAGAAGCCCAACTTCCTGGGATCAAGATAGGCCTATGTTTATCGTTACACAGCCCCAGTCCTAAGACTAGACACAAAGGCATTCTCTTTTAACAGATTACCGCAGGTCCTTCAGTTTACAACAAAGACATCTGCACAGTCATTCTTTTCTGGGAGTATCTTAGAATTCTGGCTGTTTAGGGGTTAGAGAAGGTGGCAAAGAGGGGAGCAGTACGACTATAAAGGGATGGCACAAAGGGAATCTTTGTGGTGGTGCCATATATCTGCATCTTAATTGCGGTTGGGTTATCCAAACCTACACGTGGGATAAAATAACATAGAACCATACACACACTATACCAATGTCAATTCCTAGTTTTGATACTGTATACTACAGCTAAGAAAGATGTAACCACCAGAGGAAATTGGATGAAGAGTACACTGGATAAATAAATAGTAATAAGTAAATAAATAGTAATTTTTGTAAAAAGAAAAAAAAAAGAATAAAATCCTGGCTGTTTCAGCCACAATTCGCTGAAAGAGGATTGCAGGAAAAAAAAATTATCTCATTAAAGAGCTATGTAATTAAATGTTTATTCCACATAAAATCATGTATAAGAGAAAGACACAGGCCATAACCCTACATTCTTTTTCACTTAGCCCATGACTATCAGCTAACTCCCAGAAACTTTCACTCAAATATTAAGAAGCAAACGACTAGATTAACTTACGACATCAAGTTTTGCCCATGCCTCATAATCATAAGATTTTATCCTGTTTTTTGTGTTTTCCTCTTTGGTTTTTTTGGAAGGCTCTTTAGCTTTGCCTTTCTTCTTTTTCCTAAAATTCCCATTTCGAATAGGAGGTAAATTCTGAGGAGGGAAAAAAAAAACACAAAGTTGTGAGTATTATGCTCTGTTATTCTTTGTATAACTAGCTATGTTTAAAATTCTCACTATATTATATTTTCTTATAAGCATTAATTTTAAAGTGTTTAAAAAGACCAATTTACCACCTTCACTTATAATAATTATGCTTGAAAAGTTTAATTCATACCTTGAGTGTTGCACATTGTTCAATCACAAGAAAAAAGTATTACCTAGAAATTCTAATTATACCTTTAATTTGCAATCCTAAACTCAAACTTCAAAAACGACCTATCTTCAGCCTTAGTACGATGAACCAGCAGTAGTGCAAACGCAAACTGAACTGCCTCCATATTATGTACAGTATGAAAAACCCAGCCATATTTAAATGCACTGTCTTAAAACTTTTGGTTGAACCTACGTACTATCTGCATTTTTATGACAATATGGTATGTTAATATATCATCAGTATATAACTACACATATTTTTATACACACACTGCTCTATATATTTTATGATGTTAGTCATTTATTTACCTCTAAGTATTATCACATGATCATCCTTTCGGTAACTAGTCACTAAGCCTTAAAATATAGTAATATATTTAATTATTACAAAGACTTTTTGAAAAGCAGAATTTCTAAAAACATTGACGGTGAGCTGGGCACAGTGGCTCACGCCTGTAATCCCAGCACTTCGGGAGGCTGAGGTGGGCGGATCACTTGAGGTCAAGAGATTAAGATCATCCTGGCCAACATGATGAAACCCTGTCTCTACTAAAAAAAAAAAATACAAAAAGTAGCTGGGCATGGTGATGCGCACCTGTAGTCTCAGTTACTCAGGAGGCTGAGGCAGGAGAATTGCCTGAACCCGAGAGGTGGAGGTTGCAGTGAGCCGAGATCGCGCCACTGCACTCCAGTCTGGTGACAGAGCGAGACTCCATTGCAAAGAAAAAAACAAATAAAAAGAAAAAACAAATTGACAATGAAGCAAATCACTTCAATTTCAGTATTTTCACAAAACATTTTTAAAAGTTATGCTTTATTTTTATAAAAACAGTTTTGGTGGATCTTAATTAGGAATTCTTAATTTACCTCTTCAGGAACACCATTCTGTCTTCTTAGTTCCATATCCTTTTGTTTAATGTCTTTTTCCCAGTTTTCTAAATCCCTCATAAAGTCTTGTAATTCTTCCGCATTTTGTTTCACTTGTAGTTGTAATTCGATTGCTTTATTTGCTGAAGTCATTATGGCCTGCAGAGTTTTGAACAACCAACCTCTGATAAGAATAGGCCTATTTGGTTTATTTTTCTGAAAGCTAGCTAATTATTTTTTACCACTTCATAAGTGGCCAAGATACCTGGACAGAAGAGAGCCAACTGATGCTGAACAAAAAAAATTCAATATAATATTTTAAAAATACATCAGTTGCTGAATAAACAAATGAAAAATAGACAAGTTTGAGCATCCTTGAAAGGCAACATTAAAGAAAGGTAATTGGGAGAAAAATCACTGAAATTATCAAGCAGCCTGTGGTAGCAGACAGGCTGCTCATCTCTGGAGTTGAGCAATTACCTCCTTTATTTCTTTTTCTTCCAACATTTAACTTCTTCTATGTGAAAGGCCCTGAATCAAGATTTAGGTATGCAAAAACAAGAGGTCCCTTGTGTAGCAGAGAAGAAAAAAATATATAAAGTACCAGTAACAAAATACGTTAGGCAGGGTTTCTCAACCTTGGGATCACTGACATTTTGGGCCAAAAAAGTTGTTGTAAGAGTGCTGTCCTGTGCACTGTAGGATGGTTGGCAACGTTTCTGTCCTCTACCAACTAGGTGCCAGGATCATCCCTTCCCCTCATGGACTGTGACAACGAAGAATCCCAGACACTGCCAAATGTTCCCTGAGAGGTAAAAATAACCCCTGGTTGAGAACCCTGTGTGAGAGGTACATACAGATGCTACAGAACTGACTGCAAAAAAATAGGCATGGATCAGATGGTAGGGTGGTAGAGTCAAGGAAGGAGTCCCCAGAGGTGTTGGAACTTAGCTGGATTTCAAAGGGGCCCACCAAGTGACTAACAGGGAGAAGGCAAGCAGAGTGAGGAATTATAAGGGAGAATGAAGAAAGAGAAGATTAAAGAGGTGGACATGGGACAGACTTGAAATGGCAGGCCATGAGGTATAACCTATATTCTGAAAGTTATATGAAAATATCAAGGTATTAAAATAAAAAGAACTTGATGACTGATTAGACTGAGGTGTTGGAGAACACAGAAAGACTCAAACAGAGGCCTAGATTTCTGGCTTGGGAGCCTGGTAAGATTACTGATGCCATTTTGAGTCAAGAAATACAATGCTAAAAGGAAAAGAGGCATCAGTTGGAGGGCAAACAGAAAGTCAGATTATTTGTTTGGGATATGCAGAATTTGTTTGGGATATGCTAATGGGGCGAGGAGATATTCCATAGGTAGCTACATAGGACTAGAGATAAATGCCGGTGTCACTAGCATAAAGGTAGAAGCTAGAATCAAGGATGTGGCCATGTTTAACCATTGTGACAACTGGGAATGGAGTGAACCTGGAGAACACTAAACGGAGGAAGAGATGCCAAGGAAGAAAAAAGTAGGCAGTAGCACCTAGACAGCTGGGACGAAAATCTAGAGTGTACTGTCACAGAAGACAAAAAATGAGTTCAAGAAAGTGAGAGAGGTTAGCAGTGCCAAATGGCACGG
The DNA here is from genome assembly GCF_000951045.1 of Mandrillus leucophaeus. NCBI lineage: Eukaryota > Metazoa > Chordata > Mammalia > Primates > Cercopithecidae > Mandrillus > Mandrillus leucophaeus. The sequence continues at coordinate 2,038,670 of NW_012103288.1, read as the reverse complement.
AGAATACACGGAGGGAAAGAAAGTGCATTATGTTTAGTCATATAAAGACTATTCAGAGTTGCTGGGGTTTTTTTGTTTGTTTTGTTTTTGTTTTTTTAAGACAGAGTCTCGCTCTGTTGCTGAGGCTGGAGTGCAGTGGCACGAACTCAGCTCACTGCAACCTCCACCTTCTAGGTTCAAGTGATTCTCCTGCCTCAGCCTCCTGAGTAGCTGGGATTACAGGTGCAGGCCACCACACCCGGCCAATTTTTGTATTTTTTTTCAGTAAAGACGGGGTTTTACCATGTTGGCCAGGCTGGTCTGGAACTCATGACCTCAAGTGATCCGCCCATCTCAGCCTTCCAAAGTGCTGGGATTACAGGCGGGAGACACCACGCCTGACCTCTATTCAGAGTTTCATTGAGATTTTTTTTAAAGGGCGGAAGGCCAACCGCTGTGGCTCATGCCTGTAATCCCGGCACTTTGGGAGGCAAAGGTTGGGGGGCGGGGGAATAGCTTGTGCTCAAGAGTTCGAGATCAGCCTGGGCAACACTTTGAGATCCCCGTCTCTACCAAAAATACAAAAATCAGCCAGGTGTGGTGGCGGGTGCCTATAGTTCCAGCTACTCAGGAGGCTGAGGTGGGAGGATCGGAAGATGGAGGCTACAGTGGGCGGTGATGGCCTCAGAGCACTCCAGCCTTGGACAAAAAAAAAAAAAAAAAGGAGGGGGGAATGAAATGAGTTAAGCAAATGAAATTAGAGTACATTTACCTTTGATAATGTAAGACTTGTTCTTGAGCACAGTCTGGGGGAAGAGGAACAAAGTAAAAGATACAAGAAAAAGGATGAGTGATGGGGCAAAGTCTCCAAAAAGGTGGAAGAAGATTCAAAGCTTGAGGGAGAGTGGAGAGAAGGTGGGAGGGAGGTAGACGGAATTAGAAAAATATTTGTTTAGGACAGTGAAAAATACCTCACTAAGAAGGGACAGCTGCAGATGCAGATAGGTCTTCTGACCCGTAGCCTCAACAACTAAATTAGGTTTAAGCTTCTTTCAGGCAGTGTCCATGTTGGATCATACATGTACATCTCATTCAAAACCAAAACTGGTACAACGCTTTGTCGGGGACTCAAATAAATGAATAAAAGCGCAACAAGTCAGTCAGATACTGACGGGTGCTAGATGCTTTTCCATTTCACCCATCACCGCTGCTGCTCGAGCAGGCCCAAAAACTCTCCCAGGGACCCTGCGATGGGGCAGGGGTGCGAGCCAGCAATCAGAAACTTCCAGCGCTTGGGGTATCACTTTCACACGCGCTGTCCGGGCGAACGCCGCACACCCACGCCGCAAGGGGGCGGGTCCCACCGCCGTCTTTGCGGGAGGGCGGCTCTGCCTTCCCGAGCACTGCAAATCGCCCAATACCCCGGGCAGCAGGGTGGAGGGTCCGTCCGCAAAGCAGAGCGCGTAGGCCCGTGTTGCCACGGCGAGCCCCTCCGGGAACGCGCACCCCGGGACGCCGCTACCCTGGACACCGACGCGCCGCCTCAACGTGCGCCTCCACCGCTAGCCCTAGCCCGCCCCGCCTCACCGCTACCCATAACCGCTACCTCTCCTCCCACTGGCCACCCCAAGGATTTCCTACGCTGCTCCGGGCAGCGAGGACCGCAACGCCCGCTCACCTGACCAGGCCGTAACCCGCCGCACTGCAGCCCAGTCAGCCCCGCAGTGACTCACGCAGAGCCCCGCCTCCTGCGCTTTCCCACAAGTCCCCGCGGCCTCGCCCCGCCCCCTTTAGCGTGGGCTTGAGAGCGCACAGGAAGTAAGCTTCGTGACTTCCTTCTCAAGATGGAACCAGCTTGGTGGCTTGAGGGTATGTAAAAGCAATATCTGAGCCTTCTGCCTCCTTCCAATATGACTAAACTTAATAGGGGATAACCCAAAAACTACAGGGTCATCCTGATTTTCTGATCTCCAAAACAATAAAACCTTGACTATTTCGTTGGACTCCCTTCAAACAGTTTAAACTCTAATATTTACCTTGCTAATGTCTAACGATTTGTCTGACCTTTGTGAGTATAACCATGTGAGAAAGTTACTGTTTTTCCACCATGAACAGACTACTGTCAACTGGTAATCCTGGTAATTTTAGGGTATTTTTGTTTTTCTTGAAGTACTGGTATTTGGCAAACTAGTCCTTCCGTCTAACTCCCTTGCATCTTTTGCAAGTAAACTCCTTTTCTGAGTGAATCTATCTCTGAGTCTGTCTTTGACATGTGCCAGTGTTACACTCTGTCTTTAGATATGCCCTGACTTATCAGAGAAAAAAGAACAAAACTTTTTAACACTTTTTGCTTCTGCTTCCCGTGTGAGGGAGTCATCCTTGCAATGACAACTCTTAAACGAAAGCAAAACAAAAATAACTGCAGAAGTCCACAAAAGCAAACACAAACAAATGAAACTTTTCATTTAAAACAGGACTGTAACCTCAAATATTATTCTCAAAATCCAGATCGGTGGTTCTCAGTCTTGACTGAACTTTGGAATCACTTAGGGAGTGTATATATAGATACGTGTGTGTGTGTGTGTGTGTGTGTGTGTGTGTATACTGATTCCTGGTCCTATCCCAGAGATTCTGATGTAACTAGTCTTGAGTGAAGCCAATCAGAATTTTTTAAAGCATAGGATACAGCTGTGCATTTGAAGCTGGAAGCCACTAACCCAGGTGCTAATCAATGAAGAACTAGGCTGGGGTCCTTTCTTACAAGGTCATATCATTAGCACATCCTTCCCATTGTTTAATTATTGGTATCTTTGTATTTTAAAATCATGGTAGTCAAATCATTAAGTGTACATCAAAATATTTACTAATGAAATTATTCTTTGGTTGTATTAGGGAGATAGAGAACTTTTTAAGAATTTTTTTGTTAAGTATTTAAAAACAAATATTGATTGATTGGTGTTTTTAACAAAAGCAATCACATTTGATTTATTAATTCTGGCAGAGTTGATTGAGATGAGAGATAAGAGAGCTAGCTGGCTACTCTGGTAAAACCTCATAGACCCTTAGGTGACCCCTCTTTTCTCTCTCTCTTTTTCTCGCTCAAACCACATAATAATCAGAGGTAGCTTAATGAATATAGAGTCAAAGTGAGAAAAGTTAATCAAATGGTTTTGATGGTCATCATCACCTAATTCTGAGGCTCTTGCTGTCCCACAAAACCTGTGCCTGCAATGGCAGCCTTCTCTGCTGTGAGCTCAGACCTAGGCCACCTTAAGTTCTTTCCTAGATTCCATGCAGACCTCCCCACTTCTATTGGCAGTTATCTTCAAACGGATTTCAACAAAATGTGTAAATCATGCCTTTCTTTTATGTCTCTTTTATTCCTCTACTCCAGTCATCTCAGTTGAACTTACCATTAATACCTGAATAGTTATTTTCAAAGAGACAAACCTCTTTATGTGTTTTATATGTTGAAATTGTAATGGTCAGTGGAAATAAACAGGAGTGTTTATTATTGCAACATTAAAATGCTGCAATTAATGATTGTAAATGCTATTAATTTTAATATCCAAAACAATTATTGGGATCTTTCAAATAGTTAAAGAGTCTGACAGTTAATGTAAATCTTAAGAAAGGAAGTATTAGCTAAGTAACTTTAGGAAGAAAATGAACCTTGGAACTTCCTGTTATGGAGATACTATGTTAAGTTTGGTTGCATGTGTCAGAAAGCCCAAAATAAGAGTGGCTTAAACATGAAAGATTATTTCTCTTTCATATAAGACTGAATATAAGCAATCCAGGACTAGTGTGACAGTTCCAGTGTGAGACCCAGGCTCCTTCCTGGCTGCTCTGTGATCTTCAGCACATGGCTTTCATTCATGGTTCAAGCTGGCCGCTCAAGCTCCCACGATCTCGTCTGAAATCCCGTCAGCAGCAAAGGGCAAGAGTGGGAATAACGGTACCCCCTGCCCATTAAGAATACTTCCTTTTGCATGCCATTGGTAAGGACATAGACACACGCCTACTTCCAGTTGCAAGGGAGGTCAAGAGTCTGTACTCTTGACAGTCATTTGTGTACCTAAAAACTAAGAGTTCAATGAATAAGGAAGAAGAGGAGAGCAGACACTGAGGGGTAACCAGCAACCTCTGTAAGGGGTCTTAATAAATATTATTTTAAAAATAATGAATGAATAAGTGAGTAGATACTACTAGAAATCCAGGCTCACTACAACATAAGGAAAAGGGTTGAATTTGCAATCCTGATTCTGCTACTGACTAAGACTGTGACTTAATCTGGGCCTCAGTTGTCTAGGTAAAATTAAAGTGGTGAAGATAAAAATACCCACCAGATTGAGAAAATGAATATAAAAGGACTACTTAGCACAGCTTGGGACATGGTAACAGCTTAACAAATGTTAGTTCTTACCCTTCTCTCCTGCAAAGCTAAAGCCCAGACCCTGGAATACAGTACTCTCTCCTACATTTCTGTCTTTCTGTCTCCTACTGGACTACCTGGAAGACCTGAAGAGGCCTATGAAGAGCACAAGTACCGGGCACCAGTAGGTGAAGGTTAAGGCTGATAGCAGGGATAGTAAATTGCCTCTCCCAGTATAAAATTAAATCTGTATCATAGTGAGACAACTATTACTATAAGAAAGACTAGCGTGTTATTTCACATTCCTTATCTCACAACAATGGTAATATTATCCCCATTTGACTGGTGAGGAAACAATCTGAATAATTAAGAAATTTGCTCATATGGCCAGTAAGCAACAGAGCCTGGCTAGGTACCTGGGCACCATGACTTCAGAGCCTGTACCTGTTACCCCTGTGCTCTGCTGACTCACTGTCTTGCCCGTTGACTGTGAACATCCCTGGGAAAGGGCAGGACACAGCCCTGTTTCATCCATCTGGCAAGTCTATAAACTTGCCAGAGGTATCCTTTCATATCTGACTATTTTCTAGCATTGTGGCTTGAGCAATCTGCTTACAGATAAGAAGCCTTTTTGTGTATCTCTTTAGCATCTCCTCTTCCCCCAGTGTAGTCAGCCTCTGCAGCCACAGAAGCTATATCCAGAAATGTCCTTATACTCCTGTGTATGTGATCAAGGGAACTGGTTATTGGGGATGGGGACCACCAATCTCCATTTACCCCCCGCCTCACTATCTGTATGCAATGCTCCTTCAACTCTTCATATTACAGAATTCTCTTCCCCTCTTGGCTAGAGAGACTTAGTGAGTCAACAGGGACTTCACCCAGATACCGCATTCTTCAAGCCATTCTGAAAAAACGCTAGAGCAAAAGTATCATTCCCAGCCCTGCTCCAGGGAAAAGGCAGGGAGACAGACAGTGGAGGGAGGCCATATACAAAGAAGACACTCATTTCAAGTTTTCTTCCATTACTTTAATTGGAAACTTGAACCTTCTAAACTGTAGTTCACACCCGGCTCTGTGGTACAGCATTTAGTTCTCAGTGGGGTTGGAGGACAAATGCATAATTGAGGTTAAAATAGGGAACCACAGTCTCTCTGGTCTCCTAGAGTTACTCAAATTATGCCTGCTGGATAAGCCTTAAAATAATTATGTTAATGACACCAAGCTGTGGGTTCCTTCTTTTTCTGATGCTGAATCTTCCTCCTATGAGAACTCTTTCAAAAATAACATTGGGGATCAAAATACAAGTCTGTGGCTGCACTAAACATCCACAAGTGGGAAACTTCTTGATGCAGATACTGAGCTGGACACAAAAACACTCAGGCCTGGAGAAGGCCACCCCACCCTCAGCCCATTCACTGCACCAACCTATTACCCTTCTCCATTCAGCATTGGAGTTCTCTCCGACTCTGTTCTGAGAGGATCTAACGCTGGAAAAAAACAAAGGCCCTTGCTTGATTACTGTGGCCTTACTTCTTTGAGGATTGCAACACAGGGCTGAGTTGTAGTTTACAGAGCTGTGTATAATAACAGCCATTATAGTAATCTTGAATTTCTATCAACTGTTCTTCCTAAGAACAATTGAAAACACTATCACAGTAAAAATATCAGGGTTTGCCCTTTCACCAACCCCGAAAAGAGGAAAGTGGGGAAACCCCTTCCCTTTACATTAAAGGGAAGCATGAGGCCTGGGGAGGTCAAAGGACTTCTTCCTAGTTACCCCACACATCAGGGCAGAGAGCTATGGAGGGCTCCTACCTTCTCTGCCTGGACTCTGTTTCTTAGTCTACATTGCCAAAATTCTAGAGGATAAAGGTTTGACTGTTTATCCAATTTTTCTAATTTGTACATTTTATCTCTTTCCCATGTGGGCACTTTGGGATTTAGGAATGCTTCTCATTGCTTTAAGATTTGGTGATCCCTCCCAGTCCTCTCCCTCTTCTCTCTAGTCCGGAGAAGATAGCACTTCAGTCTTGCAAGAGCCCTCATACCCCTTTCTGGCTCAAAGTTCTATTAGGCAGAAGACACTATGTAGGCTGTGGCGATGTGCTTCTTGCCATTCCCGTAGGTGGACTTGTCCCAGGTATATGTCCGGACGGCTAAGGGGTATCCTCCCAGGCTTAACTGGCACCTGTGGGGAAAGATCCTGAAATCAGAGGGGCTCCCCACTTCACCCTGCCTCTCCCTGGACTGGAAGGATCAAGCCCAACCTAAGCAGAAAGGCTCCGTTCTGCTTAAACAGCCTGAAAGACAGAGCTGGCACTGCTTTCTTCAGCGACTGCCTCCAGCTCCCCATGTGCAAGGAGCCATTTCAAAATCTTTGCCTTATTTCTTGTCTTCTTAAAGAATGCTGTTCCTCATCTCTCCCACAGCAGTATTCCAAAATCCCAGATTCTAGAGGTGAAATCCTCAGAAATTAAATGTTTGCTTAGGGTTTCAGAAGTGGGAGAACTTAATGTGTCCGAATGTTAGAGAACATGAAGCCCCGTGGTTCCTAGTGGTACTTTCTGGGGCTCTAGGTTCCCCTAAGTAGCCTCAGAGCACAAATAAAGAGGCTGAGAGCCCCAGGACAACTCCATTTCTATTTCATATATTAAGGTCCTATGTAAGATTTCACTTTGAGGGGATGAGGGGAGATAGTTTTGCTGCTAAGATGAAGTTTGGCAGCCACCAAACCAATCCAGAAACTTAATTGTTCAAGCAAGAGAACTGAGGCCCAAAGCACAGATTTGTCCAAACCCTCTCAGCCTCTTTGTGGCAGAGTCCAAGTCTCTTGACTCTGTGCTGGCTGAGGACAGCCTGCAGCCCCAGCCTGCTCCCCAGGCCTGGCTGGCCCCGTCCTTACACTTTGCCTGGCCTGGCGATGAAGCACAGGGAGTAGAGTGCAAACTCAAACTCAGGGCTGCTGCCGATGAAAGCGGAGCCCACTTCCTTATAGTAGCCGTCCCAGTTGAACTGCATTGCCAGTACGTCGGGGTAAGAATCCCACTGTGGAGGGAAGGGCAGAAAAAGGGGTCTGGTGAGTGCCACAGAGTGGAGTAGAACAGATGCCCAATGGCAACAGTCAGACAGTATTTGTTGAGGGTCTATTAGGGGCCTGTGTGAACCTTCCAGGGAGACTGGATTCTTTAAATAGAGGAGCCAGTCTGCCTTGCTAAGGTGTCTGAGCCCACCCAGACCCTCTGCCTGGAGCTGCTAGTGCACATCTACCAGGAAGGCCAAAATCACTATCCATAGGATCCATCTCTGGGTATCAAGGACATCACTATTCCCAATGGCCCTCACACATGGAAGAGAAGGATAGTTTACTACCCCCAAATTATTTCCTGGTACCGGGCAGCAAAGGTTTCTGTCTTATAAAGTGTATGAAGTTTAGCTCAGACTAGCCAGGCTGAAATTTTCAGCCACATTCTAAGGAAGCTGAGGCAGGGAGTAATTGCATATCTTTGTTCTTCCCTCTGAGAATCCTCCCCAGGCTCCAGGCTCCCACCCAAATATTGTGCCTCCTGCCTCCTGTCCCTTGCAGTTAAGCCTTCACTGTTTGGAAGGGAATTCCAGTGTCCTGGCTGGCTAAACTGGCTGTCCAGCAGGTGAGGACATCATAGTCACAATTGCCTGGGGTTGCCCCATGAGAGTCAGGCTGAGAGACAAGTCTGACTGGAATGCAGACTGAGAGCAGGACATCTGGGCGCTGACAAGGCTTTTCCAGGTCGTGTACTCACAGGCCCATCGTAGATGTGACTGTAATAGTCAACCAGACCCTCCTTCTCCTCCAGGTAGAAGCGGATCCAGTTATGGAAGCCAGTGACCTTGCCTTTTTTGACCTCACCTATAATAAAGAGTCCAAGATGGATAATCTGGGCTCCTTCCCCACCCTCTCCTCCAATCCCCTTTCTCCACCCCATGCCAAGGCTTCCCCCTTCTCCAGTCTCTGACTTCTAGCTGCTTGGCCCCTTGCTCTGAACCCCCAGAGTCTCTCACAGTCCTATCTCTCACCTCAGGAAGGCACCCCTTCTGGCTCAAGCCCTTGGGAGAATCCTTCCTTCTGGTGATCCTGATGATCTCTCTCAGCCATTACTCCAGCAGCAAGCCAGGCTTGGTGGGAGTTTTATGGGGTAGAACAGGGGGGAACAGACCATGGCCCTCTTGGAAAGCAGCTGGCCAGGCTCTGGAAGCAAAGGACTGTTCAGAGGTAGGCAAACTTGCTCCCAGACACGTGTCTTGTCCTAGATGTGCCCCCTGGGGAGCCCCAGCATCTGGTCTTCTTTCCCCCTTAGGTACTCCAGAAAAGACTGTTTCTCAGAATGGCTCCTCAGACACCCCCCTCCCCCGGCCATCTGGGTGGGGGAGAATGCATGGGTCCCTCCATGCTAGCTGGCCGGACTGCTGATTAATCCATACCCAGGGCTGCCCTGCTCCTGAGCAAAACCATTCCTCTTCATCCCTCCAACTCTTTCTTTCCAAGAAAAGTGCTCCCACCTGAGAAGACATGTTCAAAGCCACTCGAGTCCCCCTCTTCATTGCCTCTTGAATAGAGCCCAAACCACATGTTCTTCAAGTCATCGATGAACTCTTGTTCTGAGCCATAGCGATCTACAGAGAGGAACACAGAGGGTTTTGGAGAGGGGAGGCAGGGCCAGGTCCTGGGAGCGCTAAACAGAGACCTAAAGAGCTACTTGTTCCACACGTCAAGAAACATGGGGGTTCAATCAACAAATGTGTTCAGCTGTTTATTCAATGATTATCTATGGGATGCCTATTTTGTGCCAGGTCCAGATCTAAAGGCTGAGGATTCAGCTGGGAATAGCGAGGACATAGTCTCTATCTATATTACATTCCAGTGGAGGAGTCAAATAATAAACAAGTAAACAATAAGAAATATGATTTCAAATCGGTGCTATGAAGCAGAGTAGCCCGTAATGACGGCAAAGGGCTGGCACACTGGGGGCAGGAGGCAGGGGGGAGTCTTCTAGAAAGGAAGAACAGAAAGGCCTCTGTGAGAAGGTAGTACTTATCAGAGAGCTGAAGGATAAGGAACTGGCTACACAAAAAAGAAGAACTGGGGGGAATATTATTCTATGTAGAGGGAACTGCAAGAGCAAAGGCTCTAGACAGACTTGAGTTTGCTGTTCAAAGAACCAAAAGAAGTCAGTGAGGCTGGAGCAGGAGGGGAGAGTGGTAGGAGAGGAGGTTTGAGAAGCAGCCAGGGGTCAGATCCTTCAAGCCATGGCAAGAAGGTCAGATCTCAGGCAAATAGAAATAAAACAAAAAATATTTTAGATTTACTAATTGTTTTCTGTCCATTTAGTGCCATTTTAAGTGCTTTCAATGTAACACTGAATCCTCACATTGAATCTTCACATAAGGTTGATACTAATTATCCCCAACTTAGAAATGAAGAAACTGAGATAGACAAAGTATGAAACTCATGCAAGATCACAGTTAATGAAAGGTGGAGACAGTGCTTGAGTCCACTCAGTCTAGCTCCAGAGACCAATCTCTTTAACAACTCTATAGCTTCTTGGTAGTGCAGAGCCACTGAAGGATTTTAAGCAGGGGAATTGTATGATAGGAGCATTTCAAAGATCACCTTGGCTGTGTATGTTAAAAAGGCAATGGGGTGGTATGAGTGGAAGCAGAGAGAGACTAGTTTTGAGGCTCATGCTTTGTCCACGTAAGAAGTTGATGGGGCTTAGACAGTGGTATTAACTCCGGAGGAGGAGAGAGAAGCAGTAGGCCCAGGACATATTTTGAAGTGGGAGTGATGGACATTACTTTACTGATGGAGGAGATGGGAGTAGGGAACTTTGAGGTAAAGAGAACAATTAAATCTAACTACTAGGCTTTTGGCCTGAGCAACCGGATGGGTTACGTTGCCATTTATGAAATGGGGAAGACCCAGAGAGGAGCAGGTAAGGAGGAAGAGATGGGAACTAAAAATTCTTTCTACACTAAGTTCTGTGTGAATATCAGTTAGATAGCTAAGTGGAGTTGTTGAAAAGGCCTTGGGAAAGTTCAGGGCTGGAGATTTCAATGAGGGAACCATCAAAGATTGACTGTTCACTGCCCACAATTTTGTACGGTGAATACAAAAGAAATACCGACATATTCCTTCCTTTAAGGACTTGAAACACATTTGGAAAACAAGACTAAATATACAAAAAATAACAGAGAATGGCTTCACACACTGAATAGCTACCCTTACTGAGCGCGGACTGAGTGCCAGGCTTTCTACTGGGTGCTTTATAAGCAGTCATCCTCAAAAACCCCATTTCAAAGGGAAGCCCCAGAGAGATCAAATAAATTGCCCAGGGTCAAGTCACTAGCAAGTGGCAGAGCCAAGATTTAAACCAAGTCTCTCTGACCCAAGGCTATTGTGGACCACACTCCAAACTCTGCAGAGGTGCCGAAAGCCGGAGTGAGCTGGGGCAGGTGCAGCCTTCACAAATGTGGTGGGATATGAACTATTATAGAACTTTAAGGATAAGTGGGATTTGGACAAGGAGAGAGGTGAGGAGAGAGTGAGTAACGGGACAGCCTGGCCTTGGCATCGGAACCCTGAGTTCCAGCCCCAGCTCTGCTTCCAACTCATTTGTGGCCTCAGATAAGTCTAGCCTGTCTGGCCTCCATTTCTCTCATTTGAAAAGCCGTTGCTCAGTCTAGACCTCCAAGATTCTCTTGTGTATTTACTACAAAGAGAACGCCAGGGGGCAGCACAGGATTGCAACTTCTTCGTAGAGTCACTCCTGTGTCACTGTCACTTTACCTAAAAACAGTGTCACCAACTCTTGAGGGAGGCAGCAGCTCCCTTAAGAGCCAAGGCACTCTCAGGGACAACGAGGGAAGACCCAGACAGAGCCACCCCTCAGACAAAGCCCAGCTGCCTGGAGTTTGGGAAAGGAATCTGCAGAACACTAACAAACACAACCCCATGCCAAGAAGTCCTGCAGCCAAAATCTTTTTTGGTCTGACTCTAATGTGTCTCTATCTGGAGGTTTTCCAACCACAACTCTTCCCGATAGGACTTCCCTCTCTGAACCTTTGTTGATTTTCTGATGCTGTTTCCCTAGCCAAAAGGTGGACTCAGCCAACCCGATTCCTGGACTTTAGTGCAGGAGGAGGGAGTAGAGTCAGTGACTCTACCTGTCTGACACATGGCACTAACTCCTGGATCGCAGAGGTGACTGAGACGTGCCCTGGGTGGGGTTGGCATGTGAGGGGAGGCTCATGCCCGGCAGAGAACCCTGAGACTGTAGCAAAGGGTGGGCATGCATGAGGCAGTTAACATGAAGTCAAAGGTGGGGTGATTTCCAAGCCAGCCAGCCAGAGGATGTGTCAGCTCCTGGTTGGGTTCCTAACCTCTCCTTGGCTTCCCCCTGGCCTCATCCCTCATCCCTCCCAGATGTACACTGACCTCCACAGAGTCCCCACCGCCTCCTCACCTGCCCTCCTAACCTTCCCCTCCCCCACCCGCCTGGCTCCCTTCAGACAGACTCATGCACCCTGGGGCCTGGGGGTGCTCACTCACTCTGGTGATGGAGGAAGCTGTAGAGCTCCTTCATGACTGCCGTCTTCATGATCTCTCTGAGGAAGGCATCCTGTTCGGCCAGCTCCTGGGCACTGAAGTGCTCCCCATGACCTGTCGCCCGCTGGTAGTTGTTGAGGAGGTTGATGAAGGCTGCATAGGTGGGCTTGGAGAACAGCTTCTCATTGACATAAGTGAAGAGTCTGGGGGAGGCAGAGGGAAACCCACTGAGAGCCCCAAACATGGGGCAGCAACCCCTCCAGAGACTTCTAGACAGGCCAGGGGCAGGCAGGCAAGGGCTGACTTCAGGAGCCAAGGGGGCACTTTGGGTACTCTTGAAAGCCACAGTCAGGTCACTTTTCTTCCACCTCATGTTTTGGAAGAGCTGTTCTATCCTCAACCTGGCTAATCACAGAAACCCTCCCAACTGGATATCCACAGTCGCTCAAGATGGCTTTGTCTCTAGAGACCTATTTTTTTTTCTGCTCTCCCTTTGATCCTGCCTGACTTGAGGATAAAAGAGCTAAGGCATCAAAAGAAGCAAGAATGGGGGTGAGATTTGGGGGGTAGGAAGAGGAACTGCGGGAACTCACGGCTTTGGGCAGCGATCCCTTTGGTCTCTGGTCTCTGACGGGGAGATGCAGTTTTGGCTATTGAGAATGATATCTTCCTTCTGGGCTTTGTTGGTGTCTGCTCTGTAGATCTTCTCAGAGATGCTCTGAATCTCCTCTTTGGTTATGGCATCACTGCTGTGGGAGAAGCCCTCTGGGAGGAATTAGGAGAGGGGTGGCCTCAGAGCCAGAGGGAAGGGGGGGCGGGCAGGAAATTGTCTGTGTGCATCCCCTACTGGGCACCTTCAAGAAGCCAGCATGGACAGAGGGGAGCCACAGTTGGACACCCTAGTGGTAGACAGGGGCCCAGAGCCTAAAGGACCTGTAAAATCAGCACAGGCATTGCCCACAGAATGTCCCCGGCCCCTTCCCCCTAGGAAGAGTCTCACATTTGGGCATGCATCAGAATCACCTGGAGGCCCTGGTAGACCAGGAAAGTGAGTCCCACCTCCAGAGTTTCTGATTAAGTAGGCCCAGAGTGAAGCCCCAGAGTCTGCATTTCTAACAAGTTCTCAGACATTGCTGTTGCTGCTGGTCCAGGGACCACACATTGAGAATCTGCTCTAGAGTCCTTCTGTCTCTGCAGCTTAGCTAAGGGAGCAGAAGACTAACCGTGGTCACTACACAGGCTCTCAAAATCCTTGCAGCAGTTCCCAAACTCTTGGCAGCGGGCATTACAGTGACATTGGTGGTGCTTGTCGAAGGCTTCGTAGCAGCGGCCCTGGCAGGAGGTGGGTGCCGAGTACAAGTCTGAGAGGAGAGGGGAGGTGTGTCCTGGGCTGACCTCTAGAGGTCGCTCTGAACACCCCGCAGGCCGTCCCTCCCTAGCCTGGCTCTCTTGACTCTGCCCAGCAAAGATCTCCAGGGAAGGAAAACAAACAAGCCTAATTCGTGCACACCCTTCACAGTCAGGAAGTCCTTTCTGATGCCGATCTTTACTTTCTGGCATGCTGTTTTTCTAGATCTTCCCATTCTAAAAATAAAATCTCTTCCACTTCCCTCTCCAGGCCTCAGGCTCTCTTTCCTAGCTACCCTCCCCCCCATAGCCCCCCCAGGCTGGCTGAGCCCCACCAGGCTTCTTCCTGCCCAGATTCCCAGAGTCCAACAAGCCTCTCTCTTCTGGCTGAGGCCTGTGCCTGGTGCCACTGCCATGGCCGCCCCTCCTTGTCACCCTCATGTCCCTCCTGCTTTATCTTGAGGGCCCCCCTTTGGGGAGGTAGGCTCACTGCTGGTGAGGGCCTCTTCTGTCTCTTCCTCCGGCTGTGGCAATGGCTCTGACTCTTTGTGGTCCTCTGCAGGTAAATAGAAAAATAAAGTCACCAATAACCTGAGAATTCCCCCGCTGCTTGGTTTCTAGTTCTCTGCTCCCCCAGCCTCAGGGAACAAGCAAGGGCACTGGGTGCAAATCCCGACCAGGGGCTGGGGTCCAAAGGACGGGCACCAAATAATGAGGATGAAAACAGAAAATGGAAGATGTTTCCAAGGGAAGACACATTATAGAAAACTTATAAAAAAGGAAAATAATTTCCCCAGATGACACATCTGGATTGAAAACTCTGATTTTGGTGATGAAAACTCTGATTTAACAAAAGTTGACAGATGGATAGAGCCTTGATGCTGTCCTAATGACAAGGCCCTCACTTAGGAACATCCTGTACCTAGAAAAACTTCTCATCAGAGTTCAGGGTAAATTCTCAGGGCCTCAAGGAATAAGAGCTGTTTCCTGAGATTCCAACTTCCCTTCTTTCTTCGCCCCACTTGGAAATGGCCACAAAGACTGTGTCTAGGGAAAGGGCATGTTCAGAAAAGCACATTCCTATTGCTCCCCACCTCCCTTCACCTGCAAGCTGAGTGATTGTAGCTCAGCTCTGGGCAGAGAAGGGTGGATTTGAGGTTGGCGGTGGTGTGGCAGGGAGAAATGTTCCTGGGGACTCTGAGTTCCTCTCTCATCACACAGTGGAATAATACCCCCCCAATCCCCTCCATACACCCAACAAACAATACTGTGACAAAGTGATTCAGAATCTACTAGTGAGTTTGCTGAAAAGTTATTACCATCAGAACTACCAGTCAAGTTATTCTTCAGTCAGCAAACATCTTCTGATCACTTACTATGTGTCAGGCTGTGTTCTAAGTGCTGGCAATCCATGCACTCTGACTCCCAGTTGTGAAAACATGCTCACTGAAGCCACGTTAGGTAATGATGTCACAAAGCAGAAGATTATTAATCTGGGAGTTGACAACATTGGAAGCACCTAAACAATTTGATTATTCATACATTATTTTTTTCAAGTATTCATTTAAAACTATGCAGTTAAAGGTGGCGCATGTCCTGTTCTAATTGGTGGGCTGGAAATGACGGTATGGAGATGTTGTGCCATGTGGTCCCTTCACTAGAGGAAGAGTGGTATGAATCGTGTCCGTCACTGTGATGACACCATGCAGTCTTCCTGGCGGTACACGAGTTGTGAGAGTTTGCTACCATTTTTACATTTTTGTGATTTAAAGTGTTGAATAACAATTAGTAATGTCATACATACTAAAATATTATTTTTATCATTTTACCCTTTTTTAGAATTTGGTACTTAAACTTTCAAGATATTGTTAATACTGGTAGTTCAGACAGAATTCTAGGTAAATGACATCTACTGTATTTTAAGCTGGGGGCATCCTAGAAAACCTGAGAAAAGTGGTGGCCAAAGTCCTGACCCTGCCTCTGTCTCTCGGTGCTTTCTGTCCAGATCCTTAGAGCCCCTGTCAGCTCTGAACGCTGCTCTGGCCTGCTGGACACCCAGGCCAATGGCCCCTTAGACAGGCTGGACGTGCCTTCGTCTCACAAGGAGGCTCACCAGTACACAGATGTTCGTAGTCTTCACAGCAGTTCCCATGCCGGAGACACCGGCGGTCACACTGGCAGGCAGCGTCCCGGTTAAATTTCTCATTACATCGAGATGCACAGGATTCCATTTTTCCTATAGTCAGTAAAGGTCACAAACTCAGCTCTATGGAGAACCTGTTCTCCTCCCCAAGGTGCCTCCTACAGGAGGGTTCACAGATCAGGACAGGAGTGTACCTGGCAGGGAAGGACATTATTCTCTGCAAGGGAGAAGTACATCCACAGCTTCCCGTGCACAACATAAGCCTCCTCCCCACCGCCCAACACCCACCAAATATTTCAGGGCTCATCAAAGAGACCAGGATTACAAACCCAAACAGGCATTTGGGTTAGGCCCAGAACATAAACAAGTAAAGAAGCAGGGTCTGAGGCAGTAGGAAGAAATGGAGACCGTGACAAGCTTGAGAGCAATGCTCCATCTGAAATTCGCAGCTGATGCTCAGCTCCAGCTGATTGTTGCCATGTTGGGGTGTGGGCTCAGTGTTGCCAGAGCTCCCATTTCTTTTTTCAAGATAAATCTTCATTTTGATGTGAAATTTTCCAACCATGTAAAACTTTAAGCACACCAAAGAAATAGGTCTGTGAACTGGGTGTGGCCCACAGGCCCCCTTCACCTATCATGTAGATGCTGTCCCAGGGATGTCCCCTGCCCTCTGACCTTCCCCGGGCTCTTATCCCATCCCTGTTATGTTCTTTGCTTCTTTGCTCTTCTCTCCCCTTCATCTGTCTTCTCTGTACCCTCTTTCCCCCTGTGTCACATTTTTCTGTTCTTTCCCATCTTTGGAGTACATTCAGATTAATTTATGCTCAGGGTGGGGAATGAGGTGGGTATGGGTGAGAATTGGGCTCTGGCCTAGCATTCTATTGTGTAACCACAGACCACATCCCCCACTGCAGCCAAATGGTTTGCAGAAGCAAGGTTTTGGTTGCAAGGGACGTAAGACAAGACATTTTGAAGGAACAGTGGAAACCCACTATCCACTCTGGGCTTTAAGGGTGATAAGAGTCTTTGTTCGATTTGAGGTTCCTGAGGTTTGGATTTCACGAACGCTGGCTTCAGAGGTCATACTGTGGGTTACAGAGAATGTCAAGATCAGAGTCAGAGTTACCGTCGGCATCAGAATTTGTATCAGTGAGGAAACTGAAACCTAATTTGGACCAGGGTTGGGGTTAGTTAGGTTAAGAACTACAGTTAGGATTTGGGCTTGAGTTAAATTAGTTGATAAATTAACAATTTTGTATTGATATTTGGGTAAGGAACAGGAATAGACTTAAGATGACATTTGGGGTTGAGGAATGTGTCAGGATGAGAAAAGATGAATAATCCCTGTTTTGTTTGGGGGCTTGGTTCTGGTTATGATTCAACACAGGTATAGTATCTTAATTTAAGCCTGGAGTGGTTAGAGCTCAAATATTAGAGGTTGGGTTTAGTTACCAGTCCCTAGTATTGGATTCTGGGATTAGGGTTGATACTGTGTCTAATGAGGGACGGCATAGCAGAGAGGTTAAGAACTTAGACTCTGGCGCCAAACTGCTTGAGGCTGGAATTCTGGTTCCACTGCTTTCTAGCTATGTGATCTTGGGCAAGTTATTTAAACTTCTGTGCCTTGGTTTTCTTATCTGTAAAAGTGGGATGATAATGGAGCCTATCTCATAGAATATTTATAAGAATTAAATGAGTTAATATGTGTAAAGCACTTAGGACAGCAAGTGACACATAGTAGTACTATAGAAGTATTTGTTAGGTGAATAAACGGTGGCAATATTTCATGCCCATCTTCCAAGTGACAAGTGTTCAGAATGGGTGGAGAAGTCTTCCCTGTGTGGTGGCCCTATTGACACACTTAATCTAGCTGACACTTTCCCAGGGTTTCAACAGGGCCATCCCTTGGGCTGGGTTGTCAGCACATCTGTGTTGCTGGTTTCCTGGCTGACTTCATCACTACAGGTCTATATTCTTTATATCAGAGAGGCATCGGGTCAAGGTTAACCCAGGTCTTCAGACAACTTCGCATTGTCAGGCCTCCAAGGTGGCCAGGAAGGCAGGTTTCCAGTTCCTAAAAGAGACCAGGCCCAAGGCCACTTGTTCCTTCAGGCCCACAGGAACTCCTCTTGAATGTTAAATGATGCTCCCTTGGAGCCTGAATGCAAAGATCTTAAGGAGAAATTTTCAGCCCATCAGCTCCCTACTCAGTCAGCCTGGCAGTACACCCAGAATCCAAAGGGAGAGAATTCAGGCAAATCAGGGCAATGTTTTTAATGGGCCAAATCAGCAGAGTCCAGGGAAAGAATTCACTTCATTCCAGCAGCTGGCACCAGTTGAGAAGGGTTGCAAGCGAGCAGTCAGCTGGACGTGCAGGAGAGCACCCCCGCCGGCCCAAGCTGAGTGGGCTTTTTCATCTCTGCTCAAAAACTTTGTCTCCAGCAAGAGCCCCATGCCAGCACTTTCTCACATTTCTCTGTGCACTTGGTCTGCTTCAAGGTGACCTTGGGATTTGACAGTGGAGGGCAGGGGTGGGAGGAACTTTTCCTCACAGGCACTTTGCCGTGACGTTCTGGGGACACTCTGATGAGTAACTAGTCACCCTAACTCACTCCAGCACCCCCACACTGTGCCATTGACACCAATACTCTTGAGTAAGCCTTGCTCCCCAAGCCAGGTGCCTGAATCACTGCTCTAGTAACCTGTGCCTCTTGTTCCTCTGCCTCACCTCTCTGACTCTCTGCCTTTCTTCATTTGAGTCTTTCCTCTCTTGGGTTCAGATTCTTCCTCCATTCCCTATGAAATGCTCAATTTCTCTGTACTTTTTAAGACTTCAATATGCCAGAACAGCCACTCCCTATCCATAGGCCATCAAGAAAGCTTGGTCCCAAGCCTGGGTGGACACAGTGTCCCTGTACACTGGCGCTCAGCCCCTCTGATGACTGGGACATTCTACATGTCTGTACCTCTCAGAAGGCCCCAGATGCTGTTTCCATGGAGACCTAGTCAACCAAGAAGCCTTACCCCTTGGACTAGCTTCCTGCCTCCATTCACAACCAAAAAAATCAACCAAGGTTCTCCACAGACATCCAGCTCATAAAGGAGGACCTGAGGCTGTCAATGATTCCCTGTGTGATTCATATTCTTGCCTCTCAGTTCTGAGATGTTGGGATAGTATCAACAAGTGCAGAGCCTCTTCTCTGCCACCATAGGAGGCCTCACACACTTGACCTCACTTCCCATCCATCCCACAGACGAAGCAGATACTGCCCTCTGACCCAGCAGCAAGAGCTCCACCTGCACTTCTAAAGCTACTGCTACCTCTGCCCTCAGGGATGTCCTCCCAGAGACCAAATGTCCAGAGTTGCTCTCCTTTCCTAAGGCTGGGATATGCCAAGACTGCTGGCCACCCCTCCACATTAAGCCCCCCCAGGTTCCACCTTCCTTCCCACCAACAGGGCTGAGGCCGGTGGCTCCCAGGCCCACCCTCATGCTCTCCCACTCCCTCTCCACCAGTAGGGCCCAGGCAGAGCTGGTTCCTGGTAAGGCACATTATCTCATCCACAGTTGAGAGGCACAACTTCTTCTTCCAAGGGTTTTCCATTTAAAAATCCCATTAGGGGTCTCCTTTCCACAACCCCATTGGAAATGACCCCAAGTGGAATTTGTCCCAAGAATATTTATACTCATAATCATAGCGAATTTCCAATTCACTGAGATCTCACTTTGCACCAGGTGCTTCTCATACATTATCTCATTTAATCCTTTCCACAGTCCCATACAGGAATAACCCAGTGGAAAGATTCTTTCTCCTGTGGGCGGAGGAGGATTCTCCCCACACTCCTCAGCTCAGCCCCTCCCTTGGCAGTCCTTCCCACCCACCCACTAGCTACCAGTTAACACATCAGCACCAACATTTTGCACAGTTACTAAACAAGAACATGGTCCTGTTCCTCTGCCAGTCCCATCCCCTGAACCTCTTATAACTGTGGGCCAGGTCCCTTCTCTATTCTTTAATTCCCCTAACACTGCAACAGAGATCCATTCCTCTGACCCCTGTACAGCCCCAGATAGGATGTGGCCCACCTCCTGGTTAAGGATCCTTCCAGTTTCCTCCTAAGCCTGCCCACCTCCTAAGGCACTACACAAAGTAAGATCACACCCTAGACAACCTCACCTGTCACTGGGCAGTGGAAGGAGTGACCAAGGGCAGCCAGGCCACTAGACCCCATGGAACCCATCCCTAGCTTTATACCATACAGTGGCCCCAGACAACAAAATCTTGGGGAGATCAAAAGTCAGGCTGGACTAAGGGATGTTTGGGGCTGATCCTCCAAGGTGTCAAGAAGGGACTTCCATGAAATCAGACCATCAGCCCTACAACTCTCTCCACATAGTCCAATCCATTCCAGGAACAACACCTGCACCCTCAGACAAGGACAACCCAAAAGAGTTCTGTGGGTTTAGAACAGAGCTTACCCTCCCTTGTCCCATAGCCCTGCCCTCTACCAGTTCCCCAATTCTCTGCTTCTTTAGGCAAGATCCCGCCCTGCCAGCAATCTCATGCCCGCCAGATAGTGACTTACCAGCCCAGGCCAGGCTGCACAGCACGGCCAATACCAGGGGGATGCAGGCCCTCATGGTGCCCAGCTGGAGGCCAAAAAGGGAGTGGCTGTTGTACTTTCACTAGAGTCAGATGAATGTCACAGCTCTCAAATGAGCCTTATTCCTCAAGCTGATCCTTTTAAAGACACCAGGACTTGTAGAGCTGGTGTCTCCAGATCCTTTCAGGAAGAAAAATGGAAGGGAGGGACCCTAGATGGATAGGAGGTGGGGCCCTACAGCTGTTTGAAGCCTGAGGGAAGGTGACTAAGCAGGTAGGTAAAGCCAGATGTTGAGAACAGGTAATGCTAGCTGTTTGCAGCTTTAAAAATAGGTCATGCAGGCAGGCACACCAAGATGGGTCCAGTTGGGGGGGTTCTTTGTCCAAATTAGGGACACCCATGGGCTGATCTCTGGGTGATCCCCACCAAACAGACACCTACTTCCAAGTCTCAGACCTGACTTTTCAAGGGGCCACAGGTTGGATTCATCTTCAAATTCCTGATGCTTAGCATGACACTGGCACACAGTAAGGTGATTGGTCCAAGTTTGACAAGCAGTTTAAGTGCCCAAGCAAGGGTTGGGGTCATTGGACAGAGACATATAGGATGTGTCTGTCAGAACCAGGGCTATTCTTATTACCACCAAGCCCAGCATAGCTAAATCAGCCACATGTAGCTGCGCATGGCTAAATCACCCTAAAATATTATGCAAATGACTCTTACTGAGTCAGCCTCTGGGGTTTAAATGTTTCAGATTCCTTATGAGGCAGGGGAGGGGCAAGAGGCCTCTTAAAGGCAACTGAAAGCCCACTCTTCTTCCCCTGGGAGCCCAGGGTTTCGCTCCCTTCACCCCCACTTACACTCCTCTCCTCAAGAACTCCTCCCCAGTGAGGTTCTTTTGTTTCCAAGTCCAAAAGAAGAGGAACAGCTCCCTGTGACTGTCAAGTTTTCCACGATAATAAAGGTAAAATCTGCAAAGTATGATGCCCTTGCCAGAAAGAGCACTGCATGGGGATTCTCAACCCTCTCAGAAAAGAAAATATCATATACAAAGGCAAAACTGGTGAACAGTGGAGGCCACTCTATCAGTGATTTTTTTCTGGAGGTTGGGAGTGGAGCACGTCTTCATCCAGTGTGCTTTAACAGGACAATTTTCTTCCTCTCGCTGGTCTTCAGCTTTCTCATCTGAAATGATGGGGTTGGATCTGACAATCCCTTCCAGGTTATCAGATTTTAATCTCGAGGTTTCCTGCCT